>NW_006771758.1:497746-500723 GCF_000442215.2 Lipotes vexillifer
TAGGGAAAATGAATTGGGGCTGATTCTTCCCTTGATAAACAAACAAGAGGGAAGATGATTACTGTGGACGTCCCAAGTTACCGACGTGTCCCAGGCAGAAGTCTGTCTGTATTCTCTATGCCTGGAACTCACTGTCCAAGGAACCAGGACAACTGTCCATTGTATCCATTGTCTCCCATCACTCACCCAGCCCCACTCTGACCTCATCAGGAAGGGGTTACCTTCCGTTAGAAGTGAACCAACTACCGTAAACACCGAAAGATCTGCTCAAAGCAAAGATCCTCTCCTTCGCTCTGAGCCCCCATCTTCCTGACAAGGCTGTAGACCATCTCAGTTTGAAATACAGAGGCACAGTTTTTTATCTGTGTTTCAGAAAATAGGGAGGAGGAGTTCAGCCTCTACTAAATGTCATTTAAACCTTGATTTCTCTACTACTTTGCTGCATAAAAGAACAAAATCAGGAGAGAGAAAGAGCAAGCTCGGTGTCTTGCAGATTTGTTGTTTGATGATGACTTTGTTATCTAATGGTGAGTTTATGTTGATGCGTGTGTGTGTGTGTGTGTGTGTGTGTGTGTGTGTGTGTTCTTCCCATCCTTTTCATCCTCTTGATCCAACAGGTCTTGGAGAAGGCGACATGTGACAGGCAGGTCTGCTGTTCTCTTTAAAGAATTGTGGTGTCTCAGCTTCTGAATTTCTTAGGCACCTGAACTAATGCTAGTTTACCACTAGAAAGCACTGAGTATAATGCGAGTGTCATATTACAATTAACTGTAATTCTGGTGGCTGTCATCACTTACTCTGAACAGAGGATCTCCACACAAGTATGACACCGTTGTGGCTGCTAATTCAAAGGCATCGTGTGAACTATGACAGACCCCGGTGCACCTTTGATGCTTATTCAAATGAATGAAGTCTAGCAGTTTAAATGGAGTAGAGGGAAAGTTTTAACACATTTCTGTAGATAAGCCCAGGAAAGGTCAACTTGGAAAAAGAAGTTGTGTTAAGGAAAGTAATTAAACAGAGCCAGAGAGATTGAATATCAGTGTTTTAAAGAATAAATGAGGATAAATTCTGTTAATTATGTGACTTTTTCCAGTACTAACATGATAATAAAGTACTCTAATTCTGGAGAGGCTTGTCACAATCCCAGCTGAAGCAGTGACCCTTCTACGAGGTGAGACCAAGCAGCGACTTATAAAGCTTTCTAGCAAAAAGCAAGAAATCAGAGTTAAATGGATTTTTTTCTTCACTCTCTGTGTTTAGTATAGAAAACCACTACCCAACACCGACCCGAGACTGTTGGTGAATGGACTGTCTTACTTGAGACACAAAGCACTTGTACTTGCTTTTATGTTCAGTTCCTAAGGGAAGAAATGTGAGCAATTCAGAGTATAAATAGCCCAGTGCAGGATTCTAGTTCAATGATTAACAGCACCAAAAAGATTATACTTGGGATGTTGGTGAAATTTCAGTCTTCAAGACTTGAATCTTATAAAAATTGATGTCATGGTGAATGAGTAGGAACTTGTGTTAGGGCAGCAGAGAAATGAAACTTGATTGTTTGCAACGTTATAATTATGGTGGGAGCACAAAGGAGAGAGTTTGGGGATATTGCTTTGGGAGGGTCAGGGCAGTGCCCTAATACATGTAATGTTTGAACTTGATCTTGACTGATGATGACTAGTTGCTCAGGTGAGAAAGGATGGGAGAGGGAAAGAGGAAAGAGGAAGTGTGCTAGGAGGAGCCATGGCATGTGCAAAGGTGCAGAGTTAGCAAAGCAGAGAGAGTGATGAATGGAACGAGAAGGGGTCCACATAAGCTTGAAGGTGCAAAATCGGACGAAGCAGATTACAGGGGTAAGTTTGGTCCAGATCGCGAAGGAGAGGGGTGCTTCAACAACAGAAGAAAGCTTAAAAACTTTCAAAAACAGATAGGCATCTGCACAGATTTTAGCACATAGTGTCTATGGACAGAGAGAGAAATACAGTAGCTGTCAGTGCATGCTGACTGCTGTGTCCTCCAGGAGCGCAGAGAAACTATGTGCCTGGAGAGCTCTGTTCCAGCTCTTAGAGCACAGGCTGCCTAGTGAGCCCCTGTGTTCAAATCTTGTCTATACTTTCCAGGAGCCGTCTGTTGGTAGACAAGTTAACCTCTTTGTCATTCAGCTGTTTTCTTCCCTGGAGAGTTGGGGCAAGGATGGAGGGTGAGTGGGTGGATGGAGGAGTGTCAGGTTGCTGTGAGGATTAAAATAAATTGTGTACTCCCCTGTGTTCATAGCAGCACTGTTCACAATAGCCAAGACATGGAAACAACTTAAATGTCCATCAACAGATGAATGGGTAAAGATGGGGTATATATGTACAATGGAATATTACTCAGCCACAAAAAAGAATGAAATAATGCCATTTGCAGCAACATGGATGGACCTAGAGATTATCATACTAAAGCTAAGTAAGTCAGAAAGAGAAAGACAAATGCCATATGATATCACTTACATGTGGAATCTAAAATATGACACAAATGAACTTATCTGCAAAGTAGAAACAGACTCACAGACATAGCGAACAGACTTGTGGTTGCCAAGGGGGAGGGAAGGATTGGGAGTGTGGGATTAGCAAATGCCAACTATTGTATATAGGATGGATAAACAATAAGGTCCTCTTGTATAGCACAGGCAACTATATTCAATATCCTGTGATAAGCCATAATGGGAAAGAGCATGAAAAGAATATATATATATATATATGTATGTATGTATAACTGAATCACTTTGCTGTACAGCAGAAACTAACATGTTGTAAATTCAACTATACTTCAATCAAATTGAAAAATAAATCAAGTATGTACTAAGCACAGTATCTGGCACATAGTAAGTAAGTACTCAACAAGTATCAGCTATGCTTTTGCTCACTACTATTTTTCTAGAACCCAACATTTGGTAAAATATTCAGTTAGGCTACTTTGGAGCTCTCTTTCC
>NW_006771758.1:500734-509114 GCF_000442215.2 Lipotes vexillifer
CTTTCCCTTAAAAAAATCAGCCATTATCAGAAGGAAATTGGTATTCTGAGGCACGGTTAAGAATCATCGCAGTAGAGAGTGCATGCACACTTGATCCTGTAATTCAAGGAAGAATACACGAAGTCCCATATTTTCCCAGACTGTTCCCTTTGAGAACAACTTATCATCATCACTGTCTTCGTAAGGGAAGAGCCATCCTTTTTTTTTTAAAAAAGAAAACTCAAAACTCTATGGGTTCAGAGAAATGTTCTGGAAGTGGACTGTTTGGTTGGGAGAGAACACATACGGGGTTCACGCAGACCCACTGCCCTCCACAGCTCCTAGCCTGAGTTGGGGTGGGGGGATTGTCAGGTTTCAGTTAGGGGCCTCTTTGTTACACATGGTAGCCATCTGAGGAGCACCCCAGAAGGAGATTAAAACTCAGGGAGAATTAGGGACCTCAACTGTGGCCTTTCGCACCCACCTGCAACTTCTCTGCCTAACTCTGAGGATGCTGTGCTTTCCATTAGTAAGGAAAACTATTCATTGATCACCACTTTTCTTATCGCCACCATGTTGTGTGGGTCTTCCCACCAGAATTAAGAAGCTAGCCTTGAGTCAACTGGGAAAGACATTTAAGATCAAGTGTGTGCATTTGGGGGTGGGGTGGGGGGGGTCACATCATGGTCTCCTTTCAGCAGATGACCCTTAAATATCTCTGGGGCAGGATTCATTTTCGTCTGTCACCCTCCAAGGGGTTCTAACTGGAAGTGATGGGGAGAAAATCCTTTTGTTTAGTCACTATTATTTTTTTTACTTTTTACTTTGTATTGGAGTATAGTTGATTAACAATGTTGTGTTGGTTTCAGACATACAGCAAAGTGATTCAGTTATGCATATATGTATTCTTTTTCAAATTCTTTTCCCATTTAGCTTATTACAGAATATTGAGTAGAGTTCCCTGTGCTGTACAGTAGGTCCTTGTTGGTTATCTGCTTTAAATATAGTAGTGTGTATATGTCAGTCCCAAACCCCCAATCTATCCCTGTTAAAAATTAGGAGAATCAGAAAATTGGGAATTCCCCCAGGCATTTATTCATTCACTTACTTGTTCATTCATTTCCCAAATATTTTAGTGCCCAATGTCAAGCCCTATCCTAGGCTCTGGGTGAAAAAGACAGTGATGGGGACTGAAGGGAGCCACAGAGGTAGGATGCAGGAAAGTCAGACCTGGGGAGGCGATGTCTAAGGGAGATCTAAAGGATGAGAAGGAACTGGGCCAGGTCATTCCAGGGCCCAGAGTGAGGAAGAGCTCGGCATGTATGTGGAAGTAAAAGGAAGACCCCAAGGCTGGAGTCGAAATGGAGGCTGCCACTAAGCAACTGAGTGACCTTGGCCATACCGCTTGACCTCTTTGAGCCTCAACAGACTAATCCATCAAATGGGGGCAACTCTACCCATCCCCTAACACATCTTTCAAGAGGTTTTTTGAAGAGCAATTCAAGAAAAGTTAGAAAAGAGATGATTTTCTCAAGTGAAGCATAGTTTTAAAAGTATACCATTATTTTTTATTATTGATTTAGCAAAGATTTATTGCTAGTAGACCTTAGCACAAGTTTGAATACCTGTTTTTCATCTAAGGAGATTTATCCCTGGAAGTAACAGAAGCCCACTCTTATCATATAGTTTCACTTTTAACGTGGTCAAAGGGTAGGCAGTGAGCCCTACACTATAGTCTTGCTCTCTGTTATGAACTATAACCTGGCCTCAGGTCCTGGTTCTGCTACTTACAGCCTGGATGAGATGTTGTGCTCTTTTACCAACCTCTCTGGCCTCAGTATATTCACCTGTGAAATGGGGCCATTAATAGGACCTAACTGTCTGGGAGTGTCAGGATTCATTGGCATGATCCCTGTAAATGCCCAGTGCCTGGCACCTGCTGAGTGAAATGGGGGATCTAGGTGAAATCACGAGTGATTCCCATGCTAGTGAGGCCACCCAGACTCATGTGTCCTCCCATTACATGTAAGAAGGGAGAAAACTTGCCATAGACATTGTTCCAAATTGCTGACTTCCCAGGCCACAGACTCTTCGGAAGCCAGGAGGAATGCACCGAGTCAGGTGTTTTGTTTCCTGCATGGTTAATTGGTTGTAAAATGCTAATAAAACTTACTGCTTCTGATTGAATTAAGTGCCCTAGGAAATCCAGCTCTGAACAGGTGGGCGTGGACGGTTTTCCCTGTGTCTGTAGTCATGTCCGCGGGCAGCCTCAGGCTGGTAAATGTGCTTCTGGGTGCAGATGTCTTTCCTAACTTTTCCCATCACCCAACATGTCAGCTGCCAAAAGTCTGGGGGAAAATCAAGCTTGAGTACATCTGGATTTCAGGTGACAAGGATTCTCAAAAATAACAAAACAAAACATGCCATCACCTCAAACGCAAAAACTACTTTCTTTTTTTTTATTATTATGAGAGGAGTCCCATTTAGTGGAACCACAGGGCTCCTTTTCTTTAAATTACTTTTTTAAATTAAAAAATGGGCCCAAAGAAGCCCTGCCCTAGCCTCACAGACAAATGACCTGCTGCTAATTTGGTTATTACACTTTAGAGCAAGAGATGCAAACTGGGACTCCACTCCCTGATCTGTTACATCTGGCCCTTATATTGTCTGGAAGATTGGCAGACTTCACGCTTAACGTGTATTTCCAGCTTCTCTCGAAATGGGAAGCTCAGGCACCAGTGTCCCCAGGTTCCCCCGTGGAGTCAGTTAGCTGAAGAGTGAGGCTGCCCCACATGGACCAGACATCCTCTCTTCAGTTACTACAGATCCTGGTACTGTCTGAGGTGTTACATGTAGCCTAGCTCACTCATTGTTGTTACCTGCCTGGAGAGACCTATCTATCTGTCTGTCTATCTATCGTCTATCTATCTGGACAGAGAGTTGAGAGGGGGCCATAGCATATTGAGATTGTACAGCCTGAAAGTTACCAGGGCTCAATAGAGTAGAATATTCTCTCTTTCACATACGCTTTTTTGGGGGAATCCTTCCTTTTGCTACCTTCTCAGCTTCATCATTCTGTCAACATCTCCATCTCCACTTTCCTCCTCCTTTCCTGGAGGGCATCGGATGATGTGAACTCCTCTGCGTTCTCTCCTCCCCACCTAGCAGAGTTTCCTTGTCCTGTGATCTCTATTAGGTGGGATACTAGTGGATTTTATTCTATTATGGTTTCCTCTCGAAGAATAGAATTTTCCAACACACACAGCCTCACATTTTTCCAGGTTCAACTCTAAGAAGAATGGAGCCCAGCTCTGTTTTGAGCCACTCGGGCAACAGTCCTCCAGCTAGCTTGGATTGGGCCTGATTGGCTTGACTTGGATCACATGCTCATCTCTAAAGCAGTCATATAGTTGGGGGAGTGATGCCGTGACTGGTCAGGCCTGTATTACCGGCACTGCTGTGGCCCAGGCGTGGAATGACTCAATACTGATGAAATACAAGGACTCTTGGGTGAGAACAAGGAAGTTTTCCAAGAGTAGCATGGAGGACTGTTATCAAAAATAGGGGAAAGTGGATTCTGGGCAATCAACTCACTGATTCCTTCCACAATCTGGACCCATTCTACAGAAAAAAAGTATGGATAAAACTTTGGATACAACGTTCAGGTATTCAAGAGCCGTATGTAGACCATCCACTGACTCTAGATTAAGAATATCTGGACTAGATAATTTCTAAGTTCTTGTCCCGTTTTCCTAAATGATCAACCAGTTTTTGTGATAAAAGCTTCTTTGGAGTTTTGTTGCCAGTGTTTCTGGTTTAAACCGAAGCTGTTTAAGAGTGACTTGTTGGGGGCTTCCCTGGTGGTGCAGTGGTTGAGAGTCCGCCTGCCGATGCAGGGGATACGGGTTCGTGCCCCGGTCCGGGAGGATCCCACATGCCGCGGAGCGGCTGGGCCCGTGAGCCACGGCCGCTGAGCCTGCGCGTCCGGAGCCTGTGCTCCGCAACGGGAGAGGCCACAACAGTGAGAGGCCCGCATACCGCAAAAAAAAAAAAAGAGTGACTTGTTGGGAGGGGACGGCAAGGGAGTGTGACCTGTGATCTGCAGAGCACCCTCAGAAAGTCTCAGTTATGTCATTGTTCATCTACAGTATTGCTTTAGTTTCATATTCCATCAAGCATCCTTATGATATCATGAGAAATAGTGCTTAATAACATGTCAGACTCTATTTTGCATTATGATTTTAAGATGATAAATTTTTTCTTATATTTTTATGAACTAGAACACACAGACTTATTGGATTGCCCATAATATAAACTGGAATAATTTGGAGCTCATGAGATTATTGTCAGTGCTCTGTGGGCATGATGCCCACTGGTCATTTTTATTCGGAGACTGATCCTGAGCTTTAAATCCAAATTAAGGAGTCACTTGTTTTTGTCTGAACTTCACTTGTGTGGCATGTTGGAATGCAGTGATGTTTTTTCAATGAAAGCCATTGCTCAAATTAAATTCATTATCCCCAATGGTGTGTGAGCCTGGAGGATGGGAGGCAACACAGAATGATGCTGAGATGGGGACGAGGAAGGATGTGTCCAGAAAAGTGAACAGACAAGGGGAGTGAGATTTTTTTAAAAAGGGATGATGATGGTTTAGATAGGCTTCGAAATAATTTTCGTCCTAGCAAGACTTCTTGCTTCTCTCTTGGGGAACAGCTTCTTCAGCTGATGCCTTTATCTTTTCTTTCCTTTTTGGTAGAAAAATGAGCTGCTTTCTTTTCCTTGAAGCAAAAATTTGTCAAGTATCAGCTTTCCCCGGCAACCAGGAAGTCCTTTCTTTCTCTGTGGCTTATATTGGACAGGAGGTGGGGTGGGTGAATGAATTTAATTTTTCTTTTTCCTCAGAGGTGATTTGACATAAGTTTTTACACCTGGTTTCAATGGCACATGATTAGATGTCCATCCCTTCTGTGCAGTTCACTATTTCTGGTGTATATAACTTTGCATTTGTCACATGGCATTGACATGACTTTTGACTTTAAAAAATAAATTAGATATCGAGGCTCAACATTCAGTGTACATCCGAATTACCTGAGTATCTTATCCCCTAGCTTACTCCCACCAGGGCAAGTTTCCCAGTTAATTCTGACACAGGTGGCCTGCACTTTGATGAGCTTCTATAAGGGCAGGGGTGAAGTTGTCTTCTGTGCTTGAGCTTGGCACGTAGTAGGTGCTTAGTTAATACTTAATGAAGGAGGGACTGAATAATTTAATGGATAACTTAAAGAAATAGGCTGAACCAAGAAACAGCAAATCACCAAGAGCTTTAACCACTGGGTTTCAATGAAGTCGTCAGAAGGGTATGTAGAATTTTGGAGAGAGGTGATCCATTCCATACTATTCGTTACATGACATTTTGTCCCTTTGGGTTATGCTTAAATGCTTTAAGACAAATGGCAAGTTTAACTTAAATAAAATATTTTAAACTTTGATGTTGAGGGATTTTAAAGTAAGAAATTGAGGATACCAATGGTGTGGAATCTGCCCAGCTGATACTCTTTTACGAATTATGCATATGAGAAACTAATAAATGACCTACATTTTACAGAGTATGAGATGGACTGCTCTTAGGTGTTCTCATTTGCATTAACTGCCATATCTTAGAGCATAAAGACTTTGGCAAAGACACTCATTCTTTTTAGTTCCTAATTTATCCATTGCAAAAGAGGGGCAGCATTCCCTAGGTTCTATTCTGAATGATATTCACTTCAATTTTTACAAAAATTAAGATGTTTGTCTTTTCTTAAAGTAATGTCTATTCAGAAGAAATTCAGAAAACCGAGAAAAAAGTGGAAAAAAGAAAGATGTCATCTTTGTGCTGTAATTCAAAGTTAACTGCCATTAATACTAACAGTCAATCAAGTCGGATATTTACTTACTGTTTGCCAAATACAGCTGTACCTGGTGCTGTGGGGAAGACAGAGGCACTCTAAAGGTGTCTGCAGTGCTGTGGAAGGGGGGCGGATGATTACTCAAGTGACCGGAGTACAGAATGTGAAGACCGAGTGTGACCAGAGCTGTAGTAGAGTGGAGGAGGGAATGATTAATTCTAGCTGAGGTTCTTGGGCTCAGTGCATTTAAACTGCATCTGGAAGATAAGTCGGATTATGGGAGGGTGAGATGGTGTGGGGTTGGGGAAGGCATTTCGGACCCAGGAATCCAGCCTTTGGGGAAGGCAGGAAGGAAACTTCACGTTCAGGACGCAGGGTGTATCTCGACGTGACTGAAGCGAAGAATGCAGGAAGGTAAAGAGTAGGGGACCAATGTGCCTGGAAAGGTAAAATCTTGACATTATTAGGGACTTTGACCAATCCCCTGATCCAGCCATGGCCGGAACACTCACAACAGATGAATACTTTATGAGTATTCAACCTTTCTTGGTAATTACTCAAAAACCCTATCGCCTGCAGAGTCCATTTTTTTCCCCTGGAAATTCTGTTTTTAAGTGGTTTCCTTAAAAATAAAAGTTCTTTTTTCCTTTGGAGAAAAACTTGAACCAAAGTCAGCGTGATCTTAGTACAGTTGGTATTTATTGATTGATTGAGTAAATGAATGACACTGAACATTTACAGTTCATAAAGTCTTGAAAAACAATAGTCACTTGGGTGTTCAAAAAAACCCTCATGTTTCAGTTACTGTGGATTTGAACTTCTTGATCTTTCTCTGGTGTCGGTCACCTCCGCAGGGGAAATTAATATCGAAACTCTTAGAGTCCTTAGGAGGAAAAGTGAAATTGTAACATCAGATTCTAAATGAGTCTGCTTTAAAATTTTATACACATAGGTATGAAACAGAGGGGTACTAAAAGCCTTCTATTTTCAACCTGTGGCTGTCTGTCTGCAAGAAAGACGTTCAAAGATAGTGACTTGTGGAACTGGTAACCACAGACAGTATAACTAAATCCTTAGGGTGATGTTCACTGACTCCTCCCAAGAGACCCACGTTACACTGATTTTGCTTTGGCCATCATTCTCTGAACTTGGTTTGACTCTATTACCAGACCCACCGGTCATTAATTGTGCTTAAAATGCATTTGAAATAGGCGAGGGTGTTCATAAGCAAAATGGAAACACATTAACATTTATAATTGGGAATATTCTAGTGACAATACCAGAAATTTGTATGGTGACTTCACCTCTAATCTTGAATGAATTTGATGATGCTGATAAGAGAATAGCTAGATATGGTCAATGATCTGTGCTCCCATAATATCTATCATATATATAACATACAAAGGAATGTAGTTTCATGGATGTGGGTTTTGGAGCCAAACTGCCTACATTCAGATCCCAGCTCTACCACTTACTTGATAGGAAACCTTGGACAAATCTCATGACCCCTCAGTAGTGTTATCTATAAAATGAGAATTGAGATAGTGCTTCGTAGGGTTGTTGTGAAGAGTAAATGGAGTAATAGATGTAAAGCACTCAGAGCAGTGTCTTGTACAGGGTACACTCATGTGTCTGCTGTAGTACCTGCTAAGTTGAGGTGTTGAGGCTCCTCCTACTTCACCTTTTAGGCCTTTTAGGGCTTTGTGGGATGGGCCATCGTTATTGAAACAAAGTTGCCACTGCATTTGCATTTTTTCCAGCCTGGGGAAGAATTTGCACCAGTGACCCAGAAATGCCTGTCTCAGATCCTATCCCTGGGTCTGCAGGAACTCGGTGCCATGTGATTCATTGCAGATCATGATCCTGGTAATGGAAACAGTCGGAGACAAATACATTCTCAGTCTATGCCCAGCCCCAAGAAGGACAAATACTTGGGTTTGTTTTCTGTTTTGTTTTGTTTTTTAATTAATTTTTATTGGTATAGTTGGTTTACAATGTTGTGTTAGTTTCTGCTGTACAGCAGAGTGAATCAGTTATACATATACATATATCTACTCTTTTTTTTGATTCTTTTCCCATATAGGTCATTTACAGAATATTGAGTAGAGTTCCCTGTTCCCTATACAGTAGGTCCTTCTTAGTTATCTATTTTATATATAGTAGTGGGTATATGTCAATCCCAATCTCCCAATTTATCCCTCCCCACTTCCTCCCTTGGTAACCATCAGTTTGTTTTCTACATCTGTGGCTCTATTTCTGTTTCGTAAATAAGTTCATTTGTATCATTGTTTTAGATTCCACATATAAGCGATATTATATGATATTTGTCTTTGTCTGACTTACTTGACTCAGTATGACAATGTTTAGGTCCATCCATGTCACTGCAAATGACATTATTTCGTTCTTTTTTTATGGCTGAGTAATATTCCGTTGTATATATGTACCACATCTTCTTTATGCATTCCTCCGTCAATGGACAATACTTACTTGGTTTTGTTATTTGCCTCATTCCT
>NW_006771758.1:509124-512733 GCF_000442215.2 Lipotes vexillifer
CAAATCAAACTACTGGGGTGACTCAAAATGTCTGCCCAGAGCCAGGGTTTGTACCTGAACACATTTTAAGCAAGAAACACTTGGCATTTGAGTAATCTTCATAAAAGAGTATCCCTGAAGATGAATGCCTGCTCTGCCACACCAAGTTCTACAGTTCTTTGGATGTGTGATGCTTTCTCATTTAATTTCCAGCCTAACCTTGTAGCAGTTGGTGTAAGCTACAGCACCCTTGCTCTGGCTTCCCTTCTCCATGTCATTTCTAAAGAATTGTGATTTATTCTTTCCCCATTGGCCACTGGTTATTCTGTCCTCCCCTCTCACTTTCCTGGTGTTTTTTCCCACCTTTCAAATTTGACTTTGAGCGCCAGGAGACCTGTTTGTTGTGGGTCCTTTTACTGAAAACTATTTTTAAATTCTTTATTCTGCTGCTGTGCTATCCCAAACACCTTTTCCTTTCTTTTTGGTAAATCCTTGCCACTAATTATGTCCTTCCATTATGGCCCAGCTTGAGCTCTGAGGTCACGGATGCTTTTTAAGTTGATCATGTTCGTCCCTTCAGGCTGAGAACACTTCCCAGAAACGTCGAAGATCTGAGAGACCTTGGCCAGGGGAAAAGGTAAACTCCTTGAAGTCAGTGTCCAAGAATAGGGGCAGCACATGCTCTCCCTCTGGGATCCCCAAGATAGAGCCACAGCTTGGTATCATTCCACCTCCCACTGCGGGAAGGGAGGAGAGAATGTGCCTCATCTGCGTAGAAGCCTCTCTGTGATCCTCATTCTCCCCTTCCTGCCTTCCTCATCTCTCAGACAGAACTGGGTCGGGGGTGTGTGTGTGTGTGTGTGTGTGTGTGTGTGTGTGTGTGTGTGTGTGTGGGTGTGTGTGTGTGTGTGTGCCTTTTGTGTGTGTGTGTGTGTGTGTGTGGTTTGAGTCAAGGCAGGTCCTCTCTCAGCAGCATACTTGAATATCAGGAAAGGAGAGGAGGTCAGCCAGGCAGTGAGAAACCTTTGCCCTCACAGAGGTTCAGCCTCCTCAGCCTGCCCTGGTGGCATCCCTAGGATTCTGGCAGACTTAGGGGTATCGTATTTTCACATGCATGAACTGTACTCTACAACTTTTCCTGTGGACTAGGAACCCAACAGTGTTGACACTGAAAATAAAGTTTTCTCTTTCTAGCTGTTTTCGTCCCCCGTTTTGAAGGGAGATCTATTTTTCATGGCAGTGGCCATGGACTCGTGTTTGCGTCTTCGTGGAGGGCTCCCATGGAGTAGTGGTGGCATTTCTGAAACAGTCTCTGGCATCTCGAGCGGTCTGGATAGGGATAGGTGCTTTCTGGTTAAATATTTTTAATTTGAGAGAATCCTCGTACTCCTGGAAAGTCTTCCTTGGTTACATCTGGGCAGTAGATCTGGTCCTGGAGCAGGCAGTTCTGCGCTTCGTCGTCAAAGCAAAGAGGATGGCTCAGTCTATGACAGGGACTCCTCCAAAGAGGCCCTTTGAATCATGAGGCATTTCTCTCTCTACCCTCCAGCGAGTGTGTGTGGGAACAGCTTGAATTTCACACAGAAGGGACCCCACAGTTGTTTCCACACAGCTGTTTCCTTCACTGGGCCAGAGTGAGTCTCCGTGTCTTGAATATCTTTGAGAAGGATCGTCTGCCACATAACCATCTGTGGGCGTAAGCCAGAGGAACTTTCAGGGAGGCTTAAGACTGCAAATGGGGCTTTTATGTCTTAGTTTAGGTGTGCCTTGATGCTTTTCCTTTCCAGCCTGGGCATTATGAGGGCGGCTGAAAACACCCAGACATGATCTTTCAGAATTTGGGTGGGGGAGGTGAAAACTCAACCTGCTCAGCCCAGATCTATTGCAACACTTTGCATAATCATTAATGATGTATAAGCTGTTGCCTAATGGACGGTTTTACTGTGTATGCCCTTCAGTTGTGACTAGCTGGAGTTCCTCTGTGATTTAAGCTACTACCTCTCTCCTTTGTGTTTTGGCCTTTGGGTAGGCCTGCTGTAGTCATTATTATCTCTCTTTGGTTTCTTTTTTATTTCTTTTTGTAGGGCACTCAGTGAAACCTATAGTTCTCATCAGTTACATAGATCTTGGCTTCTTTTCTTAACCTTAGCATTCAAAGAGAGAAGAATACTTTCTGTACCTGGAAAAATCTCAGTATCTCTGAGTGTTAGGCAGTGAGCAGTGGCCAGGGACAGATGATAATGAAAATAATTATCTCTTCTTCTATGCCAGGTACTATTTAAACACTCCACATATATTACTCATTTAATTATCAATAACCCTCTGAGGTAGTTTCTTTTATTGTCCCCATTTTACAGATGAGAAAATTGAGGCACAGAGAGGTTAAGTAACTTTTCTAAAGTCACACAGTTAATTAAAGAGTAAAGCTAGCATTATGATGAAAGCCACACCATGTTGCTAGGAGGGAACGTACTGTTATTCCCATGTTTTATTGAGGCCACTGAGGTTCAGGGAATTGTAGAAATTTACCCAGGCTTGTCTTATCTTTAACCCAGGCTCCTGTCCAGTATACTCTACTGCTGTCTTCACTTTAGAATGTTCCCATTTCTACCCTTAGGAGGTCCTGGATTCTGTTTAGTTGTACAACTAGTTACTGAAAACCCATTGGTTCTGAGTCTTGTGCCATGTGCTGGGTATACAGAGATAATTTTTTGTTATTTTACGTCCTCGTATGGATGGGTCATATCCTGTTGGCTAATTTCGTCAACTTTCCTTTTGGGAAAGGTACCCTAGTGGTACCTTTGGTATCCAGCACTGTGCTTGTCACATGAAAGCTGCTCCTAATACTGAATATCTATTGGCTGGTAAAACGTGATACAAGGAAATCACTGAATAGACAGTTATGTTCTACAGATGTGTGTGGTCGGTTCAGTTAATGTTCAGCGATGGGTAATGTCCTACATTAGCCTCATTGGTGAACCTAAACACAACTTTCAATAGGATGTCACTTTTGGTTTTATGACTGTCACTTTCCTAATTGAGGTCGTAGATTAAGTAGCGCAGTAGCTCCGGTGTTGAGCTTTTATTGGGTTGGCTTTTGAAAAGCTAACGCTGTATTGGAAAAATCATGCAACTAGAAGTCAGCACATGTGGATTATAGTTTTATCTCTCAGAATGATTATAGCTGTGTGAGTATTGTCGTGTCTTCTGATCTCTCAGTTTTCCCATGTGCACGACGAGGAAGGTAGACTCGCTGTTAGTTTAGGTCACTTATAAAGTCCTGTAAATCACGGAGAAAATCCATACCATGATGAATCCTTTGGGCTAATATAGGGTATTAGTTTAGTTTTGACTGTAGATAAATATCTTAATTTTGTTGAGTCTTAGTTTTTTTTTTTTTTTTACCATTCAAATGGGTTGGTCATTCCTGGCCTGCCTAATTTGTAGGACTTTTGTGAGTATTTAGTGAGATTCTGGGTATATAAGTGCTTTGGATAATATAACACTGTATGAACACAAGATATTATTCATATGGAAAGTTAACGGAAAGGTGTCAGGTTTCTCGCCACTCCTCCCCCCTACCAAAAAAAAAAAAAAAAAAAAACAACCCTGGGGTTTGGTCCCGGTTGG
>NW_006771758.1:513189-530504 GCF_000442215.2 Lipotes vexillifer
CTCTTTCCTCCAACAACGTTATCAAACACACCCGACACTCAAAATGTGGTAATTTGTTAGACAAAAGTGAGGGTTTGAGTTACACTAACCTCCGCTTTGTTCAGATTCCCCCTCGGAATCTGAGATCTTCTCCATAGGCCAGCAGAAGTGCACGTGTCCCCCAGGTTTACAAATGCCTTAAAAACAGCCTTGGTAAATCATCCCCCAAGTTTGTGTACCATGTCTAACTTCGTGTCTCGGTGGGGATATTTTTAACTCCTGCTTCTAACTCCTCTCAGTTCCTTTAAGGAAGTGTGATCCGAAAGGGTCAGACATTTGGCATCTACTTGGGGGAAAACTTTGAAAGAGTCCCTGATGCTCCCCCTGGGATAGGGCTGCCTTTCTCCAAAAGAACTGGCCCTTCAGAAGTGTCTTTTCCACATAAGGGCTTGTGCGAGGCCCCAGGCACTAGCTGATGCCGTCTCTTCCCCACGACAGATGGTCAAGCCTTCAGTTTCAGCTAGTGATCTGCTGTTGAGAGGGCGGGCAGGAGATTCTGCCAGCGTGCCAAGTGACAGGGCTGCTTAGGGTAATGGGGATCTGGTGTGTGCCCGGCATAGCTTTTGTGCTAACGATGGGCTGGTGACAGGTGCCTCGCCCCGGCTCATCGCTGAGACAGAAGATCCCCTGCTCCCTTGATTCTGTTTCTCTCTGGCAGAGCTAGTGTCCTGTTTGCTGGTCTTTCAAAATCCATTTTGGCACCAGATGGACCCCCTCACGGTGGCTAGCAGTTGTCTGACTTGAAGATGTCAGAGGGTGTGCTGACAGCTCCTTCTAACACAACCTGAATCTGGCTGTCGAGTCTGGGCTCAAATGGCTTAAACACACACAAGGCAGCAAATATTATCAACCCTGGGGAACTGGGAGTGGGACCCGGGTGCCCACTGGATGGAGAAAGGCAGCGACGTCTCCCTCCACAATATTCATGTTGACGGAGTGGAAATAATCGTACTAATGATTAGTCTTATGATTACACGTATTTGTGCAATTGCCATTATAGTACAGTTGCTGTCAATGGTACAATTAATGTTAATATCAATACTGCACCACTTCTATTATTATTAAAACTACTATAGGATAATGGTTAAAAGCACAGGCTCTGTGCAATTTTGAGTCAATTCACATTTAATAACCTTTGGGCAACTTAACTTCTCCGAACCTCAGTTTCCTCATCAATAAAATGGGATTAATACTAGAGTTTATTTAGGAGGCTTGAGTTGGGAGAACGCATTTGAGGTTCTTAGCGTTCTGAGCGCAAAGTAAGCACCTAATACATGAAAGACATGATTATTTTTACTGCCACCGTCACCATGCTTACTGTGTTCCAGACACTATGCATCATTGCAGTTAATTTTCACACTTGCCTTATATGGTAGGGACTGGTATTATACCCAGTTTATAGTTAAGGAAAGTGTGGTGCAGAGAAGTTCAGCTGTTTATCAAAGTCACACGGCAGTACCTGTCAGAGTTTGGATGGGAATCCCATTCTGGGTATTTCTAAGGGCTGTGGCTTTTCTATCATACCAAGCTGACGCTTACTGTCAACTTAGTGATAATCAGCCCTGTCCTGGGGTTTGGGTGGCTTTTAGTTACTCCCTTCCAACCAGGTATGTTTGGAAGAAGCAGCCAGTTTTCACATTTCAGGTGTCTTCGGATGTAGGCTTGAACCCCAGCAAGATGGCAGACTCACTGTCCCGACCTCCACCACATTAAACAGAGTCTGACAGCAGTGTGTGATCACTACGACTACCCAGCATTTGCCTCTGAGAGTTCAGAGGAAAGGGACAGTGCAGAGGCACTCAGGATTGTGACCACTCTCTCAAACTCCTTTCCTTTCCCCCAGACTACGACTGAAGTCAGGAGTCAGCATGGCCAGTTGGGCTAGGGAATGACACTGTTGCTCTTTGAGCTGGATTTCATTTGACACAGTTGGGTTTCAGCAGTGTGCCATGAGTCATGTGTCTTGTTCAAAACGTTGATAAACTTTGGCCTCTGTGAGGAGAACCTGGAAGTAGGGATGAAGGATCGTTCAGAAGCCAGCTTTTACTGATGGGCAGTTGAATGTTGCATGATGTTGAAAGAGCCATTTCAGGAAGATGTTTACATTTTAAAAAATGTTATTTTGGGGTTGACAAAGTCATTGTCTCTCTTCAAAGAGTTATTCCCACGCCATACTTCCCTCTTGGCAGATTCTAAGAGACCAGGGAGGAGAGAGAATTCTGCTGGGATATCTCTCAGTTTGGTTTTCAGAAATTGGCTGAATTTGGTGCATCTCTGTGCTATGCTGTCACTACAGAGGTGTTATTTGGTCGATAGGCTTTGTACTCAGAGCTAAGCCCGGACTGAGGCATCCTGGAGTGATAGTTTTTCTCAAATTATGTGTATTGAAGTAGGGATTTTACTCCAGTGTAGACTTGAAGTGGAGAAAAGGTGAAGACAAGAAAATTCCTATGGGAATTTAACTAATCAACATTTTAATGCACTGTACTATTTTGGGAAAATATTTGGGCCTGAAACTCACAGCACTAAAAGTAAAAAGGAATGAAGAACTTTCGGCAGCTTTTAAAATGCTCCTTTCCCCAAACATAGTCAGGTGGAGAAGTTTCATTGTAGATGGCCAACAAGAATGCCCTAACTGGACACTTTTGATCCGTGCTGCCTTTCCGTGATGAACTTTAACAACCGCCAGCTAAGAAATAACTCATCTAATTGATCACCCAGACCAGGACACTTTGGACAGTTAAAGTGGGTACTGTTCATACTTACACTAATACAGCTGGTGTGAACTAGAATTATTCCTGGAAAATTGGGACCTTTGGTCACCCTAGCCGGTAAAACCCATGGAGCTCACTCTAGAATCAATTCAGAGATCAAGGTGGCAGTGAGGCAGGACATTCCTTCTTCCATCACAAATAGCTTTAGTCTATAGCATGCATGTAAGGAAAACACATGAGATATGTTCAAGAAGCCAAAGGGCTTCAGTCAGTATGTGAATCTTACCTACTTCTCATAAGTACTCCTAATTAGAATATTTTATTTGGAGATGCTAAGAGAAACAGTGTTTACCATCTCCTTACATTCTTCTAGCATGTATCTTGCCGGTTCATCATCTGTGGATTTACGGGGCTTAAATTACATGTTGTTGTTGGGGACTCTGAGTAATTCTCAGGCAGTTATCTCCAGTTGGACCCTGCCTTAAATTATGGGGAAGACTTACCCTCTTTATGAGTGAAAACACTTCCTTGGGGGCTTCATTCTTTTGTGACATCTGTTGGCAGCACGGAGAGCATTCTCTTCATAAGGAAGGTCCAGCTTGGATGCAAAACAAAGGCTAAAGCTTTAAACAAAATACTGGCTCTAACATCATTCTGAATATTTCAGGAAACGTGCAGAGAATAGAACGCATGACCCAGAAGTGACTTACTACTTTTTTCCCTTCTGTGTCAGGACTGAAATGCTAACCGTGATCATTTGTTTCTTCACAGGTTCTTCTTGAAATTTTTCCTCAAGTGTAACCAAAATTGCCTAAAGAATGCGGGAAACCCACGTGACATGCGGAGATTCCAGGTGGGTCTGTCTTGTCTTTCTTATACCTCAATAATGACATGAGTGTTGGGAGAGGGTAAAAAAGTCTTAGGTGGAGAAGAAACAGAGTATCATTGTTTTCCCAGAGGTCTAGAAGTTGTTTTTATTAGAGAAGAATTAGGACTGAGCCACCTGCGTTCAGTGGTTGAAGCAATGGTACCCTTTGAGGCTAGTTTGGCTTCCCAAATGGACTCGTAAGCTTAAACCACTGCAGGTTAAGTGAAGGACATACAAACTGATGCATCCTTTGCCGCAAGTTCCACAGGTAGAAAACTGGTAAATAGGAGCTTTGTGCTGTTTTGGAATGATGTCACCTTCCTCCTTCCTTTCTCTCTGTTTTCCTTTTTCAATATTGGAAATTGTTGTCAGTAATTATCTAGCAAAAATGGACCCCTGAAGAAGCAGGGCATATCTAGGGCGGTGTGGGTGACGCTCGGTCTGTTTCAGAAATGTCCCTGTACAGCAACATGTAAATGTTTTCAAGCATCAGTCATATCTGCCACCATTTAAAGCATGAGTGGCATGTTAGCCTCATATAATTATACATTTACTAAAGGAGAAAAGATGTGAAAATACACGTGTTCACTTCCAAGACACAGACATGGTGGTTGGGTTTTAGGAAGGGTTGCTAAGTTCTAGATACATGCTTCTCAAGCCCTGAAGTGCTGAGAATCCTCTGGGGATCTTGTTAAAATGCCAATTGAGGTGTGAGATGTGCCTTGAAATTCTACCTTTCTGACAAGCTCCCAAGTGATGGCAAAGCCATGGACCACACTTTGAGTAGCAAGGTTCTAGACCCTTGTGTTGCTCTCCATCTAATTTTATGACTGACTCATTTGCATGGTCAATGTTAGTTTCTCCGCCAGAGTAATGATTCATCTATGGATGCCCATGGGGTCTGTCAGTGAAAAATAGCATGGCGTTTAAGGTATGTTCTTAGGTATAGTTAGTCCGCTTCAAGTGTAGACTGAAATATATGATCTCTGAGAGGATCTTGACAAATTTTAGCCGCATATTCTCTGATGGGAGAAAGGGAAGGGATGATTCTGGGCACTGATTTTTTGGATGTCAAGATCTCTTAGTCTCCAAGATGATTATTTTTATTTTTATTATTATTTTTTTTAACATCTTTATTGGAGTATAATTGCTTTACAATGGTGTGTTAGCTTCTGCTGTATAACAAAGTGAATCAGTTACACATACACGTATATCCCCATATCTCTTCCCTCTTGCGTCTCCCTCCCTCCCACAAGATGATTATTTTTAATAGGGTGAGACTCAGTAGTCTCATGAAAGAACGTATTCAGTAGAAAGAAGACATTCTCTCCTGAGATTCTGAAGCAGTTCCGGAAATCATTTGGCCTTGCCACCTTTTGTCCTGACAGATAAATGGGGAGAATCCCTAGATTCCTAGTGTCCTGGAAAATGTTTCTCCTGGGGAGCTTCTGACCAAAGTGGGTAGACTTGGGTGCTTTCATTCCCACCCAGGACATACATTTTGTGTTGAGTTGGAGTCAGCTTTGCTGGTGAAACATGTATGTGTTGCTAAGTGTCTTGGAACATGAGGCTGGGTTTCAGTATAAACTGTGTTGTCACTTACCTTGGCCTTGAAATGGGCCATAGATCTCCTTTGGCCAAACTTGGATTAAGAACAAGGCCTATCCAGGCACGGACAAATTGATGTGTAATAAACGTGTCTAGTAGACGTGTGTGGTGCCTTATGAATACTGGGATCAACTTTGCTGTGCTTCTCAGGGCAGAAGAGTTAGAGGTGGACTTTGCTGACACCAGGAATCTAAAAGATTCTGGGACCTTGTTTTTCCTCACAGGACCTGCCAGTGAAATGTCTGTAAGCTCTGAATTATAGGAATGTAGCTCTTGGATGAGATGAGAACCAACTCAGTCTATTATTTTTGAGAGTACCTAGAAAGCTTTATTTTTACAGACAAAATAGTTCTTCTTTGTTTAGCATAAGGGCTATTGAGTCAAGGAGGCATGAGTTAGATTTCTGCAAAACCTCAATTTCCTCAACTGTAAAATGGCGTAAAAATGATGATTCTGCTGACTTCACAAAAGACAGTATTTTGTAAACATAACTGATTTGCACATGATCAAATATAAATGTAAGCTTTTGGAGAGAATATTTGCTGTAAGCTAAAGCTGGGTCATTAGTTCAGTGTCGGGTTTCTCAGCCTGGGCACAAATGACATTTTAGACTGAATAATCCTTCCTTTGGAGGTGGGGGTGGAGTCGTCCTGTTTATCATAGGATGTTTAGTAGATGTCCCTGGCCTCTACCCACTAGATACCAGTAGAGAGACCATCCCCCCACCACAGTCATGACAGACCACAGTGTCTCCAGACATTGACAAATGTCCCCTTGTCGGGGTGGGAGTGCAGAATTGCCCCTACTTGGGAATCATTGGTTGAGTCCTATACCTGATGACCTCTGACTCTCCCTGGAAATGTCCAGCAGCTTAAACTCAATGAGCCCTAAACTCCATTGTCAGCCTCGTTTCTTTTGTGCGTGAGGCTCCACCCCAAGCTGGCTTCTCTTCCTGTGTTCCCTGCCTGGGTTCGTTCCTAACTGCCATAAGTGCCGGGGAGATGACTGTTTACATTTGTGTCTGCATTCAGGGTGTTCCGTAGACATATGTATAACTATATGTGTCCATGTATGTACCTTGATGTATGACCATGGACATTGTCCGTAATGATGATGATGAAGCTAACATTTATTGGGTACTCACTATGTGAGAGGTACTGTGCTAAGTATTTTACATGAGTTATCATATTTATCTTCACAATATATAGGGTTTAGGAATGTGCAAATAGGGATTATTCCCATTTTACAGATGAGGCAACTGAAGTCTAGAGAAGTTAAGCAATTTGCCCAAAGTCACCCATCTACTAAGTAGTGAGGCAGTGAGTCAACCCAGTCGGTCTGACTCAGATGTTCTCTAGTGTCATGGGACAGTAAATAACTTGTCCAGAGCCTGTAGGCAGATACTTAGTGAGGCAGTAAAGAGGTTTCTCAACATCTGAGAGCCCCAGTGGCTACCTATGAATATGTGTTAGGATCCCGGGAAAGCTGAGGAGCATTTTCAAAAGGGGTATTTGCGCTAAATAGAACCTGAGGATACCGTCTGCATGAAGGGCACTGGGATGCCAGCAAAGCTCATCAAGCAGTGCGTGGAGTTGTGTGGAAGGGGAAGAACTTGAGCACTGTTTCTGATCAGAGCCACAGTGTTGGTCAGTGTTTATTCGTATGAACTTTAGAGAAAGAAGCTGTCGCTCAGAAAACTGCCTGCGCTTCACCTAATCGATGGAGGTTTTAGCCAGTTCTCCAGGGCAAGAAAGACCCCTCACCAAGGGAAGCCTGAGTCCAGTGGCCCCTGGCAGCTCAGAGAGCTCTGTTCAGAAATCACACTGAAGTTCCCAACTGTTAGGACTAAACCAAGAGCGGGAGTATTAGTCTCCCCTGCAGCTTCCCTGGCTGACAGAGGTGTGTCCTTAGAAACACTGGTGGAACTTTTCCTATGAATAGGCCTGGATTTCCATCATTTTTCTCATAGTACGCTAATTGGGAAGCTGGTTTCAAATATTTTGATGTCACTGTCGCCTCTGGGCAGGGGGTTGGGGGGGGAGTGAGAGAGTGTCATTTGGGCGCGAGAAAACTCCCTTCTACTCTTTACATCTCAGTGTGACTTTTCCCCATTATACTGAAAACCGGAGGCCTGGAGACATCTGAGTGAGAAGGCACTCTTCTGCCAATTCAGTGGGCTCCCCCGACCTGTCGTGGGTGCCGCTTTTTCTCTCACCCCGTCTTGTATGCTTACCGGGTCAGCCTGATCTTCATGCAGCCGTGCCAGAGCTTGTCTTCCTCTGAACAGCAATCAGGGGCCCGTGTAGGTGACTGAGGAGGACATAAGAAAGGTTGTTGATCTCTTGACATGTAAAGACATTCTGTCAAGCAAACTCAGACTCACAGCGACTGAGCTTCTGGTGTGTAAACAGAGACTGCTTAATTACACAGGTCATGTCAATTAGTGTGACCTTAGCGTTTTCAAGAAATTAATCACTTTCTGTAGAGCTCGGCTGTGTTCATACTTTAAGGCAGTATGGAATAAACCTTGTAGAGAATCTGGTACAATCTTTTTTCTTTTCTTTTTTTTTTTTTTTTTTTTAATAATGGATGTTTTCTTTTGAAATCCCCAGGCTGTGGTTAGGGTAACAAACTTGCTTAAATACAACAGTGGATACAGGCTTCATTCAGTTCTGGCGGGTGTGGGGACATGGGGAGGAAGAGAGTAGGAGGGAAAGCTGTGAATGAAGACAGCTCACGACAGGGAGAATTTCACTGTGACTAAATGAGTCCATTTCTTCATCTTGACACTAAAAACACGCTAATGTCAAAGGACTGTGTTAAAGCCATGTCACAGGTCTGGTTTTTAACTGACAGGAGCTAGCCAATTCAAGGTTAAGGTTTAAATCCTTATCAATAGTTTTCCTTGTTGGGGCTGGCAGAGTGGGGTGTTGAGGGGAGGAACAAGAATTGGGTACAAGCTGTCATCACAGTAGATACCATAATACCTGGAGACTGGGAAGTAAATTTCCAGGTTCATCTTATCTCTTTAACAGAGTTTTCCATAGGATGTAAATCTCTATCTGTGTATAAATGTTAGCTCTGTAACTACATGTGAACATAAATGTAAGGTATCTTTGTTCCTGCATGCATGCCTGCACTCAGTAGTATTTATTGACATGGGAGGTGGTGAGTGTACCGTGATGAGCAAAAAAGACTGAGTGTTTGCCCTAATGAAACTTATATTCTAGTCAGGGTCTATTAGTTAGGTTAATACTAGCTGCTGTAAGAAATAGACCAAAGAATATATAATGGCTCGTGTACAGGAGAAGGTTATTTCTTGCTAATGTAATGGTACAAGGCAGGTGTTCCTGGTTGCTGAGCAGATCTCATACATGAAGCAGTCTGGGGACCTGTGTCTCCACCATTCCCTAGAACCTCGTTGTCTCCATCCATCCAGTTGAAGGGTAAAGAGTGCATGCAGGGGGCACGTGGGCTTCTTAAACCCTGGTCTTCGAAGTGATCCTTGTCAAATCTGCCCACATTCTACTGGCTAGAAGTCTGTCACACAGCCATGTGTAACCACAGAGGGACCTGAGAGTGTCTAGTTGTACCACCCAAGAAGACGACGAAATGGATATATAAGGAACGATTACCATCAGCTGCTATGCTGTGTACAAATAATTACACATCATTAGAATTTTTAATTATTGCTATAAAGGAAGTGAAACAGGATATTATGAGAGAGAATACCAGTGTGGGGTCAGGGATGGGAACCTACTTTAAAGCAGGTGACCAGGGAAAACTTCTGAGGAGGGGACTTTTAAGCTCCGAGATAATGGATAAGAATAACTCAGCCTAGGGCTTCCCTGGTGGCGCAGTGGTTGAGAGTCCGCCTGCCGATGCAGGGCACGCGGGTTCGTGCCCCGGTCCGGGAAGATCCCACGTGCCGCGGAGCGGCTGGGCCCGTGAGCCATGGCCGCTGAGCCTGCGCGTCCGGAGCCTGTGCTCCGCAACGGGAGAGGCCGCGGCAGTGAGAGGCCCGCGTACCCCAAAAAAAAAAAAAAAAAAAAAAAAAGAAAAAGAAAAAGAATAACTCATCCTGAGAAGAGCCAAAAGAATTTTTTGAGCAGAGGGAGCAGCAAGGCCCCAATTCATGTTTACCTCACATTTATCTGAGGAGATGAACAATCATCTTCTTTCACTTACTAGTCATTTGGAGTGAGGGGGTAGGAAATAGGAGAAACGACCGGGTTATTCTTCCCAAATTCCCACCAAAAATGTCTGGTCTTTCAAAAATGATGACATGGTAAATGACATTAAGAGGCAACTCTCTGCCCCCCGTTTTTGGGTGAATTCTATAAATTTTGGAGAATCCTCGTTACTTATTCAGAAGCCCACAGTGTATGATTAGAGGATTCTTAAACTATATGCCCTACCCCCTGCAGTTTCGGTCTGCTTTTAAAGGCGCTTAAATAAAGAAGGAAATATTCTTTTATTTCTCTCCCACTGTCCCCCACCCCCTGTCTTATATTATTTTGACAAACAGCACATCTTGCAATTAAATTCTTTACCAACAGAACGCTAGGGGCCCGAGCTGCCATCACTCTCTTCCTACAGAATAATTTCAAGATGCACCATGCTGATTAATTATACTGAAAGCAGCTCTAATGATAGTTTCAGAATACAGGATTAATTCACATAACACGGTAAATACAAATGGTGGATTTTCAACCTGATATATTAAACCATTACGGCTTACTGGGCAAATATGTATTTTGGCATGAGCCTTATGCTGGGCCTTGGCAGAAAATATGCATCACTGAAAAGGAATCCTTATGAACGGGATTTGATGAGTGGTAGCTCTTCACTAGGAGGAAATAAATTCCTACATTAAGTACAGTTGCTGTTGAAAAAAATGTAAAATACATTAAACGATAGATGTAAAAGTGTTTGGTTTGATCCGTGTTGCCAATGGATATTGGTTCTGAGGATGCCTGTACTTACTGAGACTTACCAACAGAAGGTGTTCTTATGTTCTTTCCCTTTTTAGGTTGTAACTTATAGAGCTCTTAGTATGTGTGAGACCCTGTACTAAGTGTTTTACGTGTATAATTTTATTTATTTTTCTACCCTTTTCCCCTTGTTTACTTTCCTCCAAATGGGCACATCGGCCGCCTTTCTCTTCCATCATTTCTCTTCCCCAAATATGCTAAACCCATTCCTGCCTCAGGATTTTTGCGCTTGCTCTTCCATCCCCCTGGAAATTCTTCTGCCATATCATTGAATGGCTGGATAGTTCTTATTACTCAGATTTCAGCTAACATGTCACCTGCTTAGAGAGGCCTTCCTAATCATCCACTCAAAAGTAGCTCCCACCTAGGCGTCACCCCCCCCTCCTCATTTTATTTTCTTCTTGGAACTTGTCACATTCCAAAATTTCCTTTCATTGCTTATTTATTTATTGTCTGAAAACCCTTTTTTATTCCCAATGGGAACTAAGCTCTTGATGGGCGAATACTTTGTCTTGTTCATTGCTGCTTCTCCAGTACATAGAATAATGTCTGGCACTTATTCCTATGATTAAATGACTTATCTAAGGTTACAGACTAGTAAATGATGGAGTCGGGGTTCAGACTCAGCACTGTCTGACCCTGGAAGCTGAGCTGATGACTAATATGCTACTTTCTTTCTCCCAGTTTCCATACCTGTGTGCCACGGTCCCATCGGCAGAGAGCACGCATGGCAGTTCTGTTATGTTTGGGCTTACTGCTACTTAAAATGGCCAATGGGAACACATAAATGGAGAGCACCAGTTAAATGCCAATGACACCATCAAGAGTCATCAAAAGTATCCTGATCCAGAGAGAGAGAAACTAGGTTCAGATCAATGATGAGCTTTTTATGTCTACAGGGTGTCACAGTTCAGGAGACAGAAGCTGAGTCTAGTTTCCAATAGTCCAAATTAGTCTAGCACAAGAATCTGAGGATTTAGAAGTGTCTGTTCTTGTCTTACTGTTAAAAGAAGAGCGATTTTTGCCTTGAGCCTTAAAGGGCGGATTTAATTCAGCTACTCGCTCCCTCACTCCTGCAGTTCCACTCTGTTTACATCCTGCAGGTTTATGCGTCCTCCATAATTTTTAATGAGTTATTTGGGCTCTTTCAACCAGATAGAAACTAGCAGTCAGGCTGGTTTCAGAGAATATCTCGTTTCATATCAGTCAAGGGTGTTTTAAAGGACAGAGTTAATGAAGACCCAACTGCAGCAGACCATTTTTATGTAAATAATACCTAAAGTGTGGTCAGCCAGATAGACACAGCGAAGTGTACTGGAAGAGACCAGAAGCAGGGGAGAGAGGGCCTTAGCCAGGAGCTTGTCTTGAGAGGCCAGAAGCTCTTGTGGGCGAGACAAGTGGACCTGGAGTCCGAAGTTTCCCTTCGGGTTTGCCTCTGCTCTTAATTTGTCCTATGGCCTTGAGGGTGTTTTTAAGTCTCTTGGACCTCAGTTTTCCAGGCTGGAAAAGGAGGCATTGGACAAATTTGCAGTATCATAACTACTAAGGACTCCTTTTGTGATTTTTCTCCTACAGAAGTCTTGTGGTGACATATTTTTCAACGTAATTGCATTTATTGAGTAAGAGTCACACTCTCTATTTTAAAATTAGTCAAAGCGATGTGAAACTGCCAATTTAGAGCTTCTCATGTGCGTGAGATAACCGTGTTTCCACATAGAACTGTTATGATCCCATATCAATAAAGGAAGGTTACTGAATATTTTGGTATGCATCCTGACTATGGATGAATTTAGGATGCCCTCTCTGAAACGTTGTCCCCAGTACAACATTTGAAAACTTGTAGTTGGAAGCCACTAGACTGGCTGACCTCTTGGGTCCCTTGTGACTTGTTGGAGGAGACTGTAAAGAGTAGTTCAGTAGACGGGTTGGATGTAGAATGTGGGCTGCGTGAAGTAGAGGGTAGAATTTTGATCAGTAGACTTTATTTTGTAGAGCAGTTGTAGGTTTACAGAAAAATGAGGGGAAAGTACAGAGAGATTCCAAATACTCCCTTAATACCCCCTCCCCAGTTTCCCTTATTATTAACACCTTGCATTAGTGTGATACATGTGTTACAATTGATGTGTCAATATTGATACACAAGATTGTTAATTATTAATTAACATCCATGATTTACACTAGGACTCACTATGATGTACGTTCTTTGGGTTTATACAAACTCATGATGTTATGTATCTACCATTACAGTATCATATAGAATGGTTTCATTCCCTACCCACCCCCCAAATCCTCTGTGCTCTACCTATTCATCCCTCCCTCCCTCTTCCCAAACTCCAGGCAACCACTGATCTTTTTACTATCTTCATAGTTTTCCCTTTTCTAAAATGTCATATGGTTGGAATCATACAGTATATAGTCTTTACAGGTTGGCTCTTTTCATTTAGCAATTTGCATTTAAGGTTCCTTCATGTCTTTTTCTTCCTTGATAGCTCATTCCTTTTTCTAAATTTTATTATTTTTTATACATTTTTATTGGAGTATAATTGATTTACAATGTTGTGTTAGTTTCTGCTGTACAACAAAGTGAATCAGCTATGTGTATACACGTATCCCCATATCCCCTCCCTCTTGAGCCTCCCTCCCACCCTCCCTATCCCACCCCTCTAGGTCATCACAAAATACCAAGCTGATCTCCCTGTGCTGTGTGGCTGCTTCCCACTAGCTATCTGTTTTACATTTGGTAGTGTGTTTATGTCACTGCTACACTCTTACTATGTCTCAGCCTCCCGTTCCTGCCCCGTGTCCTCAAGTCCATTCTCTACGCCTGCATCTTTATTCCTGCCCTGCCACTGGGTCCACAAGTACCATTTTTCTAGATTCCACATGTATGCGTTAATATACGGTATTTGTTTTCCTCTTTCTGACTGACTTCACTCTGTATGACAGACTCTGGGTCCATCCACCTCACTACAAATAATTCAGTTTTGTTCCTTTTTACGACTGAGTAATATTCCATTATATATATGTGCCATATCTTCTTTATCCATTCATCTGTTGATGGACATTTAGGTTGCTTCCACGTCCTGGCTACTGTAAATAGTGCTGCGATGAACACTGTGGTACACGTATCTTTTTGAATTATGGTATATGCCCAGTAGTGGATTTGCTGGGTCATATGGTAGTTCTATTTTCAGTTTTTTAAGGAATCTGAATACTGTTCTCCATAGTGGCTGTATCAATTTACATTCCCACCAACAGTGCAGGAGGGTTCCCTTTTCTCCACACCGTCTCCAGCATTTATTGTTTCTAGATATTTTTATGATGGCCATTCTGACTGGTGTGAGGTGATACCTCATTGTAGTTTTGATTTGCATTTCTCTAATGATTAGTAACGTTGAGCATCTTTTCATGTGTTTGTCGGCAATCTGTATGTCTTCTTTGGAGAAGTGTCTATTCAGGTCTTCTGCCCATTTTTGGATTGAGTTGTTTGTTTTTTTTGATATTGAGCTGCAGGAGCTGCTTTTATATTTTGGAGATTAATCCTTTGTCAGTTGCTTCGTTTGCAAATACTTTCTCCCATTCCATAAGTTGTCTTTTTGTCTTGTTTGTGGTTTCCTTTGCTGTGCAAAAGCTTTGAAGTTTCCTTAGGTCCCATTTTTGTTTTTATTTCCATTTCTCTAGGAGGTGGGTCAAAAAGGATCTTGCTGTGATTTATGTAATAGAGTGTTCTGTCTATGTTTTCCTTTAAGAGTTTGATAGTCTTTGGCCTTACATTTAGGTCTTTAATCCATTTTGAGTTTATTTTTGTGTGTGGTGTTAGGAAGTGTTCTAATTTCATTCTTTTACATGTAGCTGCCCAGTTTTCCCAGCACCACGTATTGAAGAGGCTGTCTTTTCTCCATTGTATATTCTTGCCTCCTTTGTCAAAGATAAGGTGACCATATGTGTGTGGGTTTATCTCTGGGCTTTCTGTTCTGTTGCATTGATCTATATTTCTGTTTATGTGCCAGTACCATACTGTCTTGACTACTGTAGCTTTGTAGTATAGTCTGAAGTCAGGGAGCCTGATCCCTCCAGCTCCGTTTTTCTTTCTCAGAGTTGCTTTGGCTATTCGGGGTCTTTTGTGTTTCCATACAAATTGTAAAATTTTTTGCTCTAGTTCTGTGCAAAATGCCATTGGTAATTTGATAGGGATTGCATTGAGTCTGTAGATTGCTTTGGGTAGTATAAGCTCATTTCTTTTTTTTTTTTTTTTGGCTGCATCATCCTCCATTCTACGGATTACCAGTTTGTTTATCCGTTTACCTATTGAAGGACGTTCTGGTTGCTGATGCCTTTTATTTAGTCGAATTTTTTTTATGGATATAATCGTAGATTCACATGCAGTTGTTCAAAATTATACAGAGGGGTCCTGTGTATCCTTTACTCAGTCTACCCTTATAGTAATATTTTACAAAACTATTGAGCAATATTACATTGTACTATACAGTATTCATACAGGATATAAACATTGATACAATCCATCCATGTTATTCACATGTCACTAGTTTTACTTGTACTCATCTGTGTGTGTATGCTTTTAGTGCTATAAAATTGTATCATGTGTAGGTCTGTGTATCTATCACCACAGTCAAGATATTGGACATTTCTGTCTGCACAGTGATCCCTCCTGTTGTCCTTCTATAGTAGCCCCATCCACCTTCCCTCTGTCCCTAATCCCTGGCAACCACTACTTTGTTCTTCATTTCTAAACTTTTGCTATTTCAAGAATGAATAAATAGAATCATGCAGTGTACTAGTTTGCTATGATTGCTGTGACAAAATACCACAGACCAGGTGGCTTAAAAACAGGAATGTATTTTCTCAAAGTTCTAGAGGCTCAAGGTGTCCCAGCTCAAGGTGTCAGCAGGTTTGGTTTCCTCTGAGGCCTCTCCTTGGCTTGCAGATGGCCACCTTCTCACTGTGCCCTCACGTGGTCTTTCCTCTTTGCATGAGCACCTTGTGTGCCCAAATTTCCTCTTCTTATAAGGACACCAATCAGATTAGATTAAGTCCCACCCGAACAGCCTCATTTTAACTTAATTACCCCTTCAAAGGCCCTATCTCCAAATACAGTCACATTCTGAGGTTCTGGGGTTAGGACCTCAACATATGAATTTTGTGGGAGGCAAAATTCAGCCCATAATATGCAGTATGTAGCCTTTTGTTATTGGCTTTTTCACGTGACATAATTCTCAGGAGATTCATCCAGATGTTTCAATAGCTTGTTCCTTTTTATTGTCAAGTATTATTCCATGGAATGTTGCTTAATGCCTTTTTATTTCATGTACTTCTGGCCAGTGCATTTCATGCCTCATTATTAAGCGCTCTGAATTAATACAAACATAGAATAAGCTAAACCCCGAGGTGAGGAAGCCATGTAATAGACCAACTTTAGCACGAATTTCCTTCCACTGAATTACCATATATTAGCATTGAAAACCAAGGTTTATAATTTTAAATCATTATTCAAAATTAAGTTCGTAAAGTGGTTATATTTTAGAGAGAGGTACTGCCTACCAAAATATTCTAAACTTAAACAGTGAAAATATTTTTATGATTTAATTTTCCCCCAGCGCTGCATTTGTTCTAGAAATATTTAAAGATACAGATTTCAACTCTTTTTGTTGTTTCTGTCCTAACCCCTTCTTCCACATGAGCTGCTACTTCTGTTAATGTGATCTGCCACTCATGACTGAATTTAGCTGCTTGTGTCTTTTTGAAAATCTGCTCATGAGACAGAGATCATGCTTCATGAATCTGAGATAATATAGTTGGGGACATACAAGGTCTCCGGCTTGATAGGAAGGGAAGAGGGACAACCTGAGGAATGATAGCAAGGAAATAATCACCAGTAAGAAAACTCTCAGAGAACCCCTCATTCAAATGAAGCATTGGGGAAACTAGACTGCATTGATAAGATGCAGAAAATTTATGGACTGTTTTCAAAGCTGTAAGGTTTTATTTCATTTCAAGCCTAGAATGTGAAAGGCCAATGGGAAGATGGTTTATAGAGAGCAAAATTACATAAACCATTGAAACTTGCAATTCACACGAGGTCTAAATTATATAATTATATGTCATGAGCATGAAGGTCTTTAAATTTGTAAGATTTCAGTGTTAAACTGATAGAGCAGTGAGTGTAGAAGAAATCATTTCTGTAGCCTTGTATTTAAAAGAACAGTTTATAGGCTCTTGAACTTTCTGACGAGATCACCAACAAAGCAACAACTATGCTACCACTGCTAACATCTGCTCTATAAGAACTGGAAACCATGCTAACCACTTTAAATAATATAAGCCTCACAGTAACCTTATGAGTTAGGTACCATTATCATTTCCATTTGAGAGTCAGGGACACTGGGGCTTAGAGAGGTTAAGTTAAGCTGGCCAAAGACAACATCAGCTAGGAAAGATTGAGAGTCAAATGTCATAAATTTTGTGCTGAATTCTTTCTAATTCTAAATAGATGGGGGTAGGTAGTAAAAGTAATAACCTTCAGGGAATTTAGATCCAGGATATAACAGAGCAAATTTCTGAACCACTGATACGAGCCAAGAAGTCAGAAACTTCATTGTAAAATCCCCGAAGTCTGTGGGTACCTGTGGACTTCCCTTCGCCCTTTTTAATCCCCTCACCTGGAGGGTTGGTTGCAAACAGAAGATACCACGGAACACACTGGGTATTCATCAGCACATCTCTGGATTGCTATACTAAAAAGCCGTGCCCCTCCCCCAAATAGAAATTTTCTTCCAAAAAATACAGGGTTAAAAATATATATGTATACGACCCTAAACATGCCCACCTGGCTTAATACTTATTTCAGGAGGAATAAATTGGGCATCCTCATGAATAAATTGGAACAATTTATTTCAAAACCATTCTGTAGGGCTTCCCTGGTGGCGCAGTGGTTGAGAGTCCGCCTGCCGATGCAGGGGACACGGGTTCGTGCCCCGGTCCGGGAGGATCCCGCATGCCGCGGAGCGGCTGGGCCCGTGAGCCACGGCCGCTGAGCCTGCGCGTCCGGAGCCTGTGCTCCGCAACGGGAGAAGC
>NW_006771758.1:530559-536580 GCF_000442215.2 Lipotes vexillifer
CACACACACACACACACACACACACACACACACACACACACACACACACAAAACCGAAAAAAACATTCTATAGCAGCACTGTCCAGTAGAATATTCTGCAATGTTCTATAACTGCCCTATTATAGTGGCCTCCAGCCACATGCGGCTACTGACCACTTGGAATGTGGCTATGGAAACTTGGGAACAATGGAATTTTAAATTTTACTTAATTTAAATTTAAACAGCCACATGTGTGATTACTGTATTACTACAATTCTAGAGAGTAAAGTTTTAATTATAACAGATATCATAAAATTCTAAATATACCTGTTCCTCATCTTACCCTGGGTCAGGGGAGTGAGGAAGGAGGTTGAAAGGGAAGGGGTGGTTGAGTCCAAGTGTAAAATCATTTTCCATGTTTATCTGTCTCAAATTCAAGCTGGGTTTTGTTGACACAATTTGGGAAGGTGGAAGATTTGGCAGGTCCATCTGTCCCTTTGCCTGCATGAATGTGTCAGCACCTCATTAATCTTGTGTTTAAACTGTAAAGGCCCTTTACCCTCCTACTATAGGCTTATTTTTAAAGGACTTTTCAGTGCTCCCTTTGCATCTCACCGTTAGATTTTTTTTTTTTTTTATTTACAAGTTGCTCTGTGGATTAATGGCAGCATTTATTTTATTTAACTATATCCTGATCATTTCCAAATGGGAATGAGAGAAATTTTTTCGGGGTAGGGAAGTTAAAATGTGTTGTGTTATGAGTTTTTGAGAAACATAATAGGTGTTTATTTTCTAGAAATTAAAGGCATGAGGGTTCTCTGTATCACCTTTCTCCAATTGTAACTGGTCTTTCAATGAAATGATCTTACTGCACATGTGGTCTTGGTGATCCTTCTCTTACCAAGAAAATAAAAACATATAGGGTGTAGTTTTCTTTTTTTTTTCCTTAACCGTTTCGATATTTTTGCTCAATGTAGGAATTGGATGACAGGGTCTTTAAATGATACTGAATATTTTAAGCCTGTAGCACTCAGTCTTACAGGTGCACGGTGGATTGTCATTGCCTTTTTTTTTCTTAAGACAGACATCGAGAATAACCACTTTCTGTATTTCCTGACGCTGCGAACAGATACCGTTTGCCATTCCTTTTATAGTTTCTTCAGCTAACGACTCCAGTGACCACTCAATTGTGGTCTTGCAGTAAATCAAAATTTCTCTGAAAGACCCAGCTCTGTTACATAATTGTAAATGCCCCACGAAGTCATCTTCTGAACTAAAAAGAAAAGTGAGTTTCCGTTGCTTTAAATAATATGGACTCTGCCACCACTCCTAGTACTTTTTGAAAATAAAAGAATAGAGAACTTTCTTCTCCTCTCCCTCCTCCTCCTCCTCTTCCTTCTTCTTTTAAATTAACCTGCAACTGATGAGACATACACAGAAACTTCAGGCTGTCACATCTGGTTGATCAATCATGAAGAAAGAGAAAAACCACTTTGCAAACTGCTGCTTCAAACTTACTGCATCCTTCCATGAATGACTTGCCCTGGCTGGAATTTTGGGTTTCACAATGACTAAAGAGAATACCCTGAGTCCCTTAATTGTTTACTTTGCATTTTAACAAAATAGAGATAAAAAATAAAATCAGGCGATGGTCCAAGTCCTGCTGGGGGTGGGGGGGCGGTCAAGGTGAAGACCCTGAGGGAGGGTGGAGGGGATCCCACAGAAGCCCTCCCCAGCAGTCATCCCTGGGAGACCCCACGGCAGTATGACCACGGTGTTGCTTCCTGGGTCTAAGAAATACTAGAGCCTTGATAAAAGGAGCAAGGGCCGTGGGTCCGCAGAGGGGAGGGCCCGAAGGAAAACAACAACAACAAAAAATTTGGTTGCCATCTTGAAGGCAAGGGGGAAGGGAGTCCGCCATATTTTGCCAGGATGCCTTTAGGTCAAAGAGGGGACAGTGGAACTGTTAAGTATGGCAACCATTGGTGGAGGTCTACAGGATTGGGGGCAGGGTGCTTTGCCAGGCAGGGCTTACGGTTCCCAGGCTTAGCATTTTCCCCTCTGCCCAACTCAGGTGATGAAATCGTAGCATTGTACAAGGCTCTAGAAGTCAGGGTCCCCTTTCCCCAACTTGGAGAAAAGTCTTCCTCGGAAACTGGGGCCTCAGTATGTGCCAATCCTTGTAAAACGTTTCACCTCTTCGGGGGCTTAGGCGTCTCAAAACCAAGAACAATTAAAGCACGAGTCTTTCCAAGCAACCGGGGAATTGAGCAAAAATAAATCAGAAAACCTCAGCCTTGGCTCTGGAGGTTCGCCTCATTATGAGAGCAGATCTATTAGCCCTCTTGCCATTGTCTTTCATTTCTCAAGTGAGGTGATTCTAATTAAATTAATCTGCATGTCAATCTATCGGTGATCAATCAAAGAGCCTGAGGTCCCCCCTGTGCTGCAGGGTGCTTGCGGCTGACAGGGGCTGATAATGGAGGAAGAAATAAACTGTGGAGCAAAGTTAATTAGTCAACATAATAGGTGGATTAAACGGGAGCCGGCTGATTGCTGTTTCCCATGTCAGAGCATGAGGTGGGTGCTGAAGCTGCAATTACAGACAATTATTATATTTGGTTGTAAGAGGTCGCATGAATAAACATATCTCTGTGGGGTTGGGTTTTAATCCTCTTACCCATTTAATATAAGGAGAACTGTAGGTCATTTTGTCGCAGTGTTTCAGTCAAAGTTCTCTGAGAAAACACCCTTGCCTCTGTCCTTTCCGGCAAACTCCGTTCAGTCAGTTTATGAGACCGCCACAGTAGCTGAATGTACCTTGGGCCAGGGCTATCTTTTTTTCTTTTTTTTTTTTTTGGCTTTGAAACACAGCTCTAAGTCCCTTGATTAGCGTGGATTTTGGGGGTGGTGGGGTGGTGGTGATGGTGGTGAGGGGGGCTTTGGTCTGATGTCTGGTTAACTAAACTAATGTGGTAAGAAAAAAGTACAAGAAACTCCAAAAAGACACCCAGGAGAGAAAGCTTCATCCCAGCTCTCACTGAAACCTCTCTTTTTCATTTCTCTATCCCCTTAACCCTGACGCAGTGCGGGGGGTGGGGGGGTGGGGGAAGAAATATTTTAAAGATTCAAAAGATTTTTATTTGCATGATCAACTGTGATATCTGCTTCAGTGTCTAAACTGAAGGGCAATTTAGGTGAAACACAACCACCCTTGTGTAAAAAAAAAATATGCTAATAAAGATCTTCCTGTTAAAATTATGGTTAACAGTGTACCTTCTGCTATATAACTATAAACTGTGCAATTTTACTTAAAACTGCATCAAAAGCGTTCCATGCCAAAGACCCACTCATCAATAGCTCCTCTTGTTAGACTTGTACAGCATAAGCACCAGTTATTATGTGAAATAGCTATGCAATTTTCTTCAGCTCCCAGCTGTTATTTATTTAACTTGAGTTTATTACCCTCCATGCTTTTATATTAAAATGTTCCTTCATTTCTCTCTTCTGTCTCCAGGTCGTGGTGTCTACGACAGTCAATGTGGATGGCCATGTCCTGGCAGTCTCTGATAATATGTTTGTCCATAATAACTCCAAGCATGGGCGGAGGGCTCGGAGGCTTGACCCCTCGGAAGGTACGCCCTCTTATCTGGAACATGGTAGGCGAATCATTTTCATTGGTTGGTATTGCTACTTTAACTGTGCATTTATTTGGTTTCTTTCTTACAACTCCACCACATGTTCTACCCCTTTTCAAATTTCAAAAGTCCTGTTGAACAATATTGATGCTGAGTATTTAAAGACAGGAGGATGTCTTTGAGGGCCAGCCTTTCTTGTTGCATAGCTCCCTACCCTGGAAATGGCTGACACATCCTTCCTTCGGGTTGAAAGACAGAGGGAGACTGGACCCCTGCTTTATTTTAAGCTCCCACTTGATGAAAAAATAATGAAAGGCCAAAACAGGACAACAAAAATCATGATATATTTTAAGTTTATGGTTGACCTGGTTGTATAATGAACTTCACTGTCTTTACAGTCCTGCTGGTGTAGCTCTGTGACTACATACTTAACTTCATTTGGAGATAAGGTCCGAAGTCTAGGTTGGAGGTGTTTTCTGCATATAAAGTCCAAACTAAATGTCCCTCCCATGCCCTGTGCACACCCCTGCCCTCATTACCACATGATACAGTCTGCTGTATGTAGGTAGAATTTGGTGGGGAGAAATAACATTTGTCTTGATTTTATGGCTAATGAGTTGTACCCTTGAGTGGACTGGAGGAAATCAGGCAAAATTTGAACCAAGGAAAGTAAATGCCACTCAAAGGAACTCTAGGCTGGATTTAGCATATGTCCATATGTTTCTGTGCTGCATGTATATATAATGTATCCCTCTGTTCGTCCACCCATCCATCCATCCATCCACCCACCCACCCAGGACAGTGACTGAGACTCTACTGGATATCAATCAACATGGTAGATTTTCTCCAGTCTCCTCAAATCAAACTCTTAACTCATTTCCCCACTTCACTTTCCAGTTTGCTAGGTCATCCAGATTCTTTTAAAAACACTATCACACAAACTACCACCCAATTGTCTGATTTTTTTGATGGGCCGTGAGCTGTCTGTGATATAGTTCATAAGGTAGAAAACTCCTTTCCCTGTCACCGTCCCAATTTAATAAACACACCCCGTCATCATTTTGCCTGATTTTTTCCCCTGCAAATAAGGAATACACAAACTGTACTTTTTTATTAATTAGCCAGATGTAACACTCTTAGAAGGGATTCTTTACCGATCCAGTGTTAACAGTCTTCTTAAAGTAAACCATCGTATTTCAAAAGCTATTTCTTTATGGTTTCATTAGTGCTGAGATGTATGGATATTACCTTTTGCAGGAGGCCATTTGGAACACCTGCTCATGATTACATTCCTAGTTCCATTTCTGTACTTAAAATTATTCTAATCCTCACTTTACAGTAATGTTGCCTTTTAATACCCTTGGAGTCACTTCAGGCATTGTATGATTAGAGATATTTAGGTGAAAGGAAGAAGGAAAAAATAGGTAAATACTCGGTCGGTACAATTTGGACAGCACTAGCTTAAAAGCTAAAGTCTTGTTTTCGACCATGACTGGTTAGTTACTGTCGTGTCTGGGAACAGACTTGACTGTCAGTTTGGTATCTGACAGTCATGGAGTCACAGTTTCAAAATGTGCTCCAAGTGCAGACCACATTCCAGCTCCCATGCCTGCCCTTGGGAAGGTCGTTGGAGAGCACACGATGCCTTGTAAATCATCCCTCCACCAAAAAAAAAAAAAAAAAAAAAAAAATACCAACACAAACCGGTAAAAAACAACCAGCTAGCCAGGACGCCTCTAGGGCTTGGCGGTCAGGAACATTATTTGACATCATGATGTGGAGGAAAAAGAGCCTTGAAATAGGAGCCGGGAAACCAAATTCAGATCTGAGCTTCATTTCTGGCCTTTGTGTGACCTTGGACAAGTCGACTTACCTTTTGGGATCCTTAGTTTCCTTCTTGGCAAAATGAAAGGGATGATCTGTAGGGGGTTAAAAAAAAAAATGTGTGCCTTGGGTGGGGGCAGGTCACGTGCGCAGGGGAAGTGGGCTGGGTGGAGACTGCGGAAGATGGACAAGTTCATGCTCTGCCGACCCCAGCCCCAGGCAGTTGTCACCCAGGGCAGGGAGAGCCGGGTGGGGCCAGATGCTCCAGTTTGACCAGAAGTAAAACTCTTCTAATTTTTAATTGCTGGTAACTAATTACAAATGTTTTAGCCCCTGAAGGGAGGAACAGGGGGGAAAGTCACTTAGGTAGAAGACAGCCACAGGCTCACAGTTTGAGATCTCTGCATCAGAACGTCGCTAAGCTGCCTCCCAGCTCAAATATTCTCCCTTCTAGGTGAACATATTAATATTTCAGCTGGGCTAGCATTTTATTCTATTTTTTTTTTTTTCGTTGTTTTAATCGGGGGTAATGATTAGAATACAGTTTGTCCTAGGTGTACACAATCTGGTTCATTCGTAC
>NW_006771758.1:536836-539461 GCF_000442215.2 Lipotes vexillifer
ATATATATATATATTCATGTACAGATCCTTTGCCCACGTAAAAGATTACAGAGTGTTCCGTAGACCTCCCTTGCTATGTGCTCGGGCTTTTTGATATATGTACTTAATCTGTATTTGTATAAGTATGGTAAACCTAATCTTAATTTATCCATCGCCACCACCTTTCCTTTTAGATTCGCATAATTTGTAAAACAAAAACAGAAACAAAAAACAACAAACTATTCTAAGTTTTAAAGACAACATTTTATTCCTCTGCTGCAGGTGACCAGTCCACAAATGGCCATGTTCTTCTTAGAGTGTCACTCAAGAAAATGATGACATTTCACTGTTTATTTACGGTTAACCATCACTGGGGACTTGGGTATGTCCTGTCTCCTTCAGCTAGGGGGCCTCCCTCTCACCAAAACCTGACTTCACTTCTATCCAGAAGAATAAAAAGGCAGACACTTTGAGGTTCTCAGTAATGACAATAACGTGGAAATCTGCTTCTCTGCAGAATGAATCAACCAACCACACATAACCACCCACTCATTTAGACGCTTCACGCTGATACATAAATATCTACTCAGCGGAGAGTGATTATGGGCTCTTCATTGGTGATGTGTGGGAGTGGACTTAGATGCTAGTTTGCATCAATTTGGGGGCATGGTAATGCTTCATCTTGCCATTGAAGAATGCCCTGTTTAAGACTCACAGAGCCATGGCCCTCCTCGGCCGCTCCCGCCTCCACCCCACCTCACACAAGCTGCCCCACAGCGAGACTGCGCACAGTATTTTCACCTCCTAGGTGACCTGTAGGAGTCTTGTTTTCCCTCCTTCTGGGCTCCGTACCGTCTCATTTACAGGTAGCCTGAATTATTTTGAGCCATTCTGCACATCTCTGTCTCGTGCTTGTCAGAAGGTTGGAGGAAGGTTCTCTTCTGTGGCTCATCTTTCTGCATATAAGAGAAAGAGTGACCACGTGTTACATTCACGCCTCTTCCCTGTGTGACCCATGGACTCACAGACCTCTGTGCTCGAACAGCTGTCCCTGTATTTCAAGTAGGAGAGTTGACAAAGGTGGATTTACTTCATAGACTCTGGTGTGGTCCAGAGAGGGTGAATCCTGGCCCGCTGGATCTCGTGGTGACTGTCCTCCCTCGTATTGTTTTCTTCATTCATAAATACTGAGCTTTCCTTCGGCTAGATATTTATGAGTGCGTTTAGGCCAGTGAGGTTTTTCTGTTTAAGCAACAGCTTTGTAGAAGATGTACAGTTGTGGGGAGAAGCAGCCTCAGAAGCTAACTGCTCTCAGGATTGTGATTTTTCGAAAAGCATAGGCTTGGGATCAGAGCCGCTGAGCTGACCCCATGGGCGGTGAATGCACAGCTCTGGCCTGTGTGCCCCTCCCACGCCTTCCCCATCACTTGGGCAGACTGCGGGGCCTGTGTGCTGGGGGTCTTCAGAGGGCCTGCGGAGTGTACTGTCGTTGCTTTTCTGAGTTTCAGGTTGTGTTGACCTGAATGTAAGGCCTACCGTGGCGTCAGTTTCTCTCTTTTTTTTCTCCCCCTGTGGCAAGAAGCGGTGCCCTCAAAAGCTGTAGTGCAGGGACCCTGTCAGCTTGCATGCGCTAACACTTTATTATCCAATGATCTGATATGCAACAAGGCAAAGTGCTGCTGCTCATCATTCTGACATAGAATGCTGGGAGAAGTGACTAAATTACTTTCTGGACCATTAGCGCTAGCAGCTATGGTGAACTCACCAGCAGCATTTATGCAAATGCCTGTGAATACACTACTGGCTTTGTTAGGGAGCCCGCTGACAAGCAGTTTAAATGCTCATTTTATTTTAGGGGACATCTTTTTTTTTTTGGCGTGCATGTGTTTTTCTCCCTCCCTCCCTCCGCTCTCTTCCCTTTCTGCACTGTTGGGGGACTTGCCTGCTCCGGGATCGTTGGTAAAATCTGAGCGGGTCGGGTGCCTGGCCAGCACCCTTTTCTGGGAGTGGGGTTAAGGCCCTGATCTGATGTTCTTCAGATCAAGGTGTTTTTTTTTTAATTGTCATGAACTTGTACAAGCCTTCATATTTATTTGAAAAATCAGTAGAACTGTATTAATCAAGAGTTTTTATTTTATTTTTTTTTTTTTGAGAAACAGTTTGAACTTGTTTTTTCCTTTTCTTTTTTTAATTGGAGTAAAACTGCTTTACAATATTGTGTTAATTTCTGCTGTACAGTGAAGTGAGTCAGCTATGTATATACCTATATCCCCTCCCTCTTGGACCTCCCTCCTCCCCTTTCCCCCTCCATCTAGGTCATCACAGAGTTTTGAGAAGATGAACATTTTCCTGTTCATGAGTTCTGACCTGAGGACTTAGTTTCCTGGCTCAAGCATAGATGTTTTAAAACACCTCGCTTTTTAAAATGGAAAGCGATTGAAATTTAGCTTTGTGAGCATCAGATACGAATGAATTAAATCTCCCTTCACAGTAATCGCAGAGATTGACATGTGAAGTATAATAGTGCCAGGATCCCAAAGTAAACCAGAAGTGGAGTTTGGTCAAACTGAAAATCCTTTGCAGAATAAAGAGTGGTGTTGGACTTGCGGGGCCTATCTCCTTGCTGTAAGTACAGCAGTAGGGAAA
>NW_006771758.1:539471-547835 GCF_000442215.2 Lipotes vexillifer
GGGAAAGAATCAGATTTTCCCCACCACCAGTCAGTTCTGACCTTTCCATTGTAGTGGCCCCTTCCAGCTGCCCCTGACAATATGGTGTTATTCCTGCTCTTTAGCGTTTGACCTTCTTTAATCCTTTTGCTCCAGACAGAAGCAGTTTCTGCTGCTGTTGGTTGCCCCTGGGTATCCGGCCCCACTGACTCCCAGCTGCACTTAAATTTGTTGTTTTCCGGACATGTGGAGAAAGACAGTTCAGGCTTGGGGAGATTACTGCAAATTGAGAGACAGCATGGAGCTTCCAAAGAAACAAGGGACTGCCTCTTCTCCCTTCTTTGTAATGAGGCCCTAAGAAGTGGCTAGTAAGTGTCCGTTGGATCTAATAGGACGAGGATCGGCTGTCTGACTGCAGAGCTGGATCCAGTCCTGACTCTGCCATTAACTAGCTGTGTGACTCTGGGAAGGTCCCTTTGCTTCTCTGGCCTCAATTTTTGTATGTTTTCTCAGAGCTGGGTGGGGCCGTCTAGAGACCTTTGAGCACGCACTATTTTTTGGTGCTCTGGACTGAAGCCATTGACGCGTGCCTTTGCTCATCTGATACCTCCTGAGGTGCCTTTGGAGAAACAGGTCTTCAGGAGAACAGAGAAATCCACTGGCTGTTTCTAGTGTAGCCCTCTCTTAGGTGTCAGTAAGAGATCATTCTTAAGTCATGTCGGTAATGGATCATTCCTTCCTCCATTCCTTCATAGTAAGCATCTATTACATGCCAGATGGGGAGCTAGGTGCAGGAGCCCAGGCAGATACAGTCCCTGTCTTCACAAAATTATGATGTAAATAGAGAAGAAGGACGCTAAGCACAACTTACAACTAACTCATCAGACTTGTGTATAAAACGGGGACAGTAAAAGGAGTGAGGAGAAGTGAGGTGTCAGGAAAGACTTCTTTGAGGAAATCTCATTTATGCCAACACCTAAGAGATGAGTAAGTTTTCCCCTGACAAGGGGACAGAAACAAATTTCCAGGCAGATGGAATAGCATGTGCAAAGACTGTTTTGCTTAGGTGAGTTCAAGGAACCAGAAGCAGCCTGCGCTGGTTCCTGTTGCTCTGGCCACTGAGAGTGACAGGACACGAGGCTGGGGAAGCTGCTGAGGGTCAGATCACGCAGGCCTGTGTGGATGCTCAGGCCGTGGTCAGAGACAGTTGTGAAATGTCACTTCTGGGGGCCACGCAAGCCTCTTAAGAGCTCGGTGTCAATTACATGGACTCCTAGTGTGTCGTAAAAGTCCAGGGCAAGATTGCTCTGAGTGGCTTATAACCTTGCCCTTCCCTGCCAGCCTTTGGAAGCTCATGACGGAGATGGCTGTGCCTTGGAGCTGTCCCCCTGATCACTTCTCATTCTATTAATAGTGCATGTGTTCAAAATAAGAAGAAAGTCCAACATTTGGAGAGTTCTTTTTCCAGATGGTTTTGGCTTATTAATTTTCTTTTTTCATAAGTAGCTAAGAAATTTCCTTTCTGAACTTGTAGAGACTTACCTGGACAAGTGAAAATAAACTAAACAACAAAGAGAAACATGCCATCCCAAGTCTCTCGCTCCCCTCCCACTGTGGTCAGTGACTGAACACACAGCTAACGCTGAGTGAAGAGCCACTGAGGTACAGACGGTCGTCTGACACACCCTTCATATTCCAGAGAAGGAAACAGACCTGGAGAGAGAAATGTTACCTGCTTACGCTCACATTGCTAGTTTCCGTCCAAATCCATTTAGAGCTCTTTGCTCTCGCCCATGGTATGCTGGCCGGCAAGTATGGATTTTAGGAGTTGCACAGACGTCAGAGGGCATGGGGTCCATCCCTGACGGCTTTCCAATTCCGGTTGGCCTAGGTTTGCGGGGGTCTCTCTGCGATTCTGGGGATCATGGGAAGAATGTCTGTAAAATCTCACCAACTTCCTGACAGAAATGCAATGCACCTTCAAAACACAAGGGCAGAGGATGAATGCTCAGAGCTTAGCATTTGGACAATGGCCCTTTATAGGACTGGTGTTGGTGCAGAACTCCAGCCAGCCCCACTTAGGTAAGAGCATTCTGGTGAAGGGTCTCGTTTAGCAGGAAAATACAGATGTCATCTTTTGTTACTGAGGGTGGCATGTTACATCTTATCAATTGATTTTCCTACTTGAAAAAGCAAGACAGACGCAAGAACAGAACATTAGGGTTAAGAATATCCAGATGTGTCATGAAATAGAGGAAGGAGGCCCCAGATTTTCAAGCATCAAATCAGGCCTTTTTCTTTGAGCAGCGGGGAAGGTGTCTTTTGTCTTCCCTTGCAATAGAAGGGACCCGGCAAGAAGTCAAGATAATGAACAAGGATGTAAGTGAAGACTGATTTTCAAAGTATCCCTTGAGTAATCCATAAAGCAGGTAACACCAGAAATCCTAACACTGGGGATTTGGTAGCCAGCAAGCTCTCTGGCATCAGGCAGATTAAAGAGTTCATGAGCCACAGGTCACTGCTAAGCAGGTGATCTACTTTATCTTTATTTGAATATGACACCACCAACAGCATTGCCGACAAAGGAGAAACAGTGCTCCGGCTTTGCTGCCCTGTTTAATAGTGACCATGCCAGGTAGTAATATGTAATCTTTTTCTTCTTCCTATTGCTGTTGTCGATATTTGGGGACTATTATCAGCTAACATTTTTGGAGCATTTACTATGTGCCAGCACTGTGGTAATCATTTTATTTATATCATGTCATCAAATCCTCCAACAAGTCTTATAAGCTCTAACGGTTATTATCCTCGGTTATTTGACAGGTGAGGATACTGGGATTTAGAGGGATTAATAACTTACCCAGAGGCACATTAGAGTTGAAACTGGGAGTCAACCCCAGGTCTGCCTAACCCCAGAGCTCTGTGGAATAGTGGCACTAACTATAATGACACAAACACTCACTGAGTCCTGACTGTACTGGGCACATAGTGCTGTGGGCACCCTGCTGTAAAGATGAGGAAAATGAGACTAAAGAGATGTTAAGTAACTTGCCCAGAGTTACACAGCAAATAAGTAGTAGATCTAGGATTCAAACCCAGAGAGCCTGGCTTCAGAGTCTGTACTTTAGACTACTTGCTCTATACATTATGCTGGTATTCTTTGCATCTCTTATCCTACTGTTCTTATTTTTCCTCGATACAAGTGAGGCAGTTTTGCTGGTATCTTTCAAAAGTCAGACCTTTCAAAAGTTAGCCCAGATATATCTTTTTTTGTTTCTGATGGGCGTACTGTATGTGTTTACCTTAGAGTTCATTTCCCTTCAACAGCCTATTTTTCTCACGGCTGTAGTCAAATAAAGAAAATGCCAGTTTTATTTGCTGACTGGCATGTTTTCCATGGGGCTGGCAAGATAAGAGGGAGACTTGTAATATTTTATTTATTTACAAGGATGTTCTAATTCATCTAGAAGTCGTTTTGCTGACCATGTGGACTCCCTGGCACGCATACAAGGTAGAGAAAAAGGAGACCAGGAGAAAGTGTGAGATTTTGAGTTAGATCACAGTCAGGGTACTAACAGTCTCCTTGTTAGGGCACTGAAGGGTTACTAAACCTCATGCCACAGGGGCCATGGGAAACGGAGATGGATTCGGAGAGGCAGTTTTCTTCTATGAATTTCTTGAGAAACCTGTCAACTGTGGGAAACTTCCAGTATTTGGTATTTTGTGTGACCTAATAAATGACTGAACCACACCTAACTTATTTTAATAAGCACACAGTGTCAGGGGAGGGGGTGGGGTGACCGAATGGTGCTTTCTGCCTATGTTTTGGACCAAAATGACAGAACTTTTTTTTAAGCCTAATTTTTTGTTTTTTATTTGGTTACAAAAGCATCATAATTCCAATCGTGTTTATCTACATAATTGATTGTCTCAAGCCAAGGGCCTCTTCCTAATTACTTTCTACTTACCTGAGAATATCAAAGGGTTCAAGTGATGTGAATATGCAGATGAGAGCTTCTATGTACTGGTCATAAATCTTATTAAGATGAGATATTTAGGGGCACTGACCAGGAGTGGGTTTGAAACATTTCTTTGTTTGAACATTTTCATTCACGCATGCAGAAATATATGAAAACAGAGCACTGTCCCTACTTTGCCACGTGACCTCCACTATGTACTTTGATTTCTTTGGGCCTCAGTTTCCTCATCTATTAAGTGGGGCTGGGGACAGGGAGCTTGATGAGCCCTTTAAGCCCTGATGATTTGTTGTTTGAACCCAGCTGATCTCCTGAGCGGCTGTGCACACACTGCTTTGGTGAGTGACCACCAACACACCCAGGTGATGTTCACTCCACAGGACAGGTCTGAGGCCAACTTCCTTTTGCCTTGGGCATTTCTGCAGGAGACTGACAGTGAGTTCCAGGAGGCCTGGAAAAACCACACGGTGTGGCATACACAGCCACTTGTGCCTTAGGTAGCTCTCACCCGGCGTTCTTCTCTCTGAATTCCTTCAGCTGATATGGTATAGTGTTGAATTCGCTTGGTTCACTGGTTAGCAGTGAGCTTTTTTACTAGGTTTCCCATGCAGTTAGGTGATAGAGAGAAAAAAAATCATTCAAAAAAGTTTTTAAAAATAGTTATGTCTATCTTAATGCATAAGCAAAAAACAAAAAAAAAAATATCAAAAAAACAAAGCACTCCCAAGTTGTAGTCTCACAGCTGTTCTTTTTTTTTTTTTTTTTTTTAACGTCTCTATTGGACTATAATTGCTTTACAATGCTGTGTTAGTTTCTGCTGTATAACAAAGTGAATCAGCTATACACGTACATATATCCCCATGTCCCCTCCCTCTTGCGTCTCCCCCCCACCCTCCCTATCCCACCCCTCTAGGTGGTAACAAAGCACGGAGCTGATCTCCCTCACAGCTATTCTTGCTGAGGGCAAGATTGAATTTAAAGGAAAAGTATAAAGAAAAAGTAAGTCAATGTAAACAAAAATAGCAACTATAATGTTAATTAAGTCATAGAGTAAGTGGTAGACGATGGAGCAAAATCAGGACTGAAGCTTGGGAAACACTGTTCTGGAGGGCTTAGGGGTTGGGAGAAGTAATACTTTTTTCATGTCACCAGGAAACAGTATAGGACCCTGGGAAACCCTTTTTTGTTTATGAGTCAAATATTGTTTTTTAATAGAAAACCTTTTTAGCTCAGTTTACCATGAGAATAGACTTAATGTCCTCACAGGATTTTGAAAATCAAAATGTCTCCCAAGCTGTTACCTCTGTTTTTATTTTTAAACAAGTAGTGTCTGCATGTCAGAGAGCAGAAATTAGTGTGGAAAGGAGGATTTGAGTCGAGGGAGAGCATCAGCCAGGGTCCACCCAGGCAGCGCATTATGATAATATATACGGAACCGGCTGGACGCTGAGCAGAGCTGACATTGTGTTGTCAGGGGCAGAATCGCCCATCAATTTCCAAGATAGGATTTGAGTTCAAATGACAGAAAGAGCAGCAACTGTGTTGAAACCGATGCATGGGGGAGGGGCGGGGCAGGCAGGAACCAGCCAAGCCTAAAGACAGGAAGTGCTGGTACCTCCGGAAGGGGGGTGGCTCTGTTTTCTCATCTGGCTGCTACCCTTCCTTCTAACCTTAACATCTGTCAGCAAGATCCACCTGGGGCCCTTGCATGATTAGAGCCCAGTGCAGGGGGAGCTTACTGGTGCTAATTTTAACCCCCATGAGAATGGAGTGCCTGCTGCTAGTAGGGGGACCAGAGCAGCTTAGGAAACCCGATTCCACAGAGCCACTGCCTTATCCAGTGAGGAAGCCCAGTGTGGGTGTAGTGGCATTTAATGACCACTGGAAGATGTCTCAACTTTTTTTAAGCTAGTCTGTTTAATGCCTTAATATGTTAACGACTCTGATGGTTCTTCTTTAGTTCGCTGGCTTATTCGTTCAGCATTCAGTCACTCAGCTAGTTACATGTATTTACTGACTGCCTACTCTATTAGACAATAGAGATGCAGAGGTGAACAAGGCAGCCACAATTGTTGACATTATGAGGTATACACTCACGTGTGTGTGCATATTTATGTGTCGATATAAAGCAAATGATTGCACATAGAATTACTTAAATTGAAATAATGGTAAGCACTCTACAGGAGAAATACAGACTGCTAAGGGAGCTTTAAACAAGGGAACTCAGCCAAGTCTGAAGAATCAAGGACACTTAAAATTTAAAATCAGAAGGAAGGAGTAGCGTTTCGTCAAGCAAGGAGGAAAGAGCAATTTAGGCAGAGGGGAAAGCATATCCAAAATTCCACATGGCAACAAAATATTAGAAGCTTAGGGGAAGGGTAAGCTGGGACGAAGTGAGAGAGTGGCATGGACACATACACACTACCAAACGTAAAATAGCTAGCTAGTGGGAAGCAGCCGCATAGCACAGGGAGGTCAGCTCGGTGCTTTGTGACCGCCTTAGAGGGGTGGGAGGGAGGGAGACGCAAGAGGGAAGAGATATGGGGACATATGTGTATGTATAACCGATTCACTTTGTTATAAAGCAGAAACTGACACAGCATTGTAAACCGATTATATTCCAATAAAGATGTTAAAAAAAAAAAAAAAAAAAAGAAGAAGCAGCAGCAGCAGCTTAGGGGAGACCTAAATGGGAAAGTGGCTTAGGTCTTAGATCCATTTTTGAGAAAATAAATTTGGAAATTTCCCATAGGTTGCTTTCTCTTTGACCTGGAGAAGTGGGTCCAATGTATTTTCACAATCACAGGCTAACAGAACTCTTTGCCCAGTAAAATGCTAACTTTTAGACCAGTGTTTCGAGTGATGGTGATTTTGCTGTTATGATAGCAGCCTTTGAGCGTTTACTAACATCAGGTTTAATGCTGAGCACTTTATATCATCTCTTTTAATGCTCTTAACCACCATAGGAGGGCACTACTATTACTCTCTCCATTTAGCAAATGAGGGACACCTGAAGCCATCTTTCGACAATTTGGTTGTGGCCAAAAAGAAAAAAAAAGAGTCAGATTTTTATATCTGCAGCATTTGGACATCCAAGTAGCTGACGCAGTCGGCCATCACCACTGTTCTTTCCCACTCTTTAGTCATTGCTGATTCCCTCACGTTGGACTTCAGAGGTGGAGAGAAATTCTCCTGCCATTTGATCATGTAATATAATTCCTGCTTCAATTGAAGCAAATTGACGACGTTACTCAAAGGCAAATTGAAAAGCCAGATCTGTGCTAAATCCCCAGGGTACGTTAGTTGGCATGTGCAGTGATATATGGGAAGGTGCTTTTCTGGGTTAAGATAAAAAAATCCTGGTATCACGTCACGCTATCGGGCACCCCATCTCAACCACTCTGTGCCAGCCCTGCAACTTGAAATACTCAGTGGACAGAAATGAAACTTTATAGAAATTAGGTGATCATCATCTTTATCAGATGAATATGATGCCATCAGCATGATTTTAGCGTCCTCAGAAAAAAAAGAGATTTACCTGGAGAGGAGCAAGGGAAAGTCTAAGGCATGGATTGTAGGGCTTTTCTGCCAACCTGCCTTGGGCAAGTTGGCTAGGAGATGACCTAGTAATTAAAATCCTGCTTAAACGTATGCTGCTGGTCAGTCATAATGAAGGCACCAACATGGGAAACCAGACGGTAACCAGAGAAGGAAAAGAAAAGTGAAACACAAAAGTAACACTGTCGAGACTGTGGGGCGCAGAAATAGAACTGAATTGGCCGAATACTTATCTGACCACTAAGCATGAAAGTGGAACCCGCGTATTCATATATTTTTACCCCAATCTGTGCAGTTAATATTTTATGTGTGAACATACGCTCCTGTGTTACTGGCTTTTTTAATTGACAGTTGCAATCAGCAGGACGCCAGTTGTTCAAACCCACATTCTTCCCCCCTAGTTCGGGAGCGATGTACAGCAGGAGAACATGGGGAATAGAGGCAGAGACAGCGCCAGGTTTGGGGCTTCTTCTCAACACATCAGTTTCCTTCATCTACCTTGGGGCACAGCAATAAAAATGTCAGAAGACGTACAAACAGCAGTAGACTCTGGCTGTTATTTAGAAGAATGATTAAAATTAATGTGGTTGGTACAAATCGAGAACTCTCTTTCATTCCTTATTCTTTGGCTGCTCCTCTTTTGAGCGCAGTTGGGAAGGCAGCAGGCTGAGCAGGTCCTACGCGCTGGTTTGGAGGCAGATGCCTTTAGGTGTGTTATGTGTGGGACTGTGGGGGAGGGAAATGAGTGCCAGAGGTTCCAGAGTGGTTTGTCATTTCCTAGTAGAGCAGGAAAACAGAGTTTGGGTCGTTCTTTTTTTTTTTTTTTTTTTTTTTTTTTTTTTTTTTTTTT
>NW_006771758.1:547846-557652 GCF_000442215.2 Lipotes vexillifer
TTTTTAAATTTATTTAGTTTTGGCTGCGTTGGGTGTTCGTTGCTGTGCGCGGGCTTTCTCTAGTTGCGGTGAACGGGGGCTACTCTTCGCTGCAGTGCGCGGGCCCCTCACTGCGGTGGCCTCTCTCACTGCGGGGCACGGGCTCTAGGCGCACGGGCCCAGCAGCTGTGGCTCGTGGGCCCCAGAGCGCAGGCTCAGTAGTTGTGGCACACGGGCTCGGTTGCTCCACGGCATGTGGGATCTTCCTGGACCAGGGCTCGAACCCGTGTCCCCTGCTTTGGGAGGTGGATTCCCAACCACTGCGCCACCAGGGAAGCCCATGGGTCATTCTTTGCTAAAATATTCTGGCTGAAGCACCACGCCAGCTGTGCTCTTCCAGTAACTGTTATGTGCAACAAATCTTTCAAGTCAGACCTCAGATTCCTCTACCTTTCAACTTTGGCAGAAACCTAGAAACTCTTCTTGGTTTGGTTAGCTAAAGCCTGTGGAATCCAATCCTTGTTGCTCAAAAAACAAAAAAAAGACAAGTTGGAGAAAATGTTATTAAGGTACTGTTTTAGGATAACCTATTTAATCAGTAAACTTTTATTATTTTCTTTATATGTGCAAAATTCTATAATGAACACCACTGAGATGGATAACGTCCAAGTTGAAAATGAAAGTTAAGGGGAACTGCCCTACAGTTTAAAGATGTAAGTTCTCACAGTGCTGCTATCACTTATATTTGATGTTCGGACTCTTGACCATGTGTTTAGCAGCCCAACTTAACAGCAGTAGGAAAGCTTCTAAGCCTCAAAGTCTGGCAGTATTTTCGGTGTTCCTGTGTTTAAATTGGCACTTGTGGTATTATATTAGGATGCCATTTTTTGAACTTGGAAACAGAAGAAGGTAAAGAGAGATTTGACTATAATTCATATGTGGGGCTGAGTCTTAGGGGGAAAATAACTTTACTTGGAAATCGAGTAGTGATATTCTGTAAAGTTAATAAATATCCACCCTCTATCTTGGGAATAAGGAATTTCACAACTAAGATTTTATGGGACTTTGGCTGCGTTTACATGGTCGAAGTTTAGCGAAACTGAGCAGAAATTTCAGATAAATACCCAACTTGAAGGGTAGTTTGGGTATTTTAAAGATCTGACTTTATCGACCAGTATGGATTCTCGAAGTTTCCAGTTCGAGTGAGTCTCCAAGATTCAGTTACCTCATTTGTAAAGTGGAATTTAAAATAACATCTCCTTGCCCACCACTTGGGGTTGATATTAATTGTGATAATTATGGGCAACCCCTTTGAAAACGTAACAGTGCTAGTTAATTGTCAGGTATTGGTTAAGTGCAGAGCACTGACTATCCAGTTTGTGAATGAATGAGGTCCCTGCCTTCAAGGGTCGTGTTGATAGTTGGGTTGTTTTGCATATATGTATATATACACATGCCCAGCTGTATACACACACACACACACACACACACACACACACATCTGTTTGTATACAAAGATAAAAGTTCAAGAAAAAGTGAAGTAAGTGACAAATGAAGGAGTTCACTGAAGTTTTAGTGTTTTGTACACGGGGATAGAAACAGCTTCCCGCAAAAGACCAGCCTTTCAGCAAAGTACTATTTGGGTGGAAGTGAGTGGTATAACCTCCTTGAAAAGAAATGGTGGAAACGTGCAAAGCGTGTTTGGAGACAGTGTATTTGGAGAGTCCGCCGTCATCGTCTTTATTTTCTTCTTCCCGACCTTCCTCCTCCTCCTCTGGCAACTCCTCCCCACCTTCCTTCTGTCTCACATTTATTCATTTCTTCCTCTGTGCTGAGCTCTATAAATTGAGGTGAACTCATGTAAACCTCACAATAGCCTCATGAGGTGGGTTCTCTTCAAGTATTATCCCCAATTAGAGTGGTAGAAACTGAGGCATAAGAAAAGTAAAGTAGGGGCTTCCCTGGTGGCGCAGTGGTTGAAAATCCGCGTGCCAACGCAGGGGACACGGGTTCGAGCCCGGGTCCTGGAAGATCTCACATGCTGCGCAGCAGCTAAGCCCGTGCGCCACAACTACTGAGCCTGCGCTCCAGAGCCCGCGAGCCACAACTACTGAAGCCCGCGTGCCTAGAGCCCGTGCTCTGCGACAAGAGAAGCCACCGCAATGAGAAGCCCGCGCACTGCAGCGAAGAGTAGCCCCCACTTGCCACAACTAGAGAAAGCCTGCCCAACAGCAACGAAGACCCAACACAGCCAAAAATAAATAAATTAAATTAATTAATTAAAAAAAAAAAAAAAACGAAAAACGAAAAGTGAAGTAAGTTGCCCAGGCCGGTAAGTGGAGAAGCTGGAATGTGAGCTGAGGCCTCCTGAATCCAGAACCAGTGGTCCCAAGTGCTCCTGAGCCCTTCTTCCAGTTTGGGAGAGGTGGAGGGTGAGGTTGGAAGGGGAGAATCTGCCAGACTTGTAAGGGTGGACTTGATCCTGTAGGCTAAGGGGAAACGGCAGAAAGCTTCTGAGCAGGGCAGTATTGTTTGGAAAGTGGGCATCAGAGACAGGTTAATCTGGGTTTTGGTATGTACATGGGACTTAGCACCTAATTAATAATCTGATAGCAGAAATGAATCATAAACAGGCAAGTGTGAGTATTTGCCCTTTGCCGTCCAGACAGAACGGCCCAGACTCCAAAGAGTAATTTTTGAGGTGGCCAAGTCAGTCCAACATGGAGTTCAAATGGAAATGGAGCTCTCACTCTTTTTTTGCTCCTCTGTCTGGATAAGGTTGATGGTACACATCCTGGTGCTTGTGACGTCACTGATCATCACCACGGAAACATCTGTGCTATGACAAACACTGGAGTGCAGCATCACCGAATGTGTCAGCGAAGAGAGGAAACTGGCTCAAAACGATAAGGTTCTCAATAATAAAAGTTCACTCAAATACGTTAGCAGCAGCAGCCTAGGTTGTGGAGAGAAGTGTAAGCAGTGCTATTCTGAAAAGCACAAAGCAAGAGTTGTGCATTACTAAAGGTTGGACAAGGTTGATTTTGAGGTGCTGCTCACATTCAAAGCGTAGTTTCCTTAAAAAGTCACTATCTATGCTGTCTTGCATGATGACAGTAGAAATCCTTCAGGAGCACGGAGCTCGTCTCCCAAACTGCTTACAGAAAATCTGCACAGCGGAGGAGGGCTAGCTGGGGACTTCTGTGTTGTTCTGGGAGAGGGATTGAACAATCAGAGACAGAATTGACAGCGGTGTGGTTTGTGTCTGTTGTTTGATGAGTCGGTGGCAGTATTAGTCATGCAGTTTCGGAAATTAACAACTAAAAGATGATTGGCCCTCCAAGAATTTATAGAAGTTGCACACTGATGGATCAGATCATGGACTGAATCCAGCTCTACGTCATATTTAGGTTTGGTTTGCATGTTGCTTTAAGAAACTATGTATTTATTGCTTTACAATTAAAAATGAAGATGTTTTATATGAAAATCTGGATGTGCACATTCTCTTAATATTCAGAAGAGCTGGTAGGGCTGGTAGTGCCACATTCTCAAATGGGAACAATTAGGTTAAACTGAGAAGTTGTGTCCCTCTTGGGTAGGGGATACACTCTACAGTTGGCCACAATCCCCACCTCTCCCACTGTGTTGCCCCTAGCCCATTTTATTTACTTACCTTCCTGCCCGGCCCTGTGAGCACTTGATTTTGTGATCACTGTTGGAGGGGTTAGAGATTAATTGTTCCTAGCACAGTTCCTGGCATGTGGAGGGCACCCCGTAAATGGTAGCTCTGATTATTCTCTGTCAGTGACAGGCTCAGTTATTTACCCTTGAACCATAGATCAGCACTGTCCCATAGAACTTCCTGTGATGATGGAAACGTTCCATATCTGTACTGCCCTCTGTGATAGTCACTAGTCACATGTAGCTCTTGACCAATGTGGCTAGTGTGCCCCAGAAAATAACTTCTATTTTTATTGAATTTTTGTTAATTAAAAATTAAATTTCAATAGCCACATATGGCCAGTAACTACCATATGGGCAAAGCAGATTTAAGTAATGGGATTGAACATCCAGTGCAGTGTCCTTGTTTAGGATAAAATGTGGAGAATAGGTGCTAGGACTGTGTTTGGTCAGCATGTTTATTTTACAAGAGATTACTTATAGCGGGCTTCATCAGTTAGGATCACCTATTTGGTAGCACCCCTTATCACCTGACTAGAATTCTTGTCCATTTAAGGAGCCAAATACATATGTTCTACGAGAGTTATACCAATAAACCTAAGTCATCCTAAGCTTGAGTGGGAAGTTTCACTGCTCTCTGCCCCCTGACCTTTCATCAGTTAAGGGTATTGCGTATTTATAATAACTAGACCTATGTGTGGAAAAGCCTACATTTTTGACTAGCTGCTTGCTGCTGCCATTCGTGATGGCATAGAGCCAGGAATTAGGGTTACCAAGGGGACTATGGAAAGCCGATGGAGCCCTGCTAGACTGCTAGGGGGATCCTCTCTTCTTAGGGCTGGGGCTGCACAGGCTACTGGCTCTTGTGTTTCCATCACGAGCATAAAGCCAACACATCTAATGACCACATTGCCATAAACCAGCCACACTGTAGGATTCTGAGTGATCCCTCTTTCATGCAGCTTATTTATTCGTTTGCACCTTGGTTTGCTTCACTGAGCCCAGCAGTCAGAACCCTCCCCTTTCCTTTGTCACAGGGTTGGAAACCCCAGAACCCTCTACCAGGCTCTGGCCCATTGACAACTTGCCACAAGCCAGCTTTTCCAACTGAGAAATGAGTAACTTCACTGCTTCCAGGGATAGATGCACAGGAGGGCAAAACAAACATCAGCCTGTTTCACTGAAGATGGAGCTCTGAATTACAAACCCCCTCCCCTGAGAAAGCCTCCTTAAAAACATAGAAAACCTAATGAACATGATAGAAACAGCTGTTGTAGCTAATTTTATCAAACGGTGACTAATAGTAGTCCTCTGGAAATGGAGAAAAAGAGCAAAGCATACATGAATATATTCTGCTTGGATCATTCATCCAGTCGGAATTATATGTCATCTCTTCTTAAAGTCGGATCTGCAGAGAGGATACAGGTCTTGCTTTTCTATCTTTATGTGCAAACATCAATGTAAACCCCTATTAGGACAGTGAACGGAATGAGTCCTAGAATTCAATAGGAGGTGTAAGACAAAGGCCTCTAACAAAAAAAGTAGATTCTCCGTACGTTTAAATTCCTTCTTAGGAAAATTCTTCGCAAAAATATTTACTAGAAAAGGACCAAGTTGATGTCGACTGAGACTAACTAGTGAAATGTTAAACTATCTGCACACATCTCTGTTTTGAATGCTGAATTTCGTCTGACTCCCAGACACAAGGAGGCTAAAAATTCATATTCAGATAGGGAAAGGCAAACCTTGGAGAACAGATGGAGCAGAGTTCAGCATAAAGGTTTAATCCTATCAGGCCGATTCCTGTATGGCCATCTGGATAATCCGGCACACACATTCAAGGCCTGTTAAAATTACGGCTCCAGCCAAGATCAGCGTCACAGATTTTCCACTAGACTTGCTCATATTTGACTTTATGATTTTCCAGGCCCAGGAAGATTGCTTGCAAACAAACACTTGAGGATTCCATGAAGAAGCAGTGACATGTTGTTTTTTTTTTTTTAAAACCTGAAAATTGTTTCCTTTTTTCCACAAAATTGGGTGTCCTTTTTTGGAAAGTGACTTTCATTTCTCTTTCTTCCCTGACTTTCATATCTAGAACTTTTCTTATAACAGGATAATCAGGGGAATTGGGCTAAAAATAATTTTGTGCATGAAAGTTCTCATCAGGAAGAAAAGAGTTATTTACCTACTGTATAATCAGAGGCAAGTGAATTTACTATTGTTGCAACAAATATCACAGTTGGACCCGTGAATAATTCACTCTGAGGATTCTTCCACCCTCCATGATAATTTTTCTCTGTTGCTTTGCAAAGGGGTGGCTGACAGTCATAGGACAAGAAAAAAGAAAAACTGATGGCATTATTTGCTGTGAGCTGCTCTAGGATGAATATTTTGTACATTTTAATTTTGTATCTGACAGATCAAACTTGAGGTGGAAAGCAGTACATTCTCACCTCTTTGAATTATAAAATTCTGAGCTCCCGAAATGTCTTTGTTTATTTATTTGTTTGTTTGTTTATTTATTTTTGGCTGCATTGGGTGTTCGTTGCTGTGCGCAGGCTTTCTCTACTTGCGGCGAGCAGGGGCTACTCTTCGTTGCGGTGCGCGGGATTCTCATTGCGGCGGCTTCTCTTTGTTGCGGACCACGGGCTCTAGGCATGCAGGCTTCAGTAGTTGTGGCACGCGGGCTCAGTAGTTGTGGCTTGCGCTCTCTAGAGCGCAGGCTCAGTAGTTGTGGCACACGGGCTTAGTTGCTCCGCGGCATGTGGGATCTTCCCGGACCAGGGCTCGAACTGTGTCCCCTGCATAGGCAGGTAGATTCTTAACCATTGTGCCACCAGGGAAGCCCTCCTGAAGTGTTTTTAACAAACAATTTTTGCATATTATGAAACAATGCTGTGTTGCGTGTCATTAAATCAAAAAGCCTTCAACAAGTCTTTCAAGTGCAATTTAGAAGTTACAGGTGCATCAAAATGTCAAGATCCCGGACCAGGCTCGAACTGTGTCCCCTGCATAGGCAGGTAGATTCTTAACCATTGTGCCACCAGGGAAGCCCTCCTGAAGTGTTTTTAACAAACAATTTTTGCATATTATGAAACAATGCTGTGTTGCGTGTCATTAAATCAAAAAGCCTTCAACAAGTCTTTCAAGTGCAATTTAGAAGTTACAGGTGCATCAAAATGTCAAGATTTTTCACTGTTAAATTGTTAAATCACCCTGTGTAGTGAACCTGCACAAAGTTCTGGATCACAAATAGACAAACTCAGGAATCCCAGAGTGCTTGTCCTGGAATGTTCGGATTACGATTGTTGCCCCAGGATTTCTGTACCAGGATTTCTGTCCTTCCCTTGTTCAGATCTATGTCCACTCATTGTTGAGGAATTTTGCTAATTCAGAACAGAATAAGAAATCTGCAGAATAAATGGGAAGTAGATATGATTTGGACTTGCTCTGTGTTTAGCAAATGGCATAGTTTGGAACTTAGGTATTCTGCTAAGTTTAGATACACCTAGACAGCCCCACTGGGTTAACTCTGCCTTGATGTAGATGGATATTAGATCCATGTTTCCATCTAGCAACTATGAATTTTTCCTTCACTTGTTTTCTGAGAGAGCCATTAATGTCAAAGCAAAGGGCTTTCTTGCCAAATGACGTCACTTTGGAATAAAGGATGAAAAACACTCGAAATTCTTGAACTCCTCATTTAATATTTAATAGATTTAATTGCATCTGGTGTTGAGAAATATCTATATCGTGGGTTACAGTTCTCTTCAGAGTGACAAACACACCATCACACACAAACACCCACATACACACAGGGGGTGCGGGGAGAGAAGGAGGGAGGCTCTTTTGCATATATAATATGTGATTCTTTGCCAAGTAATATCTAGATATGCTAGTGGATGGGGCAATAAATGCAGGCCAATAACAAAACCAACCCAAATAAAAACCCTAGTAAACAATAAAATGCTTAACTGCATAAAGCAGTTACTAAAGAAAATAAAGGGAGGCAGAAGTAAATCTGGTTAGTAAGGTTAAAGTAAGAGCATAAGTGTTACAAAGACTGCTCCATCTTGAGTGAGGAAGCTGTCAAAGTTGTTTATCTGTTTATTAGTTGGCTAGGAGTCTGTGGCGAGGTTAGCATTCTGAAAGTGAAGTTCGCACCCTCAGGTCAGGGCATTATAACTGCTACTGGTTTCTAAGGCTTCCAGTTGGAGGGTGGGTGAACCCAGAATAGATTCACTTCCTGTACATGGTGAAAATACACAGAGCCAGGTTTCCCAGGAAGGTCAAACCCTCTGTTTGCCCTCCTCCCTGGCCAGCAGCTACTGGATGTCAGGATCAAAGAATGCAGGTGTTGCTCCTGATGAGCTGTGAGCAGTCAGGAAAATCATCATTTCACTTCAGAGAAGACCAGCAAAAATAATAGTTCCAATTAAACAGGAAGGGCAGATAACTGTGCACTGAGTCCAAGTGGGGGTACTTTGTGTCCCCATCCATCTCTGAAACAGGCTTGCTCCCAAGCACAACCTTACCAAAATCAAGTAGATACAAGGGAGAAAGGCCTGAGAGTTTATGAGGTCGCAGGTGTCCCATAGAAATGAGCTGAGCTCATGGGTTTCGCAACATTTTCTGCCAAGTCTCAAGAATTTGGGGCAATAACATTAACGTTAATTCCTCATTTCTGAAAAGATTGCCATTGATATTCATTCCAGGCTAATGAGAGCCTTAAAAAAAAAAATTCTACTTTGTAATTACTGATGCCAAATCCACCTCCTCAGTAAGCTTAGCTATGTTAGCAAGTCACTGGGTTGGAAATTTCCTACGGAAGTTTTACAATCCGCCTCATAATCTGCGATGGTGTGTCTATGGTGTATTCTAGTAAATAAACTCTGGTTAGTGGGGAACTGATGGTGACGGTAATTGTTATTATAGCAACTAGCGTCCTATGTGCATGGAACATAGTAAAACAGCAATACCCAAGCAGGCACTTTCTGCATTTTGCCAGGAGTCTGTGAGGTGGGTACCACCACTGCTTAGAGCGGGTGACAGAGAGAGGGTAAGTGACCGCTTCAAGGTCGCGCTGGGTGGTAGATGTGGAACTTGAAAAGCTGGAGCTCTGGCCCATTTTCAGATGCTATAATACCCTGAATGTTAAAATCAACTTAACATAATCGCATCTTTCTGTCTTTACTCAGAAGCCATTAAGGGCTGGTGCTGGCATCTTCACCTCCATTGTAAGCATCAGTATCTGCTCTGTAGAAAGGTTCATCAGCAGTAGAGAGTTCTGGTTAACAGAATGCTGGAAAAGGAGGGTTTCTATTTTTTTTTCCCATATACCATACACAAAGAAAATGGAAAATAACATTACCTCCACTTCAATGGAACTTTATTTTGAGATTTGGAGTGGGATTAAAGCATTTCTAAATTTGTACCTTTTACCAACTGATTGAGCGTTTGTTTCCCCGTGGTATTTAAATACAGGGATGGAGAAAAGAGCCAAACAGCACATCTCTAGTGAGGCTTCTGTAATGGGACATCGACTGTCACAAAAGCCTCATTTTGGGGATAAGAGATGGTAAATGCTGCACCCGGGTCATCTATACAGCTACCCCAAACAAGTGAGGTATTGATCACAGTACAAAGAGATTTCAGAGGCAAAAGTAAGAGCAGCCCCAGGACCCTGTTGATAGCTGCACACACCACTAATTCACCTCAATGGGCAGGCACCTCTGAGCTCAATTAACCCTTATTCCCACGGCCCCCCATAAACCCCGAGGTAAACATGGTTCTCCCGGCCCCGGCTTTCTATCAATGAAATAGGTCGTTGCTATTGGAGGCTGAGGGGCGATTCCAGTTTATAAAGTCACCTCGCTAATAAAAAGCCTGATACTTCCAGTGTGGGTGAGCAGGCATTCGAATCTTGTAATACTGATTCTATAAATCAGAAAATTTCAAACTGCTGAGGCCATCCGTGATTTCTTCTGCCTTCTGTGGCTATTGGAAGGAAATATAAACCCTCTGGAAGTAGGGCAGGTGATAGCAAATGGCCCCTGGTGCAGTTGTCTGCACACAGAACATTAGTTGTTAAATATGTACTGGAGCCTGAACGATTTCTTTCTTTCGTCCCCACCCCCCACCCC
>NW_006771758.1:557747-595652 GCF_000442215.2 Lipotes vexillifer
CCCCCACCCCACCCCACCCCGCCTCGTTCTACCCTCTCTTTTCCTTCTCACCGCAACCATTGTTCAGAAGCAAATTGGAAATCTGGTAATTAGGCCCTGACTCACGGTGTAGTATTAGAGTTCGGAGCCAAAGTTCAACACCCTGAAATGAAATTTAAACCAATTAATCTGTTAGATTTTTATCGCTTGTCCGTGTTTTCTCAGCAATTCCCCCAGCACGTGGCCTTTGATCAACTCTCATACAAACGCTAAAATGTGTGCCTGCTGCTAGCAAGATGGGAATGACATTAACATGGTACTCATAAAACAATCAGAGCAGAGAAGCCCTCAAACAGGCAGGGCATAGTAATATTTAATAAAAGCGCACACATAATCTTCAGAATTAGCATTTTGCGCCTTGCAGTACCTTTGGGAGAAGAGCTTTTATTTGTGGAGTGATCATTATTATAACAAAGAAGAGCTACCTAATAATTTCCACTTTAACTCTGCAATGTGCCACGAGCATTTCAGAGCCATTATGCTAAACTGTGGTGGTGTAATCATGTTATTGTCATAGTTTGAAGGAAGGAAAAATCTCCTTTACTTGGGTGGCTGTTGTGAGTGGGAGGAGGGGTTTAAAAAAAAAAAAACAAAAGAGAAAAAAACACCCAAACTTTTATTTTTAATGAAATTTAGAACCAGGAATTGGCTTACTGTCCTTGTGGAGACCCAGAGTGTGAAAATTCATTGGCGAGGAAGAAAGACTCTTTCATTGATTAAATCAAGATTTGGCCGGTAAAAGTGGTTTTGTATTCAAATCCACCCCTCTCCCCCATTCCATAATATTTCCTTGGAGATAGAATTGTATTGATTATTACACTCCTGGGCTGGATTGAACTCTTTCATGAGTCTTTTCACCTTCAGATTTCACCAAACACATCCACCGTGACTATTATAAACTATCTTCCCTCTGCATCTCTCTGGATATCCTGAGTGAAAGAAAAACAAGTCATTGCAGACGTTCTCCGAGCTTTCTCAGAGAAAACATACCCCAAGAGAAGACGGAAGGGGAGGCTCAGGGTCTGTTACTTAGCACATCTGAGCTTAAAAAAAAAAAAAAAAGTAGTATCAATTTGCTCTAAAACGTATAACCTTTATGTCGCACAGAATTAAACGCTCTGCTGTTATTCTTTTAATTAAAACGTATTACCTTAGTATGTGCTCACTGGAAAAATTCAAACCATACAGCTATCTGTAGAGTAGAATTTAATAGTCTCCTTTCTCCAGTCACCTTCCTTTTTCATATGGACCCACTGGGGACAGTTCGTGTACATCCTTCCAGACTTTTGTCTGTCATACGTGTTCACACATACCTACACACGCTCACGCATATAGGCTAATAGATATCAGTTTTTAAGTTAACAGAATCACACTATTCATCAGGCTACAAATTGATTTTTGTTTTACTTACTGACATATTTTGACATCTTTCCATTGTCAGTTTATAGAAAATTTTTTTTGTCCATTCTAATGACACTCCACATATCCTGTGGTATGGATGTACTATAATTTATTTAATCACTCCCTTATTGGGGGCACCTAGACTCTTATACTGTTTACTGTCGATACTACAGTGAACATTTGGGTACTTGTTGTTTTAGGCATGTTTCCAAGTACTTCCTGGGCTGCTTTTAGTCTGGCAAGTTTGTTTGTTACTAGGGTAAAAATGTAAGATGGCAGCCGATGAGTTAAATTTAAGTCCGTAAACATTTTGTTTAGCCTACACATTAAAAAAAAAAAAAAAAAACATATTGAATTAGTTGCCAGCATTTAAAGATTGGGAAACTTCACATAAAAATCTGGGTTCCTGGCTTTTTTAGAAAGATCAGAAGACCAGGTCACACTGGGACTGCATCTGTGCAGGGATACCGATGGCTGGAGCTTCCCCAATTCGGTATCAGCAGCCATCCATCTCATGCTTATTCTGAGACCCTGAGCTGCTGTATTCATTTGTGTTTCTTGCCTTGGCCTGTATGGATTTGTGAGTTCTTAACAACTGCTCTTGAGCCTGGTTCATTTAGCTAGTCACAGTGTTTTCTACCCTGAATTATTGACATTATAGGGCTCTTCATTTGCAGGACTGTCTCATGCATGAAAACTTAGCATCTTTGACTTCCAGGTACTAAATGCCAGTAACATCCCTTCCTCACCCCTCTCTCTCAGTGGGTCAGCCCATGATTCCTTTACATATTTTCCAATCTTCCCAGTGGGGGAGTGCCACAGAGCTTCCTCTCAAGACTGCCATGACACAGATATATAGGAGCACCTTTGGAACCCTTTGAGGTCTCAACTTAGAAAGGGCTGCCCGACTGACTTGTTCTGAGAATGGCACTTAGGGATAGTGGATTGTGTTGAGCATAGAGGTAGGATGGATCCAGGGGTGCCACTCTTTTCCTCTAGTTCTTCCTCTAGCGCTTTTTGTTCCTCCCCCAAAACTAAGAAGATGGTATTGTATATTGTTTCCTCACCAGTTTTTCTCTTGAAACCTGATGCTCATTTACCTCTGACTAGTTGACATGTACCTTTTCTTCTGGATGGTTGAAAACATTATCCCTTTCCTTAGGAAATGTTTGAACACATACACACACATCTATACATATATGTACTTACATGCCTTCTATATCCTACAAATAACAAATGGAAAAAAGAGAGCTGGGGTCAAGTGTAAAGTTGACAGCTCTTGACCATGTCATTATAACTTCTTTACAATAGGAGAGTCTGTCAAAGATAAACCAACACGCCCTTGTGTCTGCTTTTGTGCAGCGATGAGAAAGCCTGGAGGAGTCCATACTTAACTAAAGGAACATGCTTGTGTGATTAAAAAATAAAATTTAAAAACTTAAAAGAAATCCCAAAGCTAGTACAGATAATAAACGCCAAGATTATTTTGTGGTTTATGAGGGCAACCACAGGGTCAGCGTTTAATGATACCGTTGGATTCCACACTTTGCCATCAGGCAGGAATCTTTCGAGACCAGTTCAGTTAAACCAATATTCTACTCTTCTCAGAAGTATCCGGGGATATAGTAATACCTTTTCTACTCCACTCTAGCAACTAAGTACTTATACTGAGTTAGAAATTAAGAATTAAGATTTTGAGACATTAAATAGAATGTTTCCAAACTGCTTATATTTTAAGAATTTTATATAGTTGTTAAATGTAGTTTGTTTCTCTTATAAATTGCTTGGAATCATGCATCATATTCTATCATGAGTTTAGGAGTACTCAATTATGCATTTAAACGGGGTTACTTTTAAAGGAAGATTTTACGAAAAAGTCCTATGCCTGTGGAACATTGATCACAACCTTTATATGTGTCAAAAATTGAACAAGAATTTTCAAGCCGTGAATCATTTACATTTCCTTGATTAATTATTTTGTTTTTAGGAGAAAGTGGGGGAGAGAAGAGGCATCTGAACTGCCCAGTTTTAGTTGTAAATGCATTGCTGTGAGTTCAGCCAACATGAAATGTTTAGTTTGGATATTTCCAAATTTCTCTGTGCAATTTTATAAGATAAATTTGACTCAAAATCAAACCCATTCTGCTTGTTTGTGTGGTGGCACATGAGCAATGCTTCCAGCGGGCTGGGCTTCATATTGTCTTTTCTTCTTGCAAAAGTTAAAGCATGACATTTTGCCAAATTTGACAAAGTCCAATAATTTTTTTGCCAGTTTCTTCCTGTTAAAATTAACTGGTGCTCTCATTGGCTTCAATACTTGGAAAGTCAGTCTAGGGTACTTAATAAACATTTTATTAAAGAGGAGGGTCTCATTTTCTCTCCTTAGGCAATATCTCCTTTGCTTTAGAATTTTGCTTTGTTCCTTTTCATAAAAGTGATCATGAAGACAGCAGCGTGGCATTGTGGAGTTAAAAATCCTCAGTGGTACGAAAGTACTCTCTGAGAGATTTCATTTTTGCCTAGTAATTGTGTTGAAAGCACACCATGCTCATCAGGCAAACCACCTCTAGTCTGTTTGGAATCACAGTATTTGCAAATTATTTCCCATCTCCAAGGGCCATTTATAATGGAAAGAAGGGAGATAGAAAGTTTTGAAAAAGCCAGTTCTTGGGTTTTATGCCTGGGAATGACAACAAAGCAAAGGTCATGGGACTTTCTGTGGTTCAGCCCTGACTCAGCTGTTTGCTTACATAATTCACCCTGAGTGACCTGCATACTTTGCATCTATAAAATGGGATCCATGACATTTATTGAAAAAAACTTAGTGACTTTTATTCAGGAATATTGCTCTGTTAGTGGTACAGACAGAAGGCATGGAACAAGAATGATGTTCTGCTCCAGCCTCCTCTCTTTCTTCCCTTCCCATCAAACAGCAATGTTTATCTAAAAAAATCTATGAGCTTTCTTTTCAGGAGATGTATTTAATTATGAAGCAATTCTAATGAGGTTTCCAGTGTATTTTAAAACATCACCCATTTAAAAAAAAAATCCTTAGCAATTTCATAAATTAAATTTTGCTTCTACATTTTATTTCATAAGATTTCAGGTCTGAAAAAGATTTGGGTAACATGTATGTATCTTAATAGAAACAATGAAAAGCATGCTTTTAAAAACTGAAATTGCACCCTGAGGTTTCAGGTCCTAATGTGACTAGGAAATGCTGAGATCTTGAGGGACTTTCTGTTCGTGAAAAGATAAAAGATTTTTTTTTTTTTTCTTTTCCTCAAGTCTCCCATCATTAAAGTTTGGTTCTAACAGCCGGCTCCTTCTCTTTTTCATGTGTGTTGAAAAGCAGCTACTCCCTGTATCAAAGCCATCAGCCCGAGTGAAGGATGGACGACGGGAGGTGCGACTGTGATCATCATAGGGGACAATTTCTTTGATGGGTTACAGGTCATATTCGGTACCATGCTGGTCTGGAGTGAGGTAGGTGTTGTCTGAACATTAATATCTAATAGCTTGGTCTAGTTGAGGAGACTGTCTACACTTGCATTTCTAAGAGAGTGTGTAGAATTTAGAGATGGCAGTCTGGGTGGGCCAGCTCCAGTCTGCAGAACTCTGGAAACTAGGAAAGATGGGTTGGGTTTACCAGGAGGCATCACTTTCTACTGGAATGACTTCCATCCACTGGCCCATCAGCACCAGGAGAGCTTCTGTTTTGTCATTTGTCCTCATGGGCTAGCCACAGTGTGGAGGTCCTATTATGTATTGGGAATTGGAAAGGAGATGCAAAGTCACGAAATACATAGGCAAAGCCCTGTTCAAACTGTAACAAGATGGTAATCTGTGAACATTTGTAGATGGAGTCTTTTGTAGGACCATCTTCAAGGATCACCATTCATGTGACAGTAATAATCCAGGTGTAGGTGGTTCTTGACTTATTCAATGACTCTTCGTCAGAGAGTGAACAGTTTGCCAGGGGAACCTAGAAGAACCCAGAGCCCCAGGAGTTTACACCTCCCAGGCATCTCAGTGTGGGACTTCAACCATATGAAAATGACTATGCTCTATTTTTGCAGTACTTTCCAAGCACTGTGAGCATTATTTTAACCTGCAGGTTGACTTGTCTGGCAATAATCAACATTAGCTCAAATTACAAAACATAAGTATCACCATTCCTTAGAAGCCATGGCAAACTTGCCTTTGCTTTCTAAATTCTGAGCCTCGATTTCTTAGCCAGCATGCCCAGAGCCCCTTTTCTTTCATCTCCCCGAAGTTTAGAGTGAAAACAAGGTTAGAGCTGCAAGAGACCATTGAGCTCACTTATCTCACACACTCTACAAGTGCTCATAGAACGGCTAAACTTTATTGAGACTTACTGGATTCTGGGCACCGTGCTGAGTTCTTGACATAGATCACCTTAATCTTCCCTCTACACCACAAGGTAAATACTCTTAACGTGTATCTTTTCTTGATAAGGATACTGAGACTTAGACATATGTAATTACATCACCCCAAAGCAGCCACCCAGAGCCCATGGAGTGTGAGTGATTGATAGATATGTGGCCACACAAAGGAGTCAGTAGCAGAACTGGAGCTAGAACTCAGAGTTTCTATTTCCATTTCTGGTTGTCCTCCCATGACACCACTGTTTAGCCCATCCAGATGTTTTGATTGTGTTTTCTCTTTGGAGGGGCCACAGAGATAAGCAGAAAGTTAAGACTGTGACAGTTGAGTACATTTATCTTTCCAAAGCAGAGGCTGCCCTTCCTTATAAGCCTTCTGTGTGTACACCTCACTGCCAGTAAGCCGCTCCAGCAAGCCCCTTGCCAGCCCGTTCTGCCGCTGCCTTTGTCTTTCCCATGCATCCAACAAGCGGCATGCTCTTGGCCAGAGAATCCAAGCTCCCTTAAAGCTGAATCAGAGATGGACCTCTCAGTCCACCAAACTCATTGCTGTCCAATTTAGAACAGCCCCGGTCTGGAGGTGGACTGAACTCCCCAGGCTGACTGCACCCCATTCTTTGTTGGAAACATTGGCTTGTAACATTAGAAGCATCACGTGCATGGCATATGTTTCTTCCTCGCTGCTGGAGACAACAGTGCTCACAAGGATAGCCATTCCCAGGTCCCCTGGGCTGTGTCTTCATCCCTTCCTACCCCTCATTCTTTTGCTTGTCCTGGACCTTGAGAAGAGGGGAAGAATAAATAAAATACGAACTTTTTATCCAGGTCATAGCAGTCACAGTGAGGCCTGAGAAATGGGGCTCAGAATCAGCCCTATTCTTGACCCCTGAGAATAAGTGGGGTTAGTGTGACGCTCCCTTTACAGCCTCATGCCTGTCTTAGGCCAGGTGCACCACGTTGGATGTGGAATAAAGGACTTCAGCATATCAGGAAATGGTTAATTTTCCCCTCCACCTTGTCAAAGTCCCCCAGTTTCCTCTCAGTTCCCTCACTTTCTTGCCCTTTTTGGGGAACACGTAGATTTATCTAAATTGCTTTAAAGGATCTGTTTCGATATAAAAAAATCAACGCAAGGCATGAAAATCCACTGAGGTGGTACCTTTGTCCTCCTCCCTCATGTGTCCCTCCACTACCCCTGCCTTGGGTGTACCAGAAGCCCCTCGTGATGGATCTGGGGGGTCCAGCTGGGAGGTGAGGGTTGGAGGGCGCATGCTCCTTCTGTGCCCACCTCCTCCTCCCAAACTGCTCTCCTTCGTGGATATATCATAAATGAGCTGTGACTCTTTCCTGGTGAAAGCCCACCATGTAGTTTCCCAGAATGTTTTAGCTGATATTCTTTTAAAATAAATAAATGCCCTGCAGCATTAGCAGTTGGGCGTCTGGATGGAGGACTTTAATTTGGCCTGTTATCATCATGATGGTCCTGACACTTGGAAAAAATGAGTCTTGCAGAGGTGAACTTTTTGTAAATATTCTAAACTATTTATAAATTTAGATTTTCATCCAGGCTATTTGACAGATATGGTGTTCTCTCTTTTTTAGTGCAGCGAGAGAATCTGGTACTGCTCCAAGTCTCCAAATCCATTGTATACTGATGAGAAATTGAGAAGTAACTCACATTTACTAAGGGTTTTCATGCATGGGCACTTTACGGGTATTATTTTATTTGATTCTCATTATAGCCCCATGTTACATGCATATAAGTAAACCAAGTGTCAGAGAGGCTCAGAGACCCACCGTCACACTGACAGATAGGGCTAGAGATGGGATTTGAACCACAATGTGTGTTTTTACGAAGGAAACACAAGCCCACGTTAATGAGAGAGCAAATAGGTAGAATCTTGAGAGTAAGGAAGGACAGGAAGAAGAGAGGAAAAAGAGACGTGCACAGCAACACAGGTGGTACAGTAGCAGGAGTAGTAAGAGCAACAGTAGTAGTAACTATGACTGTTGTTTTTAGTCAAAATTAAATTGTGTCTTTTATTTTGGTAGGGCCCAAAGAAACTGGAGGCCATTTCTCCAGGCTTCCACTGGATAGAATCAGAACTTGGTAACTGTGAATATTAAGAGAAGATATCTATGAAAGTAGAGTATGACTCATATTAGCTGACATTCATTGAGCGCTTAGTTCCTGCCAGGTACTATGCTTGGTGTTTGCCATGGCTCTCACATGAACCTGGTGACAGCTCGCACGTGTAGCATGTATAGCATGCTGTTCTCATTTTACTAACTGGGGAACTGAGCTTGGGGAAGTTAAATAAGCTGTTCAGTTATCAACTGGTGGAGATGCGATGTGAACCCAGACAGTCCAAATCCCGGGCTCACCTTTTTAACCGTCCACGATTTAGCCTATGCCAAAATTTTTACCCTAGGGTTTTACCATATCAGACCAGGGTGGAATTGCCATTGATGCCTTATACTTGATGGTATCTTAACAGTTACTGTCACCTCCCAAAGTAAGCTAGACTTGTCATGTAGAGAATCAGAAGAGCGGTCCCTTCATTTTCTAGTTGTGTGAGTTTGTGGGTGGAGCCGTTGGCTTACAGGAAGAATTTACCCTTATGAAGGGTACATGCTTTGTGTTAGAGGCAGAAGACAACCTCTTCTTTTTCTATATGAATGACTATGTTACTTGTATATTTAAGACAATTAACCTGTCTGGGCCTCTTCTCTCGAGTAGGACCCCAGTCTATCCAAATTCTTTGTCCCTGGCCACATTTTCTCTTGAGGTTATGCCACCTCTGAGATCTGGTACTTTTCATTTTAAGTAGACTTTGATCTCTTCTCCATTTCTTCACTCTGTAGCTCAAAGCACCCAGGAAGCAGGCTGGTGGGCCAGGACAAGGAGATAACGTTATAGATTAGCAGCTGATGCCGTTATTTGGAGTCTCTTTTTAGCTAAAGAAGTTTAAAAAAAAGAGCCAGAGAAAATAGGGCTGGCTTCATTTACCCTCATCTGTGCCCTTCCCCTACCAACCCAATGTTTTGCAAGTGAGTAGTTCATTTTAGCTCACTGATGGCCCCCAGTTGGGAAGAAGACAGGTGGCACTGTCCCGCTCCTAACGCAGGGCTGCCTCTGTGAGCTCCCAAGTTTGGGGTGGACCACAGGGCTTTCCTGTGAACTTGGCTTGCTGTCTTTGTTACTCTTCCTTATTGCTCCTCGCCCTTTCTCCTCTCTTTTTACAAAGCAAATTATTTTCCTGATACTCTCGTACTCCTTGTCGTGTCTCACACCAGAAAACTTAAAAAAAAAAAAAAAAAAAAAAAATCTTTGTAGTGTTTTATATATAAACCCAGAGAAACCAACAGGGTTGATGTGTGCTAATGTTTAATGTGGGTTGAGTTTTTTTTCTTGAATACACGTGTACTTCATTGCTTTTGCTTTTCTACCAACCTGTGATTTGGAGGGGCGAGGGGCTCCTGCTACTGGTTTGTCGAGCCGATTGTTATTTTAATATCTCCTTCTGAATTCCTCTAACTTCTAAACAATGAGTACTGGTTGGCTTACCAGCTGGTGTGGAGCACTGGGGTAGGTACTATCCGTGATTAAAGTGAGGCTTTGTGGGATCTGGTATATTATTTAGCAAGACAGCTTGCTCTCATGTAGCAAATTAGAGAGTTACATAATATATTTATGCAATCTAGAGTTAAATTTGTGGTTTAAAATTCCAGCCAAGGTTCTAGAAGGCAGAGAGGGTAGTGTAGTCAGAGGTAGACTGTTCCAATAACCAATCAGGTTTCTATTATGTCCAGGTGGATCTCTGTGCTGGACATATGAGGCTCTTACAATCCTTTTAATTAGTCACTGAAATATCTGAGAGAATTTATACAGCTTGTGGTGTTTAAGCTGCCCGTAAAAAATGTCCAGTGGTGGGATTGGCAGGGAGCAGAGGGTGGCGGAAACGGAAGACAGCCATCCAAGAAAGGATTTAGATTTCACGGGGTAGCAGTGGGCTAGGAGCCAGCTAGTAATTATTGTCCTTCCATCGTCCAGTCAGAGCACCTATATTTTAGTCATTGTTGGTCACCGGACCTCCATCTCAGCATCTGAAAATGAGGGTCTTAGACCAAATCCTCTTGGAAACCAGCTACAATTCTAGTCATTCCTTTTATCTAGAATTCACTCCCTTGAAACCGCCCCCAGCAGTAAGAAGGGTGGGAGTGAGGATGGGTGGGAAGTACCTTCTCCCACTATTGTTCGTTCTTCACTTTTAGAGCACACTTGCAGTGTACAATATCATGTTTATTTTTAACTTCATCAAAATGATTTAATTAGCTCTCAAACTGGACCTCCCTATTGATATCTCTTCAGTCCATATTTTCGCTCTCTGCACTTCAGATTCTGGTATCTGATCTACACCTGAGACTTATACCACAGTGTTGCTCCAGTTCATCTTCCAGATAGTTCTGTGGAATATACCAGTTCTTTGGGATTTTAATAGGCACCCCATGGCAGATGGGGGTGGGAGGTTTTTCCCAGTAAATCTGGGAAATGTTGAGTCAAACAAATTCCACTGGTCCTGTCCTAGAGCTTTCGAGGTACTTGTATGCGCTTTGACTACCTAAGACATAGGTGTGCAGCACGTTCCAAACTTTGTGACCACAGAACCTTTTTTTTCAGGGATCACTTTACAGGAAGATATACTGATAATGGCTAAAGTATATTTAGATTTCATGTTAATGAAGTAAAGTCATGAAACCCAATTATGAAGTGATTGGGCTGGTGTAGATGTAGGAAAACCTGAAATATTTTCAGAGTATTGTTCAGATTAGACCAGCAATGTTTGGAGCCATTATTGTTTCATGCCGCAAGGCTCTGAACAGAATTTCTCTCATATTTTGCATCTGGTTTTAGTCCGTGCACACTTGACGTTAGATGCCATGTGATTTTGTAGGACAGCTATATTTAAAGATTGCCAGGACCACTTAGCTCAAATGGGAGAAGCCAGAGTTACATTACTGTATGAACCAGTTAGCCTCATCCAGGGGCCATACACTGTCTTTTTCAACCAGGTGAGTGTTTTCTTCAACTGCATTCCCAGAGACAGGCAGAAGGCAAAAGAAGCCACTCTTTTTTGGTGACGTGACACGGCTATGGGTGACCATAGTCAGGTAAATGGCAGTTTGTGGGGCTGAGAAGCAATTTTGCTGCTTGAATCCGGAAGTCGGAAGATAAGGTTTTAAATGCATTTATAGATTTCTTCCCTTCTTCCTTTCCATATCTACTTTCTCTTCTCATGTGTGCACATAGCTCAGAGGAAGGACTGTAGATTAAAAAAAAAAAAAAAAAAAAAAAGTATTTGCTCCTCTGTGACATCAAAAAATGAATGACTACAACTCATACATGCTCCCACTGTGAGTTTCCCAGGCCTTATATCCGGCCTTGATTTTTACAGAACCACATGTAGAGTCACAAAATTTTGAGGGCTTTGAGGAGCATTTCCAGTCATCAGCTGCAGCTGTTTTATTTTGAAATTGAGGAAAAAGAGGTTCCAGCGCCCGCCGGTGCAGTGACTCGACCTGAGAATGCCTTAGCTAGTTAGTGCTGGGAGTTTAGCCCAGTTCTCCAGACATCAACCTCACTCCCCATTCAGCTTTCTCTTGTACCAGGATTTCTCGTGACATTTCCCTAGTTTCTTAACATACCTCCTTATATTTACCAAACCCTCCCAAGTTTTATACATAATAGCATCACAACTCTAACGACTATTACGTATAACACATTTATATGAGATACAATTCCACTGAACTCGAAAGAAATTAAGGTGGAGAAAGACATTGTGTCAAATATCTTCTCTTTCAAACATTTTTAATATAAGTAGGGTACGGTGTAAATAGCTGTGTCATCTACTTTACATCTATTGAAGCTTACAGGTATAAGTTTAATTCAAAGTTGATTAAATGCACGGGCTTTAACTAATTCCTAATTGCCTACCTTTTCCTAAATACATAAGGTGCCAAGTCTTTATTCAACCTGTACTTATTGATCATCTGTTAAGAGGAAGAGGCTTAATGCAAAATTTTAAACTTCATTTGTAAAGAATTAAAGGAGTAGTCTGAATCACTTGCATCAAACTTCGAATATGACTTTGAAGAATACCTTTCAAGTCCAAGTTATTTCACAGGGAATGATTTCTAAATGAGCCAGCGTATTTAAAAAACAGATTAAAAGTAGTCTAATGGCCTTTTTAATATAGTTACAGAGTTACAACCATGCTCACCTTATGCTTTAAAATCCTCTAGTCTGCATTGTTATTTTTAATGAGTAAGGCGCTTTAAGTCCATCCTCTATGTTGATAATTACGGGTTAGTTAAAAGCACCTTTAGGTTGACATTTTCAGCTATTTATTTACAGTGCATTCGGGAGGTACACATATGTGCCTGTAACTTGAAAACGGATAAACCACAGAAGTGTGATGTGTTTCTAACTTTAACGTGAATCAAAGAATTCGCAGCTGGCTGCAGTCATGTGACTTTAATGAAGAAAGCCAATATTTATATAGTGTTGTGCTCATTTCATCCATGTGCTCAATGCCGATTGCTGGAATGGCTCCCTGATGATCTGACCTAAAGCCTTTCTCCTTATGCAACCTTACTGGCTTCCTCTTTCCTAAAGCCGTAACTCCCGTAGTTTGGGATTCAAGCACAGCCCCGTAAGCCTCTGACCTTTCTTTTCAACATCCTTACCCACCATTCATCTTAACTTCTGCTCCAGTCACAATGAGTGATTGGATAAAGATGCGGCTCTTTATGCCTGCAGTGATTTTTTTCACCTCTGCACTCTTGTCTTGTTTATGCCATTCCTCCTTCCACAATGCTTTTCCCTCCTTTCTGTGCCCAAATCCTTCCGCCCTTCCCGATCCAGAAAAAAATCATTTTTGTCTGTGAAATCTTCCCTCGCAGCTCTAGATATTGAATATTTTCTCTTTCTCAATTCCTAATGGCCTTATCTGTACCATCTTATGTTCTTATCACTTTCTATCTTTGATTATTGTGACGTAAGGGGCTGCCCCCTCCCTTGAGGGCAGGATCCTTGCTAAATTCAGCTTAGTCTACAGAGTCTAGCACAGAGCCTTACACTTCAGAGGCATTAATTTATACAAAATAATGTTGAAGGACACTGCTGCTCCTTTCATTCATTCATTCAATCAGACAAATGCTGCTTTTTAGCAACTGTTATATTCAGTGCTGCTTCATAGTGTCAGTACCAGACTGCAGTTTAGTTTTTGTTAATGCATGTGTAATTAGGTAGTTTATATTTAGATATATTTATTGTGCGGTAAGGATGCACGTAAATACCTTAGTGTCAATCTGTTGGTTATGGTGAGGATTAAGGAGGAATAAAACTAACACTTTTCAAGTGATTGATACCAGTGAGGCCTTCCCCTAAACTCATTATAGGCGTTAGGTCAATAAGTCCTTTAATAACACTAGTTAGATAACTAGCCCTTCCCCCTTCCCAGACAATGAAATTGAAGGCCAGAGAGGTTGAGTGACTTTCCAAAGGTCCCACAGCTGGTAATTTGCAAAACTTGGGCTTGAACCAAAATCCTTCTGACTCCAGAGCCGTCTTTTTTTTTTAACCATCTAAAAAGAAGGTAGTGACAACTCATTTATCCAGAGAAGAGTGTTCTAGTCACCGCAACTCTCCAAAATTCAGCATGAAACCAGAAGTGAGCCAAAAAAAAAAAAGTAAATATATAAAATAACAGGCTTTGAGGTAACCAGAAGAGTAATTTTAAACCAACTATGTTATCTGTTTTCCCAGGTCATAGCAAATTAGAAGGAGCAAACTAGAGACGGGTTGTTAGAAGCAGGCTCAGTGACAGCAGAAGTGACAGCTTAATGTCAAGGGAAGGAAAGGAAAACCTAAAAAGCAGACGAAGAACTGTATTACTGCGCAGCATGTTAATGGCTGTTCATAATGACAGTGGCCCTGAGTAGTCAAGAAAGAGACGGCAATTATATTCAATATCTTCTGTCTGAAACAGCATGATGTGTGTAATGCATCCTCGAAAGACTTCAGTGAAAGCAGTTGTGGTGGCACGGTATTTAAAGGGGGTTGGCTTCAGTTTTCCGCAGAACTCACTTCCTGGAGGGATGTGTTAAATCAGGAATTACTGAGTATATGTGCAAGGATCATTGTAGATAGGATGCAAATAGGAACTATACCACTAAAGAATGTGAGAATGAGTCACTGTTTAGCGTCTTCCAGCTTTGATATCCTTTTCTTAGAGCTCTGAAAGAACCTAAAAGACTTTCTGGTGAGAGGTGAATTCATTTTTGTTCCTAATTCCTAATCTTTGCAGGCAAAGATTCTGCCCTGCAAACCACCAGCTTTGATGACATGCAGCCCCTTCCAAAAATGTATCTGGCCTTCCTTTTTCTTTTATATTTTAATTTTCAAACAAACAAAGCAGCAACCCAGGACCCTAAGCCAGGCCCAACTAGGGAATGATATTCCTTCTTGACTGAATGTAGAAAAACAAGCCTCGAGAAAGAGCCCATTGTGCAGTTTCAAACCACAGGGGCTGGCGTTACTGGTGTCCAGTCCTCCCCGTCTGGAATACTGTGGACCTCAGGATCTCACCAGTGCTTTTCCAGCTCCCACATGGTCAGGATGGGATCCAGTCTTTAATGGTGCCCAGTTGGCCCAAGATTTACATCCTGGGAAGAGAGCTGGAGAAAGTTTATTTAAAAAAAAAAATTACCGAAAAATAAATCAATCAATCAACCCACAAAACCAAAGGTAGTTGAAGCATGATATATTTATTTTAGCCTTTTTCTCCCCAATCTGTTATTTTGAAAGATGATCTTATTGCTGTTTTGTTTTGTACAATTAACTGCATTGATTTAGGGACCTGGCTAGCTTCTCGGTCAGAAGAATTGGGTAGTATATCTTTGTGAATGTTTAATGAGGCTACCAGGAAGTCTGTGGGGGCAAAGTTAAAATAATTCTTTTTCTTTAGTAAAAAGATTTTTTGAATGGGGTGGTATTGATGATATCTTTTTGGTAGATTCATAAGGGATGTTATTGAATCTTTATCCTAATTATTAGTGGTGGTTAATGATGTCACGGTATTTACTCATTCAATGTTCAATAAGTATTTATTGAATGTCTGCTAGGTCCAAGGCACTCTTAAAACTGGAAACAGAGTAGTGAAAACAAGAAAGGCCAAGTTCGTATCCTCACGGGGCTTATATTCTGGTTGGGGGATGCAGGCAATCAATAGGAAAATAGATCTATGTCTCTCTTCTATGTATCTGTGTCTGTGTCAATACCTGTGTGAGAGACATTTCAGACAGTGTTAGGAGACACGACTGACGGTTCAAACGTAGATTTTATTTTATTTATTTATTTATTTTTTTTTTTTTTCTTGCGTTATGCGGGCCTCTCACTGTTGTGGCCTCTCCCATTTGCGGAGCACAGGCTCCGGACGCGCAGGCTCAGTGGCCATGGCTCACGGGCCCAGCCGCTCCGCGGCATGTGGGATCTTCCCGAAACGGGGCACGAACCCGCGTCTCCTGCATCGGCAGGCGGACTCTCAAGCACTGCGCCACCAGGGAAGCCCCAAACGTAGATTTTAAATCCCCTTTTAACTCAATTCCTGAGACTTTAGTTTCAAAAGTCTCCTCTGACATTCATACATAAAGTTTATCTTTGGGAATTCATGGGAATATGTTTAGCATATTTTGCTAAACATTGGTTTTGTTATTTTCTTGAAAGGACAAAAGGAAACCAGAATGTTTGTGAAACAGTAAATGCTTCCACGCGCATTCTCTCACGTTCCCTGAGAAATCATATACTGCCTTTGAGACAGGCAATTCTTGGGAATGAAAAAACTCTGGGTTACGAAACCCAGAGAACCCTGATTAGGGAACAAACCAGAATACACTGAGAGAGAAGAGCTAGCATCCCCTGATTGTTGTTGTATCCACTTCAGAGGAATAGAGATAAAATACGTAGGTACAGCCAGCACGATGCCCAAGAATATACACTGATCTTATTTCAACTTTCTTTAAGAACTCCGGAAAATAATATTTTGTAGACACCATGTTTAACTACAGAAAGATGAATGCCCCAGAGTGGGAGGAAAATAAGTTTTCGTGTGTGGTCACCATCACTGTGGTGTCTCTTTAAAGCTCCTTAGTCGATTTGGTTTTGAAGCTTTAATTATGCTTTTATGTTATAGTTTCCTTATTTAAGTGTCTGTTTTATGTCCATCACTCAGCACCCCCTGCCTATCTCAAAAGAGATGGATATTATTATCCTAATTGAGGAGGAGGGAGAATGCTGTGAGAATTATTAATACATAAATTAAAAAATTAATCTGGAAAGTGCTTTAGGGTCCCTAGAGAAGCTCTACCCAAACACAAAGCATATTTAACACTATTGTCTGTGCTCCCACAGAGCAGGACCTGGTGCAGGATAAGATGGTAAAGTGAGGCACAGAGGGTGACACTGGGTGAATGGGCCAGTGTACCTTAGAACCCAGACTCTTGGAGGGGTAATACCTAGAAACCACTGTACCAGTCAGTGCCCACTTTAGCATTTTTCTGGTCCTAACTGTTAACTATTTTTCCAGAGAAGAAACTTTAACTTTTCCTTCCTTTTACCCCTTCTCTTTAAGGCTTTGCTTGTTTTCGAGTTTTTTGTTTTGTTTTTACTTTTTAGTGTTGAAAGTGATTAAGGCTAAAATATTAAGTCCCAAGGGTGGTAATGAAAAATCACTGGTGTGCTTTCTAGTAATCCCAGTTATCTTTTTGGCTTTGTAGCATGGGACTTCAAATTGCATTTATTTCATATAGTTCCATTGGTTGGAAAACGTGCATAAAGGCTTATCGTAGAATTGCTCTTTTGTTTTGCTGGCACAGAGTTCTCAGCCAGCCTCTCACCAATGAGAAAGGTTGTTTTGAGGACCACGGTACGTGTTCCCAGAACATTTTTGAATGCAGGAGAGGCTGAGGACCCATTCTACCCTGTTAACAGTGGAGGTAGGATGAAAAGTACAAGTGCCAGGAATTATGGAAAAACAATAAACAGTAGTAGGGAGGGACAGCTGTGGTTGTATAAAGGTGGTCATCAGTCAGGCAGACTTGCTTCTTGTCGGTTCCCTGGTCATTTTTCTTAACTTTCCTGGAATTCATTTTTCACATCTGTGAACCAGCTACTACCCCTGCCTGTCCCTAATACTGTAGGACAGAAATCACTGAAGGAGTTTCTCACGGTACGTGGCACAGAGTAAGAAGACAATGAAAAGTCACTGCTGCTGGAGTCACCATCAAGGTCATCACCACCATCCATTTAGTGTGAGCTACAGGGATACAGATAGTAGGAGCTACTGGCTCTCAGAGTAAGAAGGCGATTCCCAAGACTTGTCCTTTTCCCCTAGAATTCTCCAACGTGTCTCCATTAATAGTTTAAAATACTAGGTACTCTCATTCACCCACCAAAAGTGGGTCACACTTTTGACCCTGCTGGAGACTTCTATAAAAACCATTTGGAGAATGATCCTCTCCCGCGCCCCTCTTCCGGACTCCCAGGCTTTGCAGACGGCCTCTTTGGGGTTTTGTTTCCAACCCTATGCATCTTTCATGATTCTCTGTGCACCCATAGAGGGAGTCGTTCCTCTTTCCTGTTTCCCACTTCTGTCAAGGACAGGCCTCACCCACCGCCCCCGATGTCTGCATCCTGTCTCTCACGGTCACAGCAGCTTTACTTTGTACCCAGAGGCCACAGCAAGTGTGCCTCTCCTGGCCGACCACTCGGGACTCTTCTGCTCTTGTGCTCTGAGCCTGGAGAAGAGAAAATGCTCGCACAGGCAGCTTGGAGGGAGCAAAATTGCTGTCACCGGCAGGTCCTTGGTGTGCTGGCAGCCTCTTCTGGGGCCTTGCAGAGACCATGTGTGTTTCTTTCATTGCGATACCACACTTAAAAATGATTGCTTCTGATTATAATATTAATGCATTCTGATTGCTGAGAAGCCCGAAAATTCAGGGAGGTAAGCAGAGGAAAATATAATTACCTGTAACTTTACCATCTAGCGGTAACTCCTCTTAACACTTTGATGGTTTACCTTTTGGTCTTTCTTCCATGCAAATATATATCTAATTCTTGTATAATCACATGCAATACATATTGCACAAAACTGATAGTAGTCTACTTCTGATTTTAGTAATATTTTTCTCATAATAAAAGTAATACCTGTAAATGTATGAATTTATTTATTCCAGAATTATCTATATGATTATTATTTCCTGTGCAAGCACATGCATACTCTCTCACACACACAAATAAACACAGAAGTACACACACACACGCACACAAGGAAGAATCAGGAGAGACAGAAGATGTATCACATCTAATGTCATCCGTCTGGAAATAAACACTGCTGTTGGAGCATTGATCTTTTGTGGCCCACTTTTTAGTATTGCTTAACCATTTTTTTCTTTGTTTCGCCTTATCCCTTCTCGCTGGAATGAGTCCCAGACCTTTAGACATCTTCTTTTTTACCACGTAGCTGATATCTGAGCAGTAGTCTCACGCAGGGACCTGAGTGCTGGGCCAGTTGGATAATTAATTTTAAGAGCAACTTAGGGAATGAGGGTTAAATATTACCAGGTTAAGAACAGTGGGTTCTTACGGCTAGGGGTTGCTTGCTTAATGCAATCAAACATCTAGTAGAATTCTGGTCTAATTTACACAAGTATTTATTTCAGAAATATTTGGGAAATATCCTGTATGTCAGGCATTCAGTTTAATACTTTAGAGGATACAGATATGAATTAGACCCTGTAGCTGATCTTAGGGACCGCCTAATGGGAGAAAGATGTGTAAGAAAATCTTTATGGCACAAAGTAAGATAGGATGCTAAGTTCTATAGTATACATTCCATAATTATATAGATTCTTACAAAGGTGCAGGTAACTGTGGATCAGGTAAAACTTACTGGAAAAGAGGGCACCTGGTGAGGGTCTTAAAGAGCAAGAGGAATATCATAGGGGAAAATTTAGGCAAGAAATGGCATGAACAAAGCAAAGATGTTAGGCGCGGCCGTGGTGTTTTCATGTATCCACATGGCCTTCCGAGTGTGGAAGGGCAGAGTGGGGAGGGTGGACTAGCAAGGGTGATCAGCTGTCAGGCCTTAGAGCACCTGAGTACCATGCCAAGGAGTCTGGACTATACACCATACACAAAGGGGGCCAGGTGAGCTTTTGAGTCAGGGCGTGGTGTGGTGAGGTTGATTTGAAGAAGATAGTTCTGGTGGAGAAGGTAGAAATAGAGAGAGACCATTTAGAAGGCAGTTATAATATTGCAGTCATTTGAGTAAGAAATGGTGACAACCTGAACAGGGTAAAGAAGCCCGGCAAGGGGCCAGTGGAATTCAGTGGAGGGTAAAATCAACATGACTAAAAGAAAAGCTGAAGGGAGAAAAAAAGTAAGATGATCCTAAGTTTTCTATTTTGGGCGATTCAAAGGAGAGTGTTCCCTTAGCTGAGAGAGGGAACGCAGGAGCTAGAAATACGCTTATAGGTAGGAAGATGATAAATTTATCTTGGGTCCTGTTGAGATTGAGGTGGCAATAAGACAAGCTCAGGGAGATTCTGTTACTCTGTTGTTCGTAAAAATGTGGTGCTTGGCCAAAGAGATCAAAGCTACAGGTGTGGATTTGGAAGCGAGTTTAGGCGAGGTGATTGAGCCAATGAGTGAATTCAAGAAATGTCAGGCAAGCGAAAAGGAAAGAAGAGATCTAGAACAAGACTTGTGAAATTTCTACAGTGAACAAGTTGGCAGGAAGAAATAGTTGGCACACGAAGAGAACAGGAACCAATGAATATCAGAGGAGCCCTGGAAAACACTTTACAGGCGTAAGAGATGGGTCTTCTTCTACTGTTTCAAATAATGTTAGTTAACTTGCTTGACCCTCAACTTTTCTCATCTGGAATGCATATCCCATAAGGATGGGTTTTAAAAGAGTGAAGGTGAAAGTGCTTTGATAAACCATCAGATGCTCTGCAAGTCTTAGGTCTCATAATTAGTGTCACAGAAGTGACGAAAGTGTAGACTTCCAAAAAGGAAGAAAGTAGTGTCAGATGCTACAGGGTTTCAGAAGAATATTTATTTTTAGCTCGTTTGGTTTGTGATTTAAGGAAGTTAAGTCAAAAGAGTGAATCTGTTCTCTAATCACTTAGAATAGAATTTCCCAAGGTGTGGGGTACGTGCCCCCTGGTTGTACAGGAGACCATTTTGGATTCGGCACAGACACTAAGTAGAACTGAATCACATCATGAGAAAGTGATTCTCCTTTTATTTCTCTTTTAATCCTTCTGATTTATGTCAAGGGACAAAGTCTCATTTGGGGCAAACAAGTCTGTAACGTCCAGCACTAGCTCAACTCCCTTTTCAACAAACCCACGCAGGTTGTCAACATTATCTAGCTAGGATTTAACATCATATTAACCTTAAGATTACCACCCACGGTTCCTTCTTATTTTGGCAGGGGATACCAGTTGCGATAATAATATAGCTTCTTTTTAATATAAGTTATTTCAAACAAAAAAGTTAACCAGTTGAAAGTTTTTAAGTACATAGGTGGTTTATAGACATGGCAAAACTAAGAAAGTGGTATTCCAATGATGGAAGTTCAGAAAATTTAGACTTACTAGAGCCCTTCCTCCTTCTGTAACTTAGAGGGGCTGCCTTAGTTCAGCCAGGGTGGAACAATGTGGGAAATTTATCTTGAGATGGGGGGAGGGGTTTGGAGGTGGGTCTCGAGTTCTAGACTTCCAAATCTTGACCCCGTCTTTTCCCTAACATGTTGGGTCAATTTTTGAAGCCACTAGACTTTCTGGACTTTTGTGTCCTTCGCTAATGAAATGAGAGTGTTAGTTTTAAATGATTACTAGCATTCCTTCCCGTAATAAATACTGTAATTCTTTGAGTGATTAGTAATTAAGCCTCTGCTTTCAACTGACAGAAGTTAGATACAAGTTTTTCCTTCTGTAAGCCATCAGTATCATGTGTCAGTGCTAGAGCCTGTTCCCAGACTAACATCCACATCAAGGGAAACATCAACAAATTCACTCTCTAATGATGATTCACATTCTACCTCACTTGCGAAGGACAGTTATTTCAAGAATGAATCTCTGCTTTAGTTAGAGTGATTGATTAAAACTGAAAATAAAATTGTAAATGAAAATTTGTTTCAATTTCCTGAGCCTAGTACTTTATGCCAACACCCCACTCCCTTAGTAGTTTCTTTGCCGTCATATCTAATCAATTTGTAAGGCCCATGAATTTTGTTTCTTAGTGTATCAACTCATAGGTAATAAGTACTTATGCTTAAAAAGATGTCTCAATTGTCTGCTGATATTCTTCCATCTTTTAAAATGTATTTCCCCTGAGAAAAGGGAGGGCAGGTGAAGTGTTTCGTAACTGGCTGAGAGTTCTCCTAAATATTCTCGTGAATTAATGTTACTCTAAAGTCCAAGTAACTCTTAAGATAGAAGCGTACCACTTATTTGGAATATAACTATATGGCAACTTCCACCATCAAAAACATAGCCAAGGACCAGGCAGTAAGTGAAAAATGGATGTAGCATGTAGATTAACACACACACACAGTCTTTGGATCTGAAAATTTTGAGTTTGATACTACCTTTAAAAAGTTTAAAGGTATGAGTATAAACAATTTCTTTTTTATGATTAGATAGGAAGAATTTGTTCCTGTCATTTTTTGAACTGCACTGGGGTCACTTTTTTGCTCTGATTTGCTCTAACGAGGGTAATTTGTGCAAGCAGTTTAACAATTTATGATTCTGTTTTCACATCTGAAAAAAAGGGATAAAAATAGTTACGATCGTTCTGACCAAATTAGCGTTTGCAAGTAAAATCCTCGGCAATGTAGTTAGATAACCTAGGTGCTCAACAAGTGTTAATCCCAACATTGCAAAAACACTGTCTGATCAGTTGAGATTAAACATGCACTTGATTTTGGCAGGTCATCTTTTACTGCTCTTCAGAGCCTCTTTTCTTCTCCTATTCTCTAGACAATAGTAAACTTGATTTCCTGATTTCGATGCTTAAAGATTAGAAAAGCAGTATAGAAGGTGCAAAGGACACCAGGAGGAAGAAAGACAAAAAAAAAAAAAAATAAAAATAAAATAGAAATAATTTAAAACTCATAGGTATCCAGGGCCATTTAGTGCAGGGGAAAATAGCCCCTCATACCTCAGTGGTCACTTAGGGCTTTTCTGTATTAGAGACGATACATAGATCTAAGATAAATAGAGCTTTGATACAAGATATAATAAGAAGGGCTGTTCCAAACGAAAATCTTGATTTATTAAGGCTAAATTAAATTATATATACTTTGCTTACTTTAGAAAACGTACAGTGCATTTTGGAAGAATTTCAGTATGAAAAGGTCAAAATCTTAAATATGTTTTGTGCTTTTATGGATAAACCCTTAGCCGTGTGAAAAACTTAGCCATGGAGAGCTCAGTCTCCAGGAGTTCCACATAAGCACGGTATTACTGAATTATCTTCTCTGTATTTCCAGCAAATAAACTAAGGGTCCACACATTCTATGGAAGAGGATAGGCATTTCTAATTACTAAGTTAAAATGATTTTTATGCAGATGGCCTCTATGTTTCAAGAAGGAGCATTTGAAAGAAATTACTTGCGGATTTTAGCAGTAGCAACTTTCTTACATTCTTTCTGCCAGGACTTTGTGCTAGGACAGTTTACCCAGGCAGGACGCAGGGGCTGGCATTTGTGGGTGTCACCTGGATTCTCATGGTGTCACCTGTGATTCTCTGGGCAAAACATTTGAATTTGCACATTGAAACAAAAGCCCTTTCTAAGTTATAAGAACAGCACAAACATGAGTTAGTATAAACTCAAGGGATCACCCATTGCATACTGACTCAGTACCGCAGCACTGATCTAAATGCGTCTGAAGGGAGTAACGAATGGGCTGTTGCACACACCACAGAGAGAGCACGCAGAGTCCAGCACCGTCAGAGAGGTCAGCCAGTCAAATACCAGGGCTGGGGTTTTCAAAGAACCAGATAATGCCAGTTTTATGGCCGTTAATAACATTTTAGTTGCATAAACAAAGATACGAGTACTGAAAAATAAATTCTGCTTTGCAGTGTACTCTGGCTGCCAACAGGGTTCAGAAATGACCCTTCTCATTGTGCACGTGGCATCGCATAATGGACCACTGATCATCCTCCAGCCCCCTCCCCAACTTTCCATTTCCCTTTTATGGACAGTCCTTAGTTCTGCTAGATCCCTCAGCTATTTCAGGGAGGCACATTCTTGGGTTTCCCCTTTAAAGCTCTTTGATTGTGCCTCTGGTAGCTAATGCACCAAATGGTCTTCAGGGGCATTTCCTACATGTGCTCTGCAGCTAATCAGAGCACCTTGGCCCACTGATTTCCTCCCTCTGTGTTTTGCACATGTTTTAAGGGCTCACTTCAAACACCAGGCCCACCAGCTTCTGGAGAGGAGTGGCAGAGCTCAGCTCTGATTTGGGTGTCTGCTTCAAACAGAGATTTTCCAAAGGATATCCTGTAGTAGATAAATCATTTCATTAGGCCAGGTTCACTTTTCAAACCGGGAAGCAGAGTGCCTGCCGTGTAGGAAAACTCAGATAAAGTTGTTATGGCTGTGCTCAGAGCCCCTGTAAATATTGTCGTCAGTGTCTTTTATACAGGTTCCATCACGATTGTATTTAAACACTGACAGGTTAGTTATGTGTTTGAAGGCTATGTTTATTGAGAGCTGATAAGAAACATACGAAATGAGTCCTTTACATAATGCAGTGACAATGTTTTTTTTCCCAAATGTCTCCCCCCTAGTTGATTACTCCTCATGCCATCCGGGTGCAAACTCCTCCTCGGCACATCCCTGGTGTTGTAGAGGTCACATTGTCCTACAAATCCAAACAGTTCTGCAAAGGGACACCGGGAAGATTCATTTACACAGGTAAGAACTACTGCAGATGGTGGACAGAGCTGCCTTGGCCTTGTGGGTCTTTGACGCTATCTTGTACATATGTGTGTGTGTTATTCTAAAATCTGTTTTCTCTTAAGACCCACTTTCTTTCTCCGTTTCACCCTATGTGTGACCAAATGAGGTGCTACTAATACTACTACTATAATTATTTAAGAATTCATCTGGGTGTCCCTGCTGAATGACAGGATCTGTTGAAATCTTGGGTTGGATACCTAAAGCAGCAGCACGAGAAATAAGGGAAGAGGAAAGGAGTGCTTGACAATCCTGAGTCTCTCTGGATGTTGAACCATCTGTGTGGCAGTTCGTTTGCTTTATGGAGTAGGGGTGTGCTTTAATGCCCAGTACGACGTTCTTCTAGCTTGGTCATGGCATTTGTATTAGCGACAATTGGTGATTTTCGTATTTTATTCTGGATTGGTGCTTTCTTTCCCTGTAAGCTGCATTTTTCTCCCCCCCCCCCACCCCCCCCCCCGCCAGCCACTGGCCGCCTCTACCCCCCCCCCCCACCCCGCACCCTGCAACCGACTGCCCCCTGCCACCCCAAAGAGCCTTGGCACATGGACCTGCCTTGCCGTAAGAAGCTAGGGTTATAGGGTGAATGTGAATTTCCTCCCGTCACATGGAGAGAACCAGGCATGTTCTCCATGGAAATACATCAGGTGCATAGTCTGAGTGCCCAGTGTGTACTTGAAGAGATCCTCAGATTGCTGTGTGCAAACCAAACAATCTTTAGGGAACCGAAAAGATCCCTAACCGAGGGATCTTTTTTTGCAATCCAGGTTCTGATTCAGTAGCTCTGGGTGGGACCTGAGACTCTGCATTTCTAACAAGCTCCAAAGGTGAGGTGGATGACCCTGGTCCAAGGACCACCCTGGGAGTGGTAACATTCGAGGTCCTCTGCAAAGCAGCAGTCATCGCTGCGTAGCTGTGTCTCCAGAAACTGGCCCCATGTTTCCTTCTTCATTCAATAAAGGACCAGAAGGCCCGCTTAAGTACAGAGTGTAAGTTGCTTTCACACAAGGAGACTCCAGAGCATGACGGGATAACTGTGCTAACACATCCTAATTATACCCATACAATTAAATGGACAAATTTTATTTTGCTGTGACATTTGACCTCGAAGCATCTTTCCTTTTGTATTTTAACACTAGGAACAAAACCGACCGTGCTTATTAGTGACTCTCCACCCCCCTCAAAATGATAAAAACAATTCATGCATCCTGACCCTTGGAAATGCCTCCCAGCCCTTTAAACAAAATGTAGGTTTGGTGCCTGCCTGACTCTTAGTTTTAGTTAATTGAAAATTATAGGATTGACCCAAGAGGAAAATTTTGTTTGCGCTCCCAATCACTTTTACAAATTAAGGAAAATTACCACAATTTTGTTTAGCTAAGGTTTCACACTGAGTTCAAGAAATTAGCTCAGCCATCGCAACAAAGTCAGCACTTTGTTAGTGAGCACTTGAAAAAAATAATAGTCTATCTGGAGTTTTGTGGTGTATACAAACGAAGCATAGAGAAAGCGATGATGCTTTATAGAAGTAGGCCAAGTGTTTTTAATTAGGCTCATTGGTTCAGCGTAAGTTTTGAAGAACAATCAAACTAGCAGATTAGCTGTTTCTTTTAAAGCTAGGATTTCTTGCCATTCATTTTTCCCATGAGAACTTCCACATAGCGCTATTTTTTTTTTTTTTTTTTTTTTAAACAAGCCTCATTATGGGCCTGCAGGAAAAGGACCAAATGAAACTTCTGATACTGTAACATTCCCCACCATCATTCCGATGGATGGGAGTTTTTCACAATGTTCTTCACTGAACTCAGTGTTCTGGAACATATTACAAAACCACAGAGGCCAAATGTTTTCTCTGAGGAGTTTGGACTCTGTTTTTGGCCGAAAACATTTAGGCCTCGCTGGCTGCTTATTTACTCTGCCATTAAGGACAAGAAAAGGAGAAGAAAAAGAAGAAGAAAATGCTCGTGTGATGGGAGGAACGAGAGGCGATCAGGCATGATTCCGCTTTGGCGACAACGTCCCTGCCCATTAATGGTTCCATTTTGTGGTCAAGACTCCTTTAGAAGAAATTATTTTTAATCAGTGTGCAACGAAATATCCCCTTGAGCCACCTGGCCATAAAAGTTAAAAAAAAAAAAAATCATCCCCATTAAATTACTTAAGTTCTCAAAAGAAAATAGCTAGGGGACCCATCGTTATTGGGAATTTTTTTAACCATTAAAAAAATTGCCATCTATTTAAGAAATCACATCTTGGAAAACTTGTATGAGATGGGAATCAAGATCAAAGGTAAAAGCGGCCGATTTGCAAGTGTAGCAAGGTAGTTAAGGATAAGAGAGAGAAATCCTGGGTGTGCACTCCAGGATTTCCCGCACGTGTGTAAGTGTGTGGGAAATTTAAAGTATGAAAAATGCTTCTGCTGATCTTGCCTCAAACTGTGGGCAATGGACAAGAAGACTTAGTTTTTTAAGCATTCTAAGAGAGACTCTCACCTCTCCCTGCATTGGAAAAATAAAATTTTCAAAGAAACTGGTACAAAAACTTCCCTGTTGATGTAGCTGGCTGTTCACAGTCACTGTGACATTACACCATTTCTAGCAAAAGGGAGTCTCTGTTAATATCTGAACTACACCTGGAACTCTTGATCATTATCATGAAGTGTTTATGGCTGCTGCTGCCAAGCCTCTGTGATTTGCTCAGTTTACCTCTCCGCTTGTCACCACTTTCTAGCGGAGGCACAGGGATGGGTTGTAAATCCTCTCTGTTCTTCATATCCGAACAACCGCTCAGCTCATTGGAAACCTGCAGCTCTCCCCTTCCGTCCACCCACAGAAGCTCACATTTCATTTTCTTTAACATCCACGGCATTTCAAGATGGGAGGCTTGGTTTTCTGGATGGGGTGAGCTAACAGTTGTTTCTTAGTGGAATATCACTTGGAATTTTTCCCTTTAAAAAGAAAAAAAGAAACGTCCTAGGACTGAAAAACAACAGCCCAAACTAAGGCACTGTTGTCTTCTGAGTGTGTGTGACAGGGTTTGGGTGTGTGTATGTGCAAGTCTCTAAAAATCTATAATAGATGAGAAAAAAAAACACAAAAAAACAACCCCACACAACTGAGACAGGAACAGCCTGGCCTAATCTATGCAAATAAAGGCAGACCATTGTGGGTGGGGGGAAAGAATCTGACTAAACACAGATTTGCCTGCAAGCTGGCTCCACTGGTAGGGACAGGAGGGCAGCTCTCCATCTTTGGTGCTTCAGACCAGGGACACGTGAGAGGTGTCCTCAGCTGCCAGCTGTGCGGTTCTCTGGTGTTTGCCCAATCAGAGTGAGGGAGGAAAGTGAAGCCCAACTGGATCAGAATAAAAAAGCTCAGTAGCAGAGCGCATCCCTGATCTGATTTATTGTGGCCAGTTATTCTTATGTAAATGTAGAGCAAGGCTGACTTTACATTTTAAATCATGTTTTCTAATAGGGGGAAACAAAAACCCTTTCTAAGGACAGGATTGTTTTCAAAGCCCTCTCTAGTCGTGTGTCTGGTCCCTCAGTCCAATGGGAAGTAAATCCCCATAAACCTCCACTGCCCTGGAAGGGGTCTCGCCAATATCTTTGTTCTTCTCGTAGCTTGCTTTCCTGCAGTTGTTATGTCTTGAAGTGACTTGGATCTTTTAGAATTGTAATCTCTCCCACTAAACTTTAAGTAACCTTGGGAGCTGATAAGACACTCCCAGGAGCCTTTAGCTGCTTCTTCAAAGTTCTTAGAATTGTTTTTTCCTCATAAGAAGTGGCCAAATCCAAATGTACTTTTTAGCTTCAGTCCAGTTATTCCTCCACTGGAGGGGCTGCTGACTTTGGGAAAAATGGGACTGGAGAAATGGGCCACCGGGATGTTGGACCAGCTTAGGTGTGCACCAAGAGCTATATACTGCCTACTGCCCAAAAGTTGGTGAAAGCCCCCAATGGATGATCATCTAGCAGCTCAGATGTTTGTGTAGGTCACATCTCAAATCCCTTCTACCACGGGGTTCTCCTATTCTTAACGTTTTCCACCAAGCTTCCTGCCCCTGTGAAACATGCATAATCCTTGTATGTTAGTCTCAGAATCCACTTTGACATAAATATTCTTCCTGGAAATGCTTGTTTGTACCTCATGCCCCAAGTTACTTTGCATGTAGAAGGGGCCATGTTGGCTGAACATGTTCCATGAAACTTGATGACATGTACCATGTCTTTCAAATTTTCCTTTTTTCTTCCCATTCCTCTTATGTTCTCCCTCTGCCCCCACTCTCTCTTCTTCTTTCTTCCCTTCTCCCTCTTTTCATTCCTTCCCCTTAGTCTTTCGCCCCTCACTTCCAAGGAGATGATGTAGCTTAGTGATTGAGTCCTTGGCTTTAAGAGATGTTGGGTGTAGCTTGAACTCTCAGCTCTACCACTTACCAGACAGGTTGTTTTGGGGACATTGTACGATGGCTCTGAACCACAGTCGCCTCATCTTTACATTATCACAGGGAACAATAACTTACTGGGGTTGTTCTTAGTATTAGGGAAATGTGTATAAAGCACCTAGGGTGAGCTAGCATGAGCGCTTAGCCAGGGATTAGTAGTTTCCATGAATAACGGATGACCATTATCATTATTCATTCATTCATTTGTTGCTGAGTCCCTACCATGGTGTAATATTTTATATGTGTTGTTTATCTTCTCCGCCATGTTCCTAGAGGTCTGAGAAATGTCCTTTAGGAATTTTAGTAACAAAACTGTAGTCATCGGTAAATTAAAGAAGCAACGTCAATCAACCACAGATACAAAGAGCACAGTGTAAGGCGGCAAGAGAAGATTTATAAATGTGGCGATAACAATCTTGATATAACAGATATTTTCTTAGAAACCACCTCAAACAATACGTATTTTAAAAAGGCAGCCCAGATTTATAAAGTTCTCAGGTGTTGAATTTTCAGGAACAACGCACACCTGTTCTCTTATTTCCATCCCAAATTTCAACCCCTGATCTGGAGGCCAGAGTAACATGGGTACCATCTATCACCAGCCCCCTTCAAAGGTGTTTAGGTTGTAATCAGCTTCAGTCCCCGTTCAAGAGGTTTCAGGGAGAAAGCTCTCTTTTTACTTCTTGGAAACCTCCTGCACAAATGAAGGCTGCCATCCTGGGGATGAACAAAGTCATCAGTTTTAGGGGAAAAGTTTGCACCTCATGAATCTCTTGTTCTTTAGCCTCTTCTTAAACTAGTTCATTGCCAGATTAAGCTTCTGAAAAGCCACTTTCATAACATGTCCCTGCAGAGAAACCTTCCCTGTCTACTCTCTGTATGTAAGATGCAGCCCAAACCCCTGGGCTTGGCATTCACAGCTCGCTATGCTCTGGGCCCGGTGCTTCCTGGTCTCCACTCAAACCAGTCTCCTCACTGTGCCTCACGCTCACTTCACGTTTAGCTACCTTGGACATGGTGATTCCTCTGTAAGTTCCAGTTCAAACTCTTATTTCCCCTCAGAGGTATTCTCTGGCCACAGTAGCAAGTGGCCAGGGCACTGGGCTGAGGTCAGGGAGGTCTGAGTTCTAGTCCCAGCCCTGCTGCTAACTGGCTATGAGACATAGGACAAGTTGCTGACATGCTCCAGACGACAGTTTCTTCATAGTAAAATGAGCCGATGGGAAGAGGTGACGTTGATGTTCCCTATGGCTCATCTGGATTCGTTGGAAGAGTCTCTGTCCTTGGATCTCTTCTGTCACATGTGCTTAGATGGCTCATTCGTCATTCACTTCCTTCTACTGTTGGCTCTCTTCTTTTGCAAAGATCTCAGGTAGACACATCTCCAGAAGTCCACAAGCTGCTTGAGGGAAGAGCGAACCTTCCCTAATCTTACACTGCTTTGCCCACTGTGTTGAAGCACCTTGACTTACATCTTACTTGCAATAGGTGTTCTCTAATAATTGACTAACATATTGCCCAGAAGCAATGGGTCCTCGTTGATTTTTGTGCTCTGGATGACAGGGAATGTAAATAAGAGCTGTTAATTAAGAATCTGTCCCTTTTAACTTGAACTTACAGGTAGAGAACACAGTCACTGGGGTTTTTGTTAAAGGAAAAAAATGGGGTTTGATCTATATTATATATACGCTTCATTTTTTTGTCTGTAAAATGAGGATAATTTAACAGTACCTGCATCTGAGGAGTCAATAAGTAAATGTATGTAACACACTCCTGGCAGTGGCTGGTACGGTGTGAATGCTCCCTAAAAGTAAATGCAAAAAGAGAGAAGCAGACAATAGGAATGTTTCTCTTCAAAATGCAGAGAATTGGTTGTTAGGGCACATTTTGTTTGGTAATATATGTGTGCCAGCTTTCATCTGATTAAGGAAATTGTTCCTTTCTAGGCGTTCGAGTCAGAATCAAAAGATCTCGGTTCTAATTCTGGTCTTATGACTTTCTTTTGTTAGTTCATTCACTCATCTCACAAATATTTGTGGATTGCCTGTTCTATTCTAGGCAGTGTTCTAAAACCATGTTGAGCAAAACCACATACAGTCCCTTTTTTCAGGGATCTTGTAGTCTAAGAGGGAACGTGGATATTCATAAGTTTACAATTTCAAACCTGCTAAGTGCCCAGAGAAACAGGAACAGAGGTTCAGACAAGAATAAAACAAAAGGACTGCCAGTCGGTCAGTTGGAGGTATTTTCTCTCAGATAACGATGCATGAGCTGAGATTTGAAGGATGATTAAGAGTTAGCCTGGCAATTGATGAAGGATAGGGGTCAGGTGGGGTTGGGGAAAGAAAACGAGTGCTCCAGCCGAGAGAGGCATGTAAGAAGGCTCTGAATGGGAGGAAACGTGGCATCTTGGAAGGCTGTAAAAATTCCAGTGAAGCTGAAAAATCAAGAGAGAGGAAGAGAATGGTGAGAGAGGAAAAGAATGGTGAGAGAGAAGATGGGGCAGAGACAAGCCCTTGAAGCCTTGTGGCCAGTGGCAGGAGTCTAGTTGTCGTCTCAAGAGCAATCCTTAAGTGGTCAGGTGGACATAACCAGACTTTCATTTTGGGAAAATAAAAACAAAAACAAAAAACTCTGGCTGACTGGAGCACAGGAAGCCAGAATGGATGTTGGAAGACCTGTTAGGATGCCATTGCAGTATTCCGGGAAAGAGATTTGATGACTTGACTTTGGGTGGTAATGGGTAGAGATGGAATAGAGTGAGAGGATTCAAGGGGGTATTTAAGAGGGAAAGTGGACAGGACCTGGAGATGGGTTGGACGTGGGGGTGAGGGGACGGAGGGCTCAGCCCCAGATTTTTGACTTCCTCCCACTTAATAGACCACCGGTGGGGTCCTTCCTTCTCTGGGCATCCGAAGGGTCTTGTGAGTATCAGTGAAAGAATGGGCATGAAAATGTTTCGTGAAGGGTAATAATATTCTACACATATGTTAATTGTTACAAAGACGGGCCTAAGCAAACTCAGAAGAATTGGGGAAAGGAAGGCAAGAAAGCGTTTTCTTTTCTATCAGATTGTTTTCACTTGGGATTCAGCTGAAGGAGGGCTGTGTAATGAACACTTGACTAGCAGTTTTGCCTTAGCAGTGTCCTAATTGGAAAAGACCCAAGAAGAAGGAAAAATTAACAGGCTGCTCCTGTCCACATGTCTCAAGTATTACTCCAAATGAGCCATTTACACACAAAGAAAAGAATTCAAGGCAGAGGGAATGTTTATTCTTTTTGCTTTTGTGATCCAAAGGCTAAGTCCCCAGCTTCTTCTCCGCTCTGCCAAAGGGAATTTTTTCACAAAATATGATTGCTCCTGATCTGATGTACGTTGATGTGATTGGCGATCCTGAACCCACTGGCGTTTGTAAACTTAAACACTGTTGGTGCCATAATGGGGCCAACAGCAACAAGAATCACTAAAAGTAACCCATTGTACTTCTGTGACATCTATAAAATGAAAGCCGTTTCTGCAAAGAATAGAGCTGGTCTGAAGGAAGCATATTATTTTGCTTATTTTATGTACATACTTTCCAAGAAATACGACCTTTATTTCCTTTTTGGAGTGGAGTATAATCAGGACTTGAGTAGCTAGTGTAACAGGATCATTAAAAGGGATATTTTCACTGACATTAGAGGTCTAAATGGCCACTAGGCCTTATATACAACCTTGGCTTTTTCCTGTCTACCCAGAGTTAGTAAGTGATAAGGCCAGGAGAGAGATAAATCACAGAAATCCCTGTCCAAAGAAAACATATTGACTACAGCCAAGCAAATAACAGACCATAACCAACGGTCCCATTCATCATTCATGTAATAGGGATATAAAGTGTTTCCTACCAATGAAACCGTAGAGAAGGAAAAGGCAGATAAGCTTCCCCAATCTAAGGCATGTGATTTGGTTATTAAGGGACATGAACTACCTGTCACATGGCTTTAATCTTTAAGATGTGTTGCCATTTCTAAACTATAAATTCCTAGTCAGGGATTAGAAAGCTATTAACAATAAAGGTAGGAACTGAGCTTTATATGCGTTCTTGCCAAGGTAATGCAATACTATAAAGTCTTGAACCTCTAATCTATTTAGTATAATATAACATGATTTGGTTTTCAGAGCCAATAAACTATTTGGAGTTTTTCAAGGCTGTTGTTTTTGTTTTTTACCCAGCATCACGATAAATTAACCCTTCAGTTTTTAAACTGTGTACCTTGAAATGGAGGACAGTGAGTGGGAGGGAGAGGAAAATAATTTTTTCTTTTTCTCCTTTCCTAAGATATATTCCAAATGTTTGATGAAGGATTATTTTCTGTTTTATTTGTCCACAGTTACAGTGGTACGGATACTCGTCTTTCTGTTCACTGTTAACTAAGTGGTGTGGTGCCCACTAGAGCATTCAAACTTGTTTTTCTTTCTTTATTGCAAAGTTGCCCACACTGATTTCAGATAATTTAGGAAGCACCAACAGAAAATAATTAAAATAGTATTAAAATTGCCCACATTTCTGCCAGTTCTTTAAACATAAACAATACTTGTTAGCTATTCATATTATTTTTAATGGCATATGTCTTGTCTTTTTCCTATGCAGATTATCTGCGTCATTACCAAAATAGGGTGATACCTTACATAATATTAATTTGTTCTCTTACTTAACCATCCTAAACATCAGGGCATTGTGAATTTAAAACAGTTTTTAGTCTCTCATAATCATTTCACACTTCAGTAGAATCTCATCGTGAGATATAGCTTCATCGTCTCGTTAAAGCGTAGATACGTTGAATCTGGGTTCTCATCTCTTTTTGTTCCTGAGAAACATGTAGCACAGGGTCATTAGTCCCATCCCCTCGTTCTTGGCATCCCTATTGATTGGGATTCATCAGTCACCCCAGCTGACTGCATGGAAGCAGCTCCGAAGGCCTCCTGTCTCAGATGGCCTGAGTCTCAGAGTTTGGGACCAACCCCCTGACACACAGCTGTTTGTTCTACCTGAACCACTTCTGGGGGTCAATGAGTTCTGTCAGTTTTCCCCCACTGTGTGAAGCGCTACTGTACTTTCCATAAGTAGAAAGGAGAACTCATCTAAAACACTTATGTCTGAAACTTAAGTCCAAAATTATGACAATAGATGGGGCGAGGCAGGCCCCTCCCAAACCACCTTCCCCAGGATAGCAGCACTTCTCACTAGAGTTTTGAACCCCTTTCCTCTCTCTACCCTGTGGGCTTCCAACAGCCTTTCTTGACTTCTATACTGTTTTTTCCCACTCTGTCTTCTTTCTCCATCTTCTTCCTGTCTGTATTACTAGAATGTAAGGTATGTTTTTCCCCCTGAGAATCTGTGTAAGGCTGACTCTATTATTGGCCCGTTTTAAAGATAAAAACACTTAGAAAGGTGACGTGCCTTCCCCAAGGTTCTGTAGTTAATAAATGGAGGAGCCAGACTCTGGACCCTGGTGAAAGGATACCATAGCCTGCACAGCTGTAACCCCCTGGGGTATTGCTTTCACTTATTCAGTTTTGGAATTATGTGATCCCCTAAATTAGATCGTTAGTGATGGGAGAGTTGTGGGGTATTTCTAGGACCGGTGAGGTCTGACAGGACCTGGAGCCTTACATATTTTAAACGAATCGTATCATTACGAACATCATGCATATTCATATAGGATAGAAAATGGAAAAACAAACATGAGATATATGAAGAGATCCATTATCCCATCCCTCTGTTAATATTTCTTAGTCTTTCTTCTAATATTTTTCTCATAAACTCTTACGTATTTTTATCAGACTGAATCACAGTATATGTATATAATTTTGTATCCTACTTTGTAATTTGAATTGTAAAGTAGACGTCCCTCTGTTAGTTTAAATTCCTCCTAAATGCATTTTGGTGGGTATGTAATAGTCCATTGCGTGGCCACATCATAATTTACCTAATTGTTCTCCTGTCATTGGATAACCACATCCTTTCTTTCACAGAACTTTCAACATCATATGTGCCAGAATAGAGCATATATAACACCTTGACAGAAGGTGTTCCCTCATTTTCCTAACAGAAGGTTTTCTGTTTTAGGACCATGTTAGCCATATGCATATTTATAGATACCAGTGAATTATCAGTTGTCTATTTATAGTATTTCACATGTTAATTTAGTTAAGTATACGTATTTAAAATCACATACATAATTTACAGCATTTACAAATATAACTTTTTCCACCTTTAGGGTTTACACTTCTGTTCAGACTCATTACAGCCATCTTTAACATTAGTGCTTTTCTTTTTACTATCAAAGTCAGAGACGTTTTTAGTCCCATCATATTCTCTTCTATGGTAGTTGTTTGAGATCTTCTTTTTGAATCTGTACATGATGCTTTCACTGAAAATTTTATCAAAGCCATAACTAACCATTTGCTATATTTTAATCTCCAAACATAACCACTTCAGCAATGTTCTTAAAGCTGATCTTTGAAAATCTTGTTTTGACAAACATTTGTAATGGTGAGCGATCCAGGAAAAATTCTACGTTTATGTCAGTTTTTTAATCGTCCTTGTTGTTTTTGCTCTCTTCTTCAGGTGACCTCTTAAGTATCACCATGGATTATAGTTGGTTCATGCCCCAAACAGTACCTAGTTTAAAAATAACATAATTGGGAAAGCACTTTGTCTTAAGAGAGACTTTAAAATTATTCAGATATATAACAAGGGGACTTTTATTTTTAGAAGGGTATTCTTTCCATGTATGTCAGCGCATTGGTCCTATGGCACATGCGATCCTTGGTGTGAACTGAATACTGTACCACATAGTATTTTTGATTTGAATAAAGTGGATCTTAAGTGGATCTTCTATTAGTCAGGGCACTGAAAGTGCAGGTGGAAACCATCCCATTAATGTCAGATTGGAGAATTTCTGCCAAACCTCTCAGTGGTGAGGGAGTAGACAGAAGCTGGGACTCCCTAAATCGTGTGCAGAAACAACAACAGAAGAGCAGACTTCCCCTCATACCCACTGCTCTTTGACCTCCAAATGTAAACTCCTGTTACATCAACTGTGGCTTGCTTCTTTTTTTTTTCTTTTTTCTTTTTTTTTGCGGTTCGCGGGCCTCTCACTGTCGTGGCCTCTCCCGTTGCGGAGCACAGGCTCCGGACGCGCAGGCTCAGCGGCCATGGCTCACGGGCCCAGCCGCTCCGCGGCACGCGGGATCCTCCCGGACCGGGGCACGAACCCGCGTCCCCTGCATCAGCTGGCGGACGCTCAACCACTGCGCCACCAGGGAAGCCCCTGGCTTGCTTCTTTATATCACGCGTGGAAGGCCTGACCTGCTGGGGAAGAGCCACCTGGGATCAGCCTCGGTGGTTAGTGTCAGGAAGCCTCAACTCCCAGTTAATATGGAGCTAATTTAGGCCTTTGTTTAGTGCCAAAAATACACTTACATTAAATATCTGCACAGAATAAGGCCTTCCCAGTCATTCTACACATGCACATGGTTTCCTTTTAGTGTTAGCTGATTTTGTACTTTTGTACTCACTGAGGCCAGGCCGACTATTTGAGATTATTGGGAGGTTTGGGTGGAGGAAAGCGTCCCCGGAGAATCTGTTCTGAGCAAGCTTGTATGTCTCATTCTTCTCCAGTTTGTTTAAGACGAGAAGAATGAAACGTGCACTGACTCAGAGGAAGACTTGGAAATTTTGCTTCATAAAATTATTGGCATCAAAGCTAACAAATTATTGTGACTTGTCAGAAAGTTATAAGTCAGGGACCAAAGTACAGGCTTGGCTGTTGAGCCTCTTTGTCTCATCTTTGTCTTATGTCTGTGTAATTAAATAAATTTACCTCAGTGCAGTCTGTACAGTTGACCAAGACTTTCCCGTTCAATTCTCTTTGGCAAGGTAGGTAGGGCAAGTATCTTTAGCCCCATTTTCGGGTATGAAAAGTGAGGTTTAGAGAGAGGTAGAGAACAAATGTATGGATACCAAGTGGGGGGAGGGCGTGGGACGAACTGGGAGATTGGGATTGACATATATACGCTACTATGTATAAAATAGGTAACTAATGAGAACTTACTGTCTAGCACAGGGAACTCTGCTCACTGCTCTGCGGTGACCTAAATGGGAAGGAAATCCAAAAAAGAGGGGATATATGTATACGTATAGCTGATTCACTTTGCCATACAGCAGAAACCAACACAAGATTGTAAAGCAACTATACTCCAATAAAAACTAATTAAAAAAAGAGTCATTTAGGTCACCTAGTGATGGGTCTGATATCAGATCTATATCACTCCAAGTAACTGATTAGACTCTTTGGTATTTCACATTTTTACATCTACAAATGAACTTAAAAGACTTTTACTTAATTTTTTAAGTTTTCTACAGTTATGATTCACTAATTAGATTGGAGGCTTCTAGAGTCTTGGGCTGCCTCTCCAGCATTGCACTTTCATCATACATAGCAGTTTTATTTTATTCCTAGCACTTACCACCAGTTGATACAATTTGGATTATTTCTTTGTTTACTTGTGCACAGTCTGTGTCTCTCACTAGAATATAAGCTCCATGAAGGCAGGGTCCTTGTCCGTCTTGTTCATCTCTGTGTTCTCAGTGCCTAGCACAGAGTGGGAACACTCAATAAATATTAGTCAAATTAATGAATGGAAAAATGTATGAAAAAATGACTGAAAAATCTAGCCACAAATTTATGAAATGTGAGCCCTAAAAGGTAACCTGATTACCCAGGTTGTTGATTTCTTCATAGAAGATGAAAACTAGGCTTACGGAATTTAAAAGTCTTGGCTAAAGTTACTCAGCTGGTGGTAAATCTTTATACCAGAGCCCTTTTCTTTGGCTTGTCTCCACATTGTGTGCATCCCCTTAGGCTCATTTGGTTATAAAGAAACTGTATGACTGTAGATCTCTGGAGTTAAGACAGACCCCACTTTGAATCTAGCTATCTTCTTAACCAGTCTGAGACTCTGTTTCCTCATCTTTAAAATGGGGATGATAATATCTCACATGATTGCTGTGAGGATTCGATTAGATAATGCGCGTGAAAAGCTTAGCACAGTGCATGGCATGTAGTAAGTGCTCACTTAGTGGCAGATCTTATCAAAACAGGGTTTGAGAAAAACAGACTGTTATAAATCTGAATTTTAGAGCTGGAAAGGCCCTCAGAGATGTCCTGAACCAATCTGCCCGTTTTGTAGAGGAGGCTACTGAGGCTCCCGTAGGAAGAGCCTTTCCCAGACCTACATATAATTGATTTGTATACAGAACCGGAACAAATCATACATAAAAGGAGTTAACTAATTATTTTGTGAATGGACTTCCATGTTTATGAATATGTAAGGACATCACATTTTTGCATGGATAATAAAATCATTCAGCCAACATCACCATAGTATTTAGCAGGCTCATTTTGAATTCTTAACCTTTTTTTTTTTTTTTTTTTTTTTTTTTTTTTTTTTTTTTTTTTTTCCGGTC
>NW_006771758.1:595761-604546 GCF_000442215.2 Lipotes vexillifer
GCTGTACGCGGGCCTCTCACTGTTGTGGCCTCTCCCGTTGTGGAGCACAGGCTCCGGACGCGCAGGCTCAGCGGCCATGGCTCACGGGCCCAGCCGCTTCGCGGCATGTGGGATCTTCCCAGACCGGGTCACGAACCCGTGTCCCCTGCATCGGCAGGCGGACTCTCAACCACCGCGCCACCAGGGAAGCCCTGAATTCTTTAAGGTCGTCAATCTTTGACCTTTCAAAGAAAGGGTGAGATAGTGTAGCATGTTTGATTCCTTGGGCCTCCAATATGTGACCTGTTTTTTAAAGAAGTGTCATGGGCACCATTGTTCTGATTTGTTGACATTCTTGACTTTTTGTTGACAAGAGAAGAAGAAGGGGCTTTTCTTCGCCTCTGAGTAAATCAAATTCCGAGAGGAAAGTCAAGTGCCATTTTACCATTGATGAAGTGGAGCCTTGCAGTCTAAGGGTGTTTTCTTCATCCTATATTTTTGTGAAAGCCCAGCTTAAAAGCAGGACATCTGTTGGTCACCAGAATGTATTGGGAAACCTCATCGGACTAGACGGTCATTTTCCCAAGGTCCAGATCAGGGAGGGACTTGGCGGGGTCCGCCTGAATATACTGTCCCCTCCACATTCTCATGTCTAGTGCCTGTAGTAACTTAACGAGGACATCTGTGGACCCTCCACTCTGCCTTTAAATCTCAGTTCTCTGGAAGTCCTTGAGGAGATAAGATGTGTCAGGCTTTGCTGCATTTAGTGATCTTACGCTTACTAAGTGGGCTTGGAGGCAAAATCACCATCATTAGGGGCAATGAGAGGGAAATACTTGCAAGATGATGGTAACCAGGGACAAGATTAAAATCTGCCTGGGAAGAGATCTCTGCTATGTGCCTGGCACAGTGAGGTATTTCAATTACTGTTTGCTGCCTGACTGGCTGACAGTGAATGAACGTGTGAATTGTTATAGGCCTGTCCTGCAGCTATCACTGTATCAGTGGCATATCCCAGTTCATAAAAAAATCCAGATTGTATAAGGAGATTCTGCTCTAAATCTTGCTTGGGGCTTATGTTAGAATTCAAATAAACGAGTTGTTGTTGTTGTTGTTGTTGTTTTCTCCAGACCTTCCCAAAAAGGCACTCAATTGTTGGTGAAAAGCAAAAATGGGCTAGCTGTCCATTGATGCTAAATGTAATGAGTAGAGTAAAAAGTCAAATATATTAATTCCACTTTCCTAACCGCAGCTAATTAAGGGTGGCTCATTTAAAACAGACCTAATTTAATCTACTAATATAAGTATTCGATTAAAGTTGTTCCCACTGCTTTCTGCTCAGACTACTTTTTTGTATACTTAACATATGATGCAGTCATGGTGTGAATCCTTCTAAGTGTCCAGGTTGTAATGGAAAAGTGGTTTCAGGACTTGATAATTGCCCCAATTAAATAATGTATATGTAAATGGAGATTTGAGTGTAAATTGTGCACGGCAATGCTATAAGGAATTGAGTCCCTTTATCCTGGCACCTTTCAGCCAGTCAGAATAAAGTGCTTCCCCTTTTATTCTCTACCACTTAGGACAGTTTATTGCATTATTAAGTGCATATTACAAGAAGCACATTGTTGTTTAAGACTCATTGATTTAAGCAGAACCCTTCGCACAAAGTTTCGTAGCCTTTTGCATAAAAAGAGAAGAGGCCGTATACAATTATAAACCCTCAATGTAATATATAACAGCCTATAATATAATATCCTCCCATTTTCTAAAGAAGCCACCAAAGATTTTAATGAGTTTATTAAAAGTACTGTTTGTGAGTTCTGGGATGTCATGTCTAATTAGACTTCATGGATTTAAGTTATTTCTTTAATGAAATCTGTAGCTTAACTCACCACGGTTATATTCCTTGTCCTCCCGCCCTTAAAATGATTTTACTTTATTTTTATTTTGGGTGGCATTAAAAAGAAATGAAAGACTATGATTCTGCCTCATCCTCAGATGGATATAGTGAAAAATACAGTGCTTATTATGAAGTTAGTGTGAATTACCATGTAATTACCACGGGCTGCACTGTAATGATTATTTAGTTACCACTGACTGAGCATCTCTGCCAAATAACACACATTATTTCATAGGAAGCATAGAATTAAGTCATCCCGGAGCTCACGGAGGGAGTATATACCCTATCTCTTTCCTTAAGTGTGGGTGCTGCTAACGTTAACAGCTAAATAGTCAAGCTTGGAGCAAACTGACAGCAGAACAGGGTATGAGTTTACATGATTTGATTTGCTGATGCTTTAAACACTTAGCAGGGGACAGCTATGGAAGCCAGTTAAATCTCTCCAAGGTGCATAGAGTTATCTCCTTTGTGAGAAACAATTTAAGGGAATTGCATTGGCCCTTAAACTGGAGGGGAGATGAAGCATTAGGAATGAAATTTCAGATGCAAAGTGCTGATCAATCGTGCCTCCTTCTGTGTTTTTTAGCTTTGTGTTGTTTGTTTGGGCTGCTGCTATTTTAAAGGATTTGCACTTTTATTTTGCAAGCACAGGGTTATGTTAAACTTTTCCCCGTAAAAACGTTCCTTTGGCTATTGATTATCATGTGCCTTTTAACAAGGCATTGTATCTAAAAGAGTAAAACAAAAACAAGAACAAAAACATGTCAGTACATTCCATCCCTTTCAAATACTGCATCTTATTTAGTGTACCGGAATTCCCAGTTTAAAGTAATCACAAAATTTATGGAGAAACGGATAAAAAAGGTTGTAAAATATTGATTTGGGGAAAATAATAACACAACTCATCTATAATAAGAAGAAAAATGAAGCAATAATTCAGGGGGTATCGAGCGGTTTGCTGCTGGGTGTATTGATCCAGTCCTTACAGTATAAGATCGCACCTGAGGTTGCTCTGAAAGAAAGGACAGCATTCCGCAGCTCATTATTTCTCAGATACTATCACCGCGTTACACGGGCCTTGCAGAGTTGGGACTGTTGCAGCTGGGACAGTGGGACCCGCAATAATAATAAATAAATAAATAAATAGCTCAGAAATCTATATTGCCTTAAATCCACTGTGCCTGGTCTTAACAACGTATTGGCTCTGATTTTATAAATTCTTCATTGCCTTAGAGTAACTAACGACAATTCCGACGCCGTGTGGTTCATTTAGGGACCAAAGAGATCTTCATCTTCTGTAATGGTCTCTCATATTTGGAAAGAATTCTTGTCTTGTCTGAAGATGTTTGCATCTGTTGTATTTCTTCGTTAAGTCACTAAGTTGAAAGCAACACATTTATGCCACTTTGCTTTGACATGGCATCATTTTATATTTTAAGACAGTTTTTGGACTAGGCCATAGTATTATTGTTTCTGAGCAAAATTTTCTTTTTCTGTTGTTTTTTTGCGGTACGCGGGCCTCTCGCTGCTGTGGCCTCTCCCGTTGCGGAGCACAGGCTCCGGACGCGCAGGCTCAGCGGCCGTGGCTCACGGGCCCAGCCGCTCCGCTGCACGTGGGATCTTCCCGGACCGGGGCACGAACCCGTGTCCCCTGTACCGGCAGGCGGACTCTCAACCACTGCGCCACCAGGGAAGCCCCGAAATCTTTAATATGGCCTGAAACTTTGACATTCATATTCACCGATCATGAATTTATAAATTTATCTCTAATGTTTAAGAGGTTGACACAGTAACTCGACAATATGCAGTCATCACTGTAACTCCTTAAACTGGTAGAATGTATTTCATTGCTGAAGAAGTCGAGGTTCTTTCTAGACTTTGATTATCCTGTTAGTAGTGAATATTTTGCTCTCATTTTATTTTATTTTGGAGGAATAACATTCAAGTTCCAATTTAATAACAAAGTTTTGATACCAGTTACCTTCCAGGCATCTTTTAGGCTCTGTGACCCAGAAGAGTGAGGTTCTTCCCTTCAAGACACTTATATTCTAGTAAGAGAAGGAAGGCAACATGGAATTTAAGAAGTAAATAACATAATTGTCAGACTGGTAAAAGTTTTATGAAAGACATAAGAAAGTGTGATCTGGTAGAGCATAATGGAGCGGGAGGGCTTCTTTAAATAGCAATTAGTACAGTAGAGTTAGAACAGTATATAAATGGATATCGCTTCTAGCCTGCACAGCATCACCCAGACACGCTTTTGTTTCTAAGCATCTGTGGATTTTTCCCAGTGCTAAAGCCGTGCTATCATTTGCCCAGAAGCTTCACTTCCCCTCCCCCACCCCCCAGCCACTCTGTGATCATCATCTAGAAATATGAGCCATGCCAGCTGACTGTGTTCTCAGCAGATCAAGCTTCCTGAAATTTCAATAAGCATTGATCCATGTCATTGCACCAGATCCTTGAAATTGTTGTCTCTATAATATTTGTCTCTCCATTTCTGGCTCTAAAAGAAAAAAAAAATTCCATGGAACAAGAGGCCAATGCCTCGTGTCAATGAAGGTGGATGGAGAGGGAAGGATGGAGAAGCAGAAAGAATAAAACATTTAACCATCAAGACTTACTCACAAAATAGCTTTCAGTAAACTGCAAAGCCTACCCCTCCTTCTTTATCCACAAAGTAAGACTGAAAGTCATCACTGAGTCTTAAACTGTGAATATTGAAATTGCAAGATGTGTGGTACATTTAGTGGAGACTCTGGTGAAGTGCAGAAGTCATTTAAACTTTGTCTTTTAATTTTAAAGATTTATTGGCTGCAAGGAAAGAGAATATTTATAAGCATTCTTAGGTATTCACAAAACACGTAGTTGCCAGACAGTACAAAGAATGGAAAGAAATCATCATTACGAAGCTGGATGATTCAGGAGGTGGGGTGATAAATATGGGAGGGACGACATATTATCTCAGCGCCTTCCAACTCCACATTTTTGAGTCATGATTATCAAGTGTGTCACTACAGGGAGTATGCTAAGTCACTTGGAGCTAAAGGAATGTTAGTTTTAAAAGAATAATCAGGCAATGTTTGGGAAGTACGAATACAATAAATGATGTCAAGTCATCTTAGCTTGAATAAATATATACTGTATCATTGCTTCTACCCTCTAATTTCTTGTAATGAAAGGAAAGTGGCAAGCAACAAGAAGGCAATTAATTGCAACAGTGATTACTTAGTTTCTGCAGTGCCCGAATTAAAAAGAACACCAAGATTACTTCTTCTAATAGATCATATTTTTAAAAAAATCATTGATGCTTTTAAATGGCAGCTGTGTTTGAATCGTTTTAAAACACTATTTATTTGCTTGTTGGCAAACAGATTGTCAAAATGAACTGTTGGTTGTTTAGTGTGGTCCCAAATAAATAGAGGTAAATGTCATATCATAGCTCATCTATTATAATCCTTTTCTGCTGTGTGCTTCTTTTTTTTTTTTTTTTAAATAATACACAATGTATTTATTTATTTATTTATTTATTTATTTATTTATGGCTGTGTTGGGTCTTCATTTCTGTGCATGGGCTTTCTCTAGTTGTGGCAAGTGGGGGTCACTCTTCATCGCGGTGCGCAGGCCTCCCACTATCGCGGCCTCTGTTGTTGCGGAGCACAGGCTCCAGACACGCAGGCTCAGTAATTGTGGCTCACGGGCCCAGTTGCTCCATGGCATGTGGGATCTTCCCAGACCAGGGCTCGAACCTGTGTCGTCTGCATTGGCAGGCAGATTCTCAACCACTGCGCCACCAGGGAAGCCCTGTGTGCTTCTTTTAACTTGAGACAGGCTGATTTTGAAAAACCAACTTGTGGCTGTGGCTGTGATTTTACTTGTGTGTACTAGTTCTCTCTTGTCAACACAGAATCTTGAATACAGCGGTACCCAGTGCTTGTTGAAGGAATGAGTGGACAAGAGCCCTGCTCTTTGGCTTTTGACAGGTTACTTCACTACTTAAAATTCTATTTTCTTATCCTGAATAATGGGGGAAATAAACATATCTCCTTCACTAGTTTGTTGTAATGATTCACATAGATAATATGAGTAAGACACTTCTTTGCAGATTATAAATGGTGCACATTAAAGACTCAAGAAATGGGAGTTCTTATAACTGATGACTTTAAGTAGTTCTCAATCTGTGAATTGATTATCTGACAGTCTATTTCTATTGGGTTCACCAGAGTATTTGCAGTGCCTAGTACTATTTCTGGCCCAGAGTAGGTGCTCAAAAAACGTTTGTTGACTGAATGAATCCCCCGATTCTCATTAACAAATAACAACAGCTATTGATGCTAACACTTAAAAGGTACTTACTCTGCGCCCACTCACTGCTTTGAGCATATGACATATTTTTAGACATCTGTTCTTAAAAAAAAAACCTAACGCTATGAGACAAGTACTATTATTATCCCCACATTCCACGTGAAGAACCTGAGTCAAAGAGGAGTTAAGAATTTGCTCAAGGTCACGCAACTAGAAGGTGGCAGAACCAAGATTTGCCTACTGGCAGACCGGCCTCAGAGTCCTGAGCATATAGCATTATCATCAGTATTTAGCCCAAAGGTAACGTGAAGTGTGGCACTGGGTGCTGATCACTCATTCCTTCATTCGTTCAGCAGACATTTTTTAATCATCATCCGTATGTTACTTACTGGAGATACCATGTATCAGATGGGCACAGGCCCTGCCCTCACGGAGATTATAGTCTAAAGGGTCTGATTTTCTCAAATTTCAGTTCATGCCATACTTTCCTCAGTGACTACTAGAATGAGAGATACTTAGAGGTCTTACTTGATGCAATAGAAGGAAGGCTGTACATGTGCAGAAATGAGAGTGCAAGGGTAGGCCTAAAAGGGTGGCACTGTGATGATTCTTGTGGGTTACGCAGCACACATCCCTCCTTCTCTTTAGAGAATATAGGATGCATGCCTTCTGAAGCCCTAGATCCTACTGAGGCTTTCCAATTCTGTGAGCAGATGTGTGGCCTTGTCATCTGCATCACGCCAACCTCTGGGTCAGAGCTGAGCCAAGCATTCATTGCTCCAGGCTAACCATGAGAAGACAAAACCTCTGGCTCAGCCCCTGGAGGAGGGTGATGGGGTATCTGGGAAGAGCCCACTTTATTTTCTTTTCTGAGCATCTGGGCCAGAAGTCATCATTTTTACAGAAAAGTCCCATCAACTGTTTTTTTTGGGGTTTTGTGTTTTTTAAAAAAATGGCCAGAACCTCAACCTCAAGGCCACAGGAATTAGTGGCCGATAAATGCCCACATTTTAAATCTGTGGCAGAATTCCCTACGAATTTGTATGACTGTTCAGACAGTGTCACATGCGTACATTTTACTCTCTGCTTGTTTTTCCTATTTGGACTTGCCCTCTTCATGGCTTAGTTCACTCGGTCCTCATTTTCTTTATTTGCCAAATATTTATTCAGGAACGAAAAATACGCAGCTGGAAGGATAGAGTTTGCATTTTGATCACCTCGAGCACAATGCCTGGCGGAGAGTAAAAAGTTTAGTAATAGTTGTTGAATGGACAGATTGATGGATGGGTGAATAAAAAGAAAATTAGAAAACTATTATGTTTATACTTAAAGAGATGATTTTGAATTAGCAATGCGTTCAAGCAAAATATTCAAAGTAACTCTTGAAGAAGGAATAAGTTATTCAATTAAAAAAAAAGGGCAAAAAAAAAAAAAAAATTAAAACCAAATCAAATTTGTCCCAGTAGAGTTGAGTGATTTTTACAAAACAAATCCATTGATTTCGATCTCCCACTTTTGTCTGCCCCTGGCTAGGGTCACCAGTCAAGATGACTGATTATCCTGGGAGAGGTTCTGTAGCCTATCTCATAAACAGAAAAAAACTATCTCACACTTGGTCAGAAGGCAGCCCAAACACTTCGCCTCCAGAGGCTGGGAAAATGTAGCTGTGGTTGAGGTTTGGCCAAAAGGAAAGAGCCTGGATCTGAGGGGCTCAAGCATGACCGGATGGTGTGAACCCATCTCCAGGGCACAGCACGCTCAGTAAGTTAGGACTCTGGGCCAACTCCAAAATTCCCTGAGGTTTGCTCCTAAGTTTTCTAAGCTGTTAAAGTACCACAGACATTTTGTCCAGGTTAGAAATTTCAGGAAAAGAACCTTAAAAAAAAGAAAAAAATCTGATTTCACACTTTGTTTCTTTCAGTAGAAAAGCCACCAGCCGTCTTGATCTACAGCCTTTCATTTAGAGTCTTAGGTGATTGTCAGGTGATCTTTCACCAAACCATGGTTTGAATATATGGGTATAGCGTTCACGTCTACTGTTAGACCCTGTCCTAGATTCCCTCACCGGTCTTCACAGCGTCTCCCGACATCCCTCCATGGCAGCCATCTTCCAGGAAGTCCTTTCCCCTCCTCCTTGTTTCCCTTAGCGATGTGCTGTGCATGTGCTCAGCTCCTAAGCGTACACTTGCTTTGTGCTAGGCATTGTACTAGGTCCCTTGTAAGTCTCAGGCTTTTAATTCCGTGAGAACTCCAGGTCCGTCAAACACCTCAAAATGCCCTCTCAATTCCTGTCCTTTCTCTTGCCTTTAGGCCTTCAGCTAACTAATCCCAAGAAAAGTTTAGGAACTGGAAAATAAAATTAACCTCCTAAAGCAGAGACAAGTCTGCTGTTCCCTTGAGTTTCATTCTCTGCCTTTTATTGAATGCCAGCTATGTGCAAAGTATGGTGCAAAGGCCCAGGGATCCAAATATGACTCCAATGCACAGCAAAAATACACAGAGGGCAGGCTGTGTTGGCACATGATGCCAATCAAACTGATGAAATGCTCTGGTAGAAATCTGGGTAAATGGCCAGGGGGTGGGGGTGGGGTGGGAGGG
>NW_006771758.1:604556-605340 GCF_000442215.2 Lipotes vexillifer
GGTGGGAGGGCAGCCAGCCTGGGAGTCCAGGGGACGGGGGACCGGGAGAAGGTTTTGCCTAGGGGACTGAGGGTGTAGGATTCCTTTCGATTCTAGTCTCCTGCTTTCTCCCCTTGTTATTGAGCTCCAGCATCTCAAAAATGGGCAGTCTTTATATGTGAAAATTATATATTTTACGAAATTCTGCCCCGCCCATCTCCCTCTCTTTATTTTGACCTCTTAGAATATGTTCTACACTATTCCAGAATTTATGTAAAAATGACTTCCTAAGCTCCTCGTTTGCATTGCTCCTCCCTGCCGTTATTCCATGCTGCTCCCCTGCCCCCGCCGAGAGATTTGAGGGCATTTAGGGTATTTTTCTTTTATTCATCTTGTTAAGGAAAATCCTGAACATTCACTTGCGTTCAGTTTTGAGTAAGAACAGTTACCTGCACTGAAGTGAGCAGAGCTTCCTACCTTCATCCAGTGTCACCCAGACACTTTTTCTTAGAGAGAAATAAGAGTCAAATATCTGGGGATCCTTGTCAGGTAAACAGGATGGTGGGTTTTTTTGTTTCTTTTTGGTTTCTTTTGCGGTACGCGGGCCTCTCACTGCTGTGGCCTCTCCCGTTGCGGAGCACAGGCTCCGGACGCGCAGGCTCAGCGGCCATGGCTCACGGGCCCAGCCGCCCCGCGGCACGTGGGATCTTCCCGGATCGGGGCACGAACCCGCGTCCCCTGCATCGGCAGGCGGACTCTCAACCCCTGCGCCACCAGGGAAGCCCAGGATGGTGTTTTTTTTTTT
>NW_006771758.1:605466-611649 GCF_000442215.2 Lipotes vexillifer
GCATCGGCAGGCGGACTCTCAACCACTGCGCCACCAGGGAAGCCCCCAGGATGGTGTTTTTGATCTGATGTCGTAGATGTGGAAACAAGGCTGAAGTGGGAGGCACAGGTGAGGGAGTTCTCACGGATAAATGTTTGGAAGAATAAATGAGTGAATGAAGAATGCCTCGGCTTTGGTTTGTGAGTAAGCCTTCTCGTTTGCTTCCCTCCCAAGATGCCCTTCTGTGGATACCCCCCTAGCTAGCTTTTTGCATTTTGTGAGCATTTCGCTGGGAAATCCTCCCATTTTACTGCATCATCATTTCGATCAGACTATATCATCAGTCAGACACTGGGACTGAGATACACGTGAGGTCTGTGCACAGTGAAAAGTCATTGCCTGAGGGTTACGTAACTTGATTGCTACGGTAGGGAATAGCCTCTTTACCAACACGTAGATTTATTGACTTCTGGGTGGGAAAATTCAGCTTTTATATTTCAAGAGAGTAAATCATCTCTCGTTAATCGTGATGCCGTCAAAGGACATTTTGGATGGTGAACTTCTGCTAGAGCTTTGTGCAGTAATATGTAAAATATGCAGTTGACCAGAAGTTTGCAGTTTTGACTAATAGGATTATTAGTCAATGAGTAATACTCCCAAGTTTGCCAAGTCCCAGTTTATAGCTGGACCTTCATAAGTCAGAACTTGGTGTTCTAACAATCAAAGGCACTCTATACTTGGAACTTTAGCCCCAGATAGAAAAATTTTAGCAGATACTACATTTTGGCCCAAAAAGAATACCTAGGGGTACAACATTTACACCGAGTACTTGTGTTAAGGTTTGATCTGCTTTGTTTATAGGATACAAATAAAGCACAGGTGATCTTTGGTCGTCACAGTATGAAAGTAAACATTTTTGGAAGTAGAAATTGGAGGAAGCCACGGTGGTGCCATTACATAGCACGAGCCCTGGAGCAATTTGATCAAAGGAGATTGAGAATTGTGATGAAGCATTTTGTTATCTGAATAATATCTTTTGCCTTATACTTCGAGATAGTCTACATTGTGGATTAGATAAAAGCAGTGGTCAGTTGAAGGAGTCAAATAATATATTCAACCCAGGGTTTGGCACAAAGGAGAATAAAACAGCTGGTTGATTGATTTCACTGTTTGCCTTCCAGCTGGTAGTTTTGGTGTGGTAGACACACATCATGGGCTTCCTGTCTCTAAGATGCCAGTGCTTGTCTGCTCCCCTGAGTACAGAAAGCATGTTGGTCTAACTCGAAGATTCTAGCCAGAACCCAGCAGATGGCTGTAATTTCTTTCCACTAAAGATCTCTTTCCTGTCTTTTGTTCTGTTTCTAGGTGTGCATTCCAATGATTTCGATATTAATTGTTTTCAATATCAGTAGTTCTGTAGTCAGTGGCACTTTCGGAGAGAATAAGATGGGGATGTACACAGCCTTTTCTTATTAAGAGATTTCCTGTTATACAGTGCATGAAGGTTGTCGGCTTCTACCCTGTTTCCTTTCATTCTTTCCTTCTTTCCTTTTTAACTTTAGCTTGTTTCACCAGAGGGAGAAAGACTAGCTCAATTGCATTATCCTGTTAGATTGCTTAAACCATGTTTAGATAAAAAAATTACTCTACGCTTTTCTTACTACAGTTCATGATTTCCATTTTGTAAGGCACCTTTTCTAAATTTTGTGCTTTATTATTCTTGCGGTGTTGAGCAAGCGAAAACAAACTCTAGTTCATAATTCACTTTAAAGAACATACCCTTTCTTTCTATTTTCTTGTTAAAACCAAATTGTGTGCAATTTGTAGAAAATTGGAACCACATTTTTCACTTAACTTTCCAAAATTAAAATTTATGGGGAAAAAGAAGCAATAAAACAGTTACAATCTGGTCATCTATAATTATCTGTGTGGTTTGAGCAGTTCCACATTTGAAAAAAGTGACACTGAGAACGTATCAAGATTTGACAACCATGGGACCTTTCACTTCTCTTTTGCTGCTTTGGAGCCAAGACCTCCACAAAATGCTAAAAGTTACACTATGAATTTAGAAATTAGATGCATGAAGAGTAACTTTGAAATCCATACAAAACAATAGACATCTAAAAATAGTTGTTTTCCTCTCTCAGTAATGAAATTTATTACAGTAAAATTGACCATTCTATACCATTATTTCGAGTGTTGTCTCTGATTTCAGCTGCTTTGACGTTCTCTTGTCATGCACTACCTGGTAGGAAAAAAACCGCAGAGCCAGTGAGACATGCTATTTCTATTTATTGGTGCTGCCATGGCTGTCTTGGTACCTCCACTTCCATTGCTCCTTCTGTCCTTATGGATGCCCCAGGAAAAGGATCCTGGAAGACATTTGAGTGCTGAGCTACAACATTTTTCTCAGAATAAATAGATTTTTTCATTGCCCCGCTCTTTTGATAATGCCATCTCATTGTCTCCGTATCATAACAGTAAAAATAAGTTTTAGATCCTAAGAACTTTAACACTTGATTCAACTCTAGCTCTTAATATTTCCCTTTGTGGAAATATGCCCATATTTGGACAACTTGATGCAGCCAGGGTGGAGTACTTCATTCACTGGCTTTTTCACTCCGTCCACATTTATTTTACACCTATTTAGTTCTGAGTCTTATGTTAGAGTCTAAGTATAGAGTAGCGAACGAAGCTTTACAAACAGTACTGGCACATAGTAAGTATTCCATTGAACCTTAGTATCATCACCAACATTCCTAGAAATGGATGATGGACAGATCTTTGGCAAGTATGGAAAAGCCATGTAGAACTACTACAGTCCTGAGTACTGACCTTAACTCAACAGAACGTTACGCTCCTGCCCCAGATGAGCTTATCAAAACACTTACAAAAAACTCAAATGTTTTGCGTGTACTTTGTCCGCTTCTTCCTTTGTAACTGTATTCTGATTAATACAAGTCAAAATTTTATTTTACTTACTTAACAAATAATTTAAGTGTTTACACCATGTCATACTGTTCTAAGCATTTTAAAGATATTAATGCATTTAACCTCCTAACATCTCTGTGAGGTAGAGATGTCCTGATTTGACATATAAAGCACTGAGACATGGAGCGATTAAGTCATTTTGCAGAGTTACTCAACTGGTAAGCGGAGGAGCTGTAGTCAGACCCAGGCGGTCTGGCTCCAGAATTCACCCCCTTAACTGCTCCACTGTGCTGTCTTTCAGAAGGACTACGGTATCTATATAACCGTATTCCTTCTTTAAAAATGTGACGATCCCTGAGTGTTCGATACTTACAGAAGTCTGGCAGGACTCTGTAGAAAACTCACCCATAAATGGGTAGATTTTCAAACAGGAGCCAGAACAGATACCCCTGGCATGTGAGGGCTCCCAGATAACCTTGAACCAGGAGTAAACAAAACATGGGTCAAACCTACCATCCAATGCCGGTTGTCCATCTGTCCATCTTTCTATTATTTTTTTAGTAATTACATTGTATATTTATGTAATTATAGTGATTATAGTATATATTATATAGAAATAATGTAAGCTGATTACAGAAAATTTAGGGACTAACAGGATAGGATAAGAGAAATGAACATTGTCCAATACCCATCCCCCAGAGATAACCACTGCTAACATTTTCATATATTTCTGTCATATTTTTCTACGTGTAACAAATACATATAAACATTTTTTTCATATTTGTGGTTATACTGTGTATGTGTATACACACACAGTTTTATATCCTGTTTTTTTCACGTAGCCTACTAAGCATTTTCCCAGGCATTACAGCTTCTTCATAAACATAGTGTTAAAAGGCTGCATCATCTCCCACAGTGTGGGTTTACTAAATTTATTTATCCATTCCTCTGTTGCTAGATATTTAAGTTGTTTTATATATGCTTTAAAAATGATACACTCCTTGTTCTCTTTTCTATCTTTGATGCTTTAAAAACCATTGTCATTTCTGGCAATCAAATTTTCTAATCCCTTTTAAATATTTAAAAACATTGTTTAAGTGGTTCCTTTCTGTAGAAGGTAGAGTTTAAAAAATATTTGAAATGATTTTGTTTTTATTATTTTAGCATAGTACTCTACGATAATGCTATAAAATACAGAGTAGTGGAAATAAGATATGTCTAAGTGTACAAATGAATTTGTGATTAGCCTAGGAAACTGTATCTAGCCATAAAGCGAGCATATTTTAAGCTCTTGTATATATTAATACAATCAGCCATACCTTTTAATGTTTAAGTGTTTAATCTATCAATGTCCTTTCTCTTTTTTATCACCCAGCTGCAAACTGGATTCATTTGGGATAATTACCTGTGGTTACTAAATGTATATTATCTGCTCAGTTAAGAAAGAGATTGGAGGGAATTCAGAAATCAATAGTAATAAAGTAAACAGAGAGAATGGAATCTATTTCCTCTCTTAGAATTTATTTGGATCCACTCTGCTACAGACAGGGACCCTGTCTAATGGACTTTGGACAGAGGACTACAAATAAGACCCCCTGGGGCCAGCAGTCCTTTAAGAATTGATCTGATAGTTCAGTAAATATCCTACTGTTTGAATATTAAAATGTAGGTCTTTAATGACCCCAAGAAAGCTTTGACTTCTGTTGTTTACAGAATTTATGTTAGTTTCTCTTTCAATGTTTATATATCTCCAACTGGGTGTGCCTCTGGTATGCCCACCCTCCCTCTGGCCTTCATAAAACTATTTTTGACAGAGGATTGATGTTGGATTCACTGTGTTATGCTAACCACAATCGTATTGTCCAAAGGGAAATAAAATCCAGTGCCCCATATTGCTGACTATAAAATAAGCTCTCTATAAAGTTTCAGTGTTGGTGTCATCATGAGGAAAGATAATTTAATACTCAGATTGGGACAAGTCAATGGCACGTCGCCTTCAGCACAAACGTGGGAGAGTTAGTTTACCTTGCCCAGACCTCTAAATATTCTGGCAGGCAAATGAAACTCAGAGAACTGGCATGCCCAGCCTTCCTTGTTCACATTCTAAATCCCAAAGCCAAGAAAATATTCCTGCCACGTAAAGGAAACTCATAACTGCTGTTAATTCGGTGTGTGTTTATCTCCCTCATGTAATACTGTTGTTTTGTTTTCTCTAAATCCTTAAACTGTCTGGGAGCTTATGGGGTTATGTCACAACTAATGGCATTACTAGCAGGTGAACTAGAACCCTACTTTCGCATCATTTCCTACCAAATGTGGATTTCATTGTGGGGTGGTTGGTCTGGGATTCAGATGACCTGATTTGGTACCTTCAGTACCAAAGCCCAAGGTCAACAAGGCTGTGGCAAGTCAGGAGTCTCCCTTCTGTGCTCGCGGAATTACAGTCATAGTTGATTTCAGAATCGTGGCCAAGGGGAACATGGTCAGATTCTGAGTTTATTTCAAAAGCAAAATCAGGCTTTCTAAAAAGATGGCATTGCCTGTTTTGGGAAATGGGTCTTCCTAGTGGTTTCTGGCAATTCCGTGACATTTAAAAAAAGTGTTGATAGAGCCCAAATAGTTCCCCATGCAGGAAGAAATATGCTCATATCTCGTACCAAGTCTAATTATAAATATCTTCATCATCAGAGACATAATCTCACACCCTTCTGACTTCAGGAGGCTTACACGCTCGGTAAGAGATCCAGCTGGCATAATTCTCCCTGAAGGAACCAGCTGCCCCTGGCACAGAAGGGCAGTTAATCCAGGGTCTCTTTCACGGGTACCTGCCGTGCTACAGGGAGCAACCTAATGAGAGTCTTTTGGGGACACACCCTCAAGACCTTGCTTAGATCTTCCTGCCCTGGAGAGAGAAAGAAAAGTGGAACTTTGAAACAGACCAGATATTTCCGTAGAGAAATGTGCAAACAGTTTTTCTTTTCCCCTTCCTTTTACCATTAATACCATCTCTTTACGACCACAAGACCGCTTGCAAACCTCGTCTTCCCTCGTAGGCACATTTGAAGCCTGCTTAACTGGCATTCCAAGAATGGCAGGATGGCATTATTTGTGATCCCCTTGCAGCTGACACAGAGCAGTGCTGGAAGGATGTCAATTTTGCAAGGGCAGCATTATCCGCTGTTCCCCCTGCTCAGCCCCAGAAGGCTCGTTTGCTGGTGAAGACGAGCGCCCTGATGCTCTCCCTTCTCTCTGCTGTCCCCTCCCCATTCCTGC
>NW_006771758.1:611671-620315 GCF_000442215.2 Lipotes vexillifer
TGCTGAATCTCACATTCCTGGCAGCACAGCCCGGAGAGCGCCAGCCTCTCGACAAGCCAGAAAGAAGAGATGACGCTCTATAAAAATGGGGCATTAATGGGTTGTGAATTCGAAGATAGTTAACTGCTGTGTGCGTTCAATTAAGATGAGTTTTTCAGTGAAAAGACAACCCAGGAGGAGAGGCTTCCTTCTCCTTTCTGGGGTATGAGCAGTTAATGCAGAAAGCATATCAGAATTCTACCTGTGTTACCCAGAGCTGCCTCAAGATTCCATACAATTTTCAAGTTCCTTGATTAAGGAAAACTTGCCAGGTGAGATTAAACAAGCTGGAAGGTAATAACGGAGAAGCGTGTGTCATTTCTCATCTCTTTTATGGGTGACATCACCACCATACACCTCACAGAAAATGGTTTTGGGCTTAGGTGTGATCCATTTTGGAAGGTTTCCCTTTTTAAACTCACATCTTCCTGGAGTCAGGTCTTTATGTAGCCTATGTGGGTATACATGTATACGTGCAAGTCAAAACCAGATAGTTTTGCTTGAGACATCTTTTATTGTTTGTTTTCTTCCATGGTGCCTTAAAGGCAAGATAACATCATCCCTTCCCATGTATTAGCTAAATGCTTCCACAGGGGCGGTCCACTGTAAAGGGTGGATAAGTGGGTGGGCACTGGAGACTGCCTAGGTTTGGATCCCGGTTCTGCTCTTACTGCTGTAAAGTTTGGGCAGGATCCATTACATCTCTGTCATTCTCAGGGTCTTCCTTTATCTGTAAAAATGGTGATGATAACAGAACAGACCTCATAAGGATGGCTAAGAATTAATGATATTTAACATAGTACTGAGCACAGCTTCTGGTACATTCTAACTATGCATCATTTCCTATGGGCTACGATTATTATCACGTTTCCATTTCAAGAATTTAGGTCAAGTCAGAGCACACTGTTTTTAATTCCGGGGGCCTTTGCAAAACAGACTTTAAGAAAGATCGGCAATGGTTAAAAAAAAAATGTGGACACCTTGTAGACATGCTCCATGATGCCTTCAAGATCCTGGGAGGCTTCGTTGGTCTTCCTTGCAGTTAGTGTTCATTTTATAAAATGGCAGGGCCATTTGGCTTTGAAATGGTCAGTAGTTATAGGAGATGGATCTTTTAATGAGGATGTTGTCTAAAGGGCAGGTTTGATATCTTTTTTCATAGATATAACCCAGTCACACTTCTTTTCATTGCCTACCCACCCCTCGCCATCTCCGTTTTCTCATCTGTTAAAGCAGGAATACCTACCTTTGGGGCCATTGAAGGAAAAAAAAAAAAAAAAAAGTTAAATTTAAAATGCCTAGTACTGCTTCTCAGTAAGTGATCCTTTTTATTTTAAATCAAGCTTATATGGAGGGCTGATGTGGGACCTGGTGTGAATTAGGTTCCAACATTTGAGTTTTTTCTTTCTGATTCAACTGTTAACTAGCAGTTTGATCTTGCATTGATCAGTTAGGGTCTCCAAGCTTGGTTGTGTTTGCTGTAAAAGGAAGGATCTTTGCAGCAATAAAGTTCCGAAGTTGATTGAATGGATGTGCTTTTGCCCCTCTGCCTGACTGCATCAAGATCAAGTCGTTAATTCCAGACTTAGAAAGGAGACTTAGAAGAATGTATTCTTCCCTAAAAGTTGTTTCGGTAGCTTTCGAAAAATGCAATCCAGTATGTTTGATTTTGCTCTTGAGGGGCCACAGGACCTGTTGTCCCAATATGATCGTAAAAATTTTCCATCTGGGAATAGGTCAGCAGTTTATCAAGCCTAGTCTCTGCCCCTGCAGCTATGCCCCAGCCCTCTGAAAAACCCAGCAACAATATCTGACACAGTGGCCTCAGGAAAAGTAAATTCCACACATGGTGTTAAATATGTATTTTCATTTCCTCTAAATTCACCAGCCTCCAATGGGACAGGCAGATTGCAGAGAGAGAATATGGAAGGGAGGTCAGTTGTTTCCCCTTGTTCTCAGTTATTATTCATTTTAAGCCACCCCATCGCACCCGTCAATCTAGACAGAATTGGAAGATTCGGTTTGGAGAATTTCAGTGTCTATTTCCAGTTTGAAGGAAGAGGAGGGTCCAGGGGAGTCAAGGCAAGAACAGCGTCTTCTTGGAACGCAAGGTGGCATTTCTGAAGGCTGACAAGGCTGGTGTGACTGCCGTGAGCCTGTGTCCACTTGGCGAAACAGTGTTGTTAGAAGTGGTTCGTGTGGCCACCGGGCCTCCATTTGGAGACGCCTCCAAACTCATGATGATTTAGTCTCTAAACTTAATCTTTCATCCTCTCCACCCATAGATAGCCAAGTTGCCCTGCAAAAAGCTCATACCCATTTCTAACCATCAGCGTACGAGAGTACTCGCATTTCCGTGCGCATTGCTGTCATTGAGAAGTTAACCTATAGAAGTCACTTTCATTAGTAAAACTTAGCCTGCTGTTGCTTTACCGGCGGGCTCATGCTGTCTTCAGCATCCTGTCAGAATGTCTGTTCAAAATGCACAAACCTTAGGAGAACCATTTGCAACTCTTAGAGTGCCTAGACAAAGATATTAACTAAATGTTTTCCCAAGAGCTGGAAATAATCAAAGGCAGCAAGTGAAAACAATCATGATATCTTTACACATGGACTGTGCCATGCCATCCTTAAAAGTTCTTGTCATAACTGTGGCTAAGGCTCTCCGCCACCCGCTACACCCCACCCGCCCACGGTATTTCATGTGGATCGAGGAAGCCTCTCAGGCATTTGGGATGAGATGTGAAAGCCCACAGCCTGAAAGCAGAGGCTGGTTTGTTTCTTCTGCGCATATCGGTGGCTTACCAGTGTTTGCTCGTAGATCGACAGCAGCAGCCAGAATTTCCTTCCCCTCTCGGACAGCGTGGTCCATGTTCCAATTAGACCCCCTTACTTTCTTCTTCTTTTACATTTGGAGAACAAATTATACCAGCATGGTGATTACTCTCCCATGAAGTTTCTAAATCCCTTTTCTTGAGGACCTGAATTCACATGGGAACCTGAAAGCCTTGAGGTCAGTAATTTAGTGACTGGTCCATTCTCTTGAGCCCTTGAGAACTGCCGTGGCATACCTGGGGTACATTCATTAAAGTGCTTTTAAACAGAGACTTGGTAAAGACATGCAACGTAAGTATTCTGTGCACCTGGCTTAGGTGGGTAGCTTCAAGCTTCTTGCTCGCTGAAGGTCAGAACCAGTGTCAAATTTACAGCAAACCCACTTATGATGCTTGCTGCTCCCTTTGGTTTTTATCGTCACAGTAGGTTTAACCTGACCAAGAAGCAATTACACCATTATTTTTTACGTGGTGCTTTATCACTTGCTTTTCAAAATTGGATTCCAGCATCTCGTGAGCTAATAGCAACAAATGTCTGATTGTAACATTCACTGCATCAGGAGATGTGGGGTTACTGCGGAAGTGGCCACATACCCGTTGCCCACACAATAACTGTTACTCCAAAACAAGTGAATTGCTTAACTAGACATCTATTGATTGTAAGTCACCAGGGACCAATATTAAGACCACCGACATCCACAGGAGAAGATTAAATTCTGGTTACATAAACAAATGTATTTTGTAAATATTTTGTGGCAAGGAGACCCAGTGCTCCTGGCTCACAGGTCCAGGCCTAGAGTGGGTTAGAAGCAGTAGCGCCTCACTGCGGTGCTGTGAGGGATCAGCTGTGTTCCATCCACTTCTTAAAAGACAGGCTTCAGGATTGGGAGCAGAAAAACTCGACAGCCATGGAAAATCCCATCATCCTCACCCCTCCTACTGTACCAACAGAAACTGGCCAAAGCTAGCGGTGAACTTCGCATCATAGTTTTTGTCTCAGGGTACCTGGAGTTCTACACTTTCCTTTAGGACTGAAGTGACTCCAAGCAGGGCTGAGTGTCCTCTCCTCTCTCTTACGCCTCTTGTGATTAGCTAAGCTTCAGTTGGGCAAACAGCTTTGCCATCATCCCTTACTTACTTGATGTGTTCAGATCTTTGTATTTGGGGGTTATTGAGCGAGACCAAAGGAAACCAGAGCCTCCGGGTCAGAGCATTCACGAGTCTTCATTTTGGAGTGGTCTCCTTTGACAGCTTCTCGCCAGACCACTCCTGGTTGATTACCCAGCTACACGAGCTAGTGTGGACACTTTTAAGGTCCTCATTTGACTTCAGTGACATTATTCTCTCCTGACATTCTTTCCACCTTTTTTGACCTGCCTTTGTTCTTTTTGTCTCTGAGTCTTTCTCAGATTATTCCTTAACTGTTGGTGTTCCCCATAGCGCTGTCTGTCCTTGGTTCCCCTCTCACATCGATGTTTTCAGCTATTACCTGTATCTCAGTGTTACCCATAAAATTAACTCCATCCTTGATCTGCTTCCTGAATATCAGTCCTTTATTTATTTCCAACTGTCTACTAAACATTTTCACATGGATATCCTATTGGTACCTAAAATTCAGCATGTCTGAAGGTGAACTCACGATTTTTCCTCCCATATATAGTTTTCTTCTTCCATTCTTTATCCTGATAATTGTCCATCCACTCTGTTCATCTAGTCAGGTAACTTAGAAGTATCAGAGTCATCTTCCACATTCTTCTAATCCCTCACATCTACCATGTTACTAAATTCATGTAATTTCTGTTCTAAAAATATCCCTGAAATCTACCTTTTCCTCCTTTTCTCCATGACCACCTCATTATTAGCTGGTCTTTCATTTCCCATTTGGATTATTGTGATAGTTCTGACTTTAAAATTCATCTTTTACTGGACTCCTATGGTTATGTCTTTGAAATATAGATCTAATTGTATCTCTCCTATGATATGGAACACCTTTAATAGCCCCTTGTTACCGACCAGGCAAATTTCTTAGCAAGGCACTCAAGGCCAATACTATTACTCACAGTTACCCTTCAACACCCTACTCCCAATATATAAGCTGTGCTCTTTCCAAACTGGAATATCTAATCTTATCTGAACACATCCTGTCCTTTTATATCTCTGTGCCTTTGCTCTTGCCGTTTCTTTTGCCTCGGATTCTTTTCCCACCCTTTTCGGTAGAAAAATCCTACTTATCCTTATACATCCAGCTCAGATATGACGTCTTTGGTATATGTTTCCTTGGCTCCAGTACAGATAATTATTTTTCCTTCTTCTGTGCAATGTACTATTACTACATTAGTAATGCTACAGTTTTGTATCTCTTTGAGTGGCTGATTGTAGGCCTGTCTTCCCTGGATTATAAACTCCTCAAGGTCCAGTGATTAGGACCCCCCCCCCCACCCTGCTTCTTCTGCAGGGGGCCTGGGTTTGATCCCTGGTCCGAGAACTAAGATCCCAAAAGCCACTGCATGGCCAAAAACAAATAAATAAATAAACTCCTCAAGGGCACATCACAGTGCGTAGGAGAGTTTTCAGATGGAGCCATCTCCAGCTGGAGAAGCATAGGGAAGGACCTGTGTTGTATTTCTCTCTCTCTCTCTTTTTTTTCTTTTCATTTCCTTTAGCACTTGGCCTCATATATAGCAAGCGTGCAATCTTATTGAATTAATTAAGCAATGTAAAACATCTCAAGGCTGGGGGAAAAAAAATCCCAGTTTCATTAGGTGTCTCCCACCTGTATTTTGTTCCCATTTTGTCACAGAATTTATATTGTTTTAAAACAGTTATGTCCTGTTCCAGACAGAGCTCTGTTTCAGAGTAACATTCGAGAATCAGAGGTGGTGGAATTCTTGGAATCGTAATTTCCAGTCAGTGTGAGTGAGGGGAAGAAAGGCTGAACCCCAAGGACAAGTGAAGCATATGCCCGGTGTTCTCCTATAATACTGCACCCTCACACTGTATTTATCACACTGTTGTAGAATTCTGTTTCTGTCTTTCTGCCCCTCTAGACTCTGGAGTTTCTTGACAGTGGGGAATGTGTAAATATGTCTAATTAATCCTGTATTCCCCACACCTCCCCCATTTCTAGCACATGTCAGGTATTCTGTTATTAGTAATTACAACTGCCTATTGAGGATTTATTGTGTGCAAAGCATCATACAAATAGTGTCACATCACATCTTCACGTTACATATTAGGAGACTTAAAGAACGTGACTTTTCCAAAAGGCACCTAGCTGGTCGGTGACATAGCCTGGATGATAATCTAGCTCTGTCTTACCCCAAAAGGGTTGGAACCGAGGCAAGAAGTGGGCTGTTAAGAGAAATGGAAGTCAGATGAGGGCTGGAGTAGGACATAAGTTGGGACAAAGAAAAGAATTAGAATAGACTGCACATAGAAGGGTATACTGGGAGCAAGAAAAGCATTAGAAGAGTACTGCAGGTCCAAATTGTTAGAGACCTGTCCTGGAGGCCTCCTGGTTATCCTAACTAGGCTTTTCTAGCAAAGAGGTTAAGAGCAGGGCTTGGGAGGCAGACTGCCTGGGCTCAAATCTCTAGCCTTTCACTCGCGAGCTCTGTGGATCGAGGCAAGATGTTTAACTCTTTCAGGCTTCAGTTTCCTTCTCTGTGTGACAGGCATAGTAATAATAATAATAATAATAATAATAATAATAATAATAATAGTAATAAAAAATACTTCCCTTTGGGGTTTTGGTAAAGATCAGATAGGTTAGTCCATGTAAAGTGCTTGGCACGTACTGAGTCCTCAGGAAGTGTTAGCTGATGCTCTTATTACATGAATAATACAAGAAAAGACACAATGAATGAATGCAATGGATTCTCATAGCATCTTCGCATTTAGTTGATTCTACGCTTCTGAGTAGATCCATGTTTCCTAAACTTACGCACCAAGGTGTCCCTTCAAACACACAGGGGTGATGTGGGGTATTTTAAATTTGAGGGAAACAAGTGATACTTTAAGTCTGTCAGGTACCAGACAAACCGCTAGTTTGAGGTAGCTCAAAGCTCAACATTAGATTGCGCTGCGTTCCTTTTGATGGTGTCGTAGCTTTGCCAGGCTCAGTTTTCAGCAGTTGCTGTGATTCAAGGAAGTGTCCTGTGAAAATCAACGTGGAATAGAAAAAAGGGCGTCGATGTCCAATCTCACTCCAGGCTTTGAGAAGTTGTACTGTGCTCAGCAGGAGCACACATCCCATGAGTAAGTTCGTGTGATAATTTTAGGGTGAATTGAAAGTATTATTGTATTATTTTTTCTTTCCATTTCTTTGTAATTCTTTCAAATGGCCGCTAAGTTGTTAGGATATAAATATGAAGGATATAAATATTAAGATGTTAGGATATAAACAATATTAAGCTGTTTGGACCTAAGTAGTTAATTAAACAGAGTTGTTGGGCATTTCTTTTGGCCTGAGGGCTCTGTGAAAAGATTACTGAGGCACCCAAGGTACTGTGAACAGAGAAAGCTCAAGAAGCTCTGGAGCAGACAATGAATAGAGAGATATATTCAGAATGTGTGTCAAGGCTCTAAAGGGAAGGGTTCCAGTGTCAAACATTCAGGCAGAGGAGACTTTCTGGCTGAGTCGAAGGCTAATGACATGCAGTAAAAACAATCACTTAGGTCGGGTCAATACTGCAGAAGCCTGGCTTCATTTACTTTATATCAAATGCTATTTAGGTTGGAGTTCAGGTCGGCCAAAACTTCTAGGCTCATCTGCAAGACCACTGTTAACGCTCCACATAACGTGCTTGTTATACGTTCTCTTTGAGTCCATTAAAATATAACCAAATAAGCACTTAATCCTCTAATATCTGCCAGTTACAAGTACTTTCCTGTCTTGTTAGGAGAATTAATGGATTATTTGGAGTCACTTTCATGTCGCTTTTCTTCGGATTTTTTTCTCTCCTCCCAGTCTATCTGCAGAACTCTGCTGTAACTTCATCATCCAGCTCTTCTGAAACCTGCCCACTGGTTTAGAGGAGACAGCTCTGTGACAGTGGCAGTAGTTTTTTGAGTTGTCGCGTAAGACCATGATATTAACAATAACAAGTGGGACCTCGGCCCAGAACTCTGTGCTCGGTTAGCAAAAGGCGCGGAGAAGGGTTTCCGAGCTTTGGAGCCTGACTCGGTGCTCTTCCCTGCTGAGAGCCATGAGATGCGGGTAGCTTGTTCTAGGAGAGTAATAAGTATTGTTGTTTAACAGTTGTGTTGTTGAAATTCAGCTCCACTATGTCTGACAGTATTTATCTAAAATACTTTCCCTGGTGCGTGTTCAAGTTCCAGTAAACCGTGTCTTATTGTGCGACCTTTTCATTTTCCAGTGAAAAGGGATCAGCTCGTCAGATAAAAGCTACAAGTCAAAGTACAGGAAAAATGCGTGCTCAGAAAATCCAAGCATGATTGAAAACAAGATGTGTTAAATCAATGCAGTTTATCGCCTGCCTATTCCCGGCAATTGCTGTTCTAAGCTCATTCTGAACACACGCTGGATGATAAAAGTACAGTGTCAAGCACTCGCTGGGGTGGGAACACAAGAAAACATGTTTATCAGACAGGCTGGGTGATTTTACCCCCTTGATAACAGTTATTGTCAAAACTCTTTGGGAAGAAATCTAAAGGACAATTATAGAAGGAATATTACTCTTGTTATATCAGAAGATGTGCCAGTAGGGAAGAAAATGATGGATTTATCTTTGAACGTTAAAGAAGAAAGA
>NW_006771758.1:620483-635076 GCF_000442215.2 Lipotes vexillifer
AAAAAAAAAAAAAAAAAAAAAATTCCTGGAGATATTCAAGCTTCTGTTTGCTTGGGGGATTTAATTTTAGTTTTATGCTTGCATCAGATTTGGAAATCTAAATTAAGGATCCTGGAAGGCCAAGCTGTACAGAGCACATCATATGCAGTAACAGGGGCAACTTTTCTCATCAACTTTATCACAATTAGAGAGCAATACAGTTTTCCCTAATTATTGTACATTCACCTACTTCCCATTTTAGATAGAGTATAACCCTCCAGGGCAAAAAGTGGGTCTGTTTAAGAAATGCTCCACTTCTGCCAGTGAGTTCTCACCAAGGATCTTCTAGAAAATACCAACTGGCTGTGGTATGAAATAAGTTGGTTTAATGTATCTCAACAGCATTATGTGTCTCTGTTTCTCAAAAGACAAATCAACTTTGGAGAGCCCAGCTCAGACCTGTAAGGAGAAGTTGATGAAACAGAAAGCACGGTTTCTTGATTATTTGTGGGGCAAGTCTAAAATGCCACGGTGGCCTCTCCCACAGGTTTGTGCCTGTTGACACGGTAAGCTTTAAGAAATCAGGCCAAGGGGGCTTCCCTGGTGGCGCAGTGGTTGAGAATCCGCCTGCCAATGCACGGGACACGGGTTCGAGCCCTCGTCTGGGAAGATCCCACGTGCCGCGGAGCAACTAGCCCCGTGAGCTACAATTACTGAGCCTGCGCGTCTGGAGCCTGTGCTCCGCAACAAGAGAGGCCGTGATAGTGAGAGGTCGGCGCACCGCGATGAAGAGTGGCCCCCGCTTGCCGCAACTAGAGAAAGCCCTCGCGCAGAAATGAAGAGCCAACACAGCCATAAATAATAAATAAATAAATAAAAATTGAAAAAAAAAAAAAAAAGAAATCAGGCCAAGTGATTGTTTACCCGTGTGAAGTCAGGAGTCTGGCACCAGGATTCCTCGTAGTGCTGGATTTCTGTTTCACAGATATCTAGTAAAAAAAAAAAAAAACAAAAAGGTGCCATTTAATTGATTTGGTAGCTGGACCTGTCAGTATGCTGCAAATTGTGATTTATCAATATGAAAATAAAATAGTCATCTCGGCATAGTAAGTGAAGCACTGAGGTTTTTGTTCTGATTCATGCAGCCAGCTCTTTCTGTGCCTCAGTTTCTCACCTTCAAATTGGGAGTAATAAATTTTGACATTTATGTCAAGGACATATTGAAAGACTCAGTGGGATAATGTCTCTAAAGCACTGTGATATTACTGGGAGAAGTGTCTTATATGACCTCGGGGTATGTTTGAAATGACACTTCTCCAAGTAAAATCATTGTGATCGTTAACATCTATTAAAAACGTTCATAGGTCCTTATAACTTAGAGAATAATTGAGTTCAGGATGCACAGTCTTAAAAATTTGTTTTCTTTTGCAAATGCCTTTAAAAGTAACCTGTCAACATGTAAATTGGTATAAATTTTAGGGAGGATAGTTAGAAAATATATGTATCAAAAGTCTTGAAATGTACTTATTCTTTTATCTAAGAATTTCTCCTGAAAATTCTGAGGAAAAAATACATCCCCATTAACAGGGGATTTGTTGCATAAGTTACGGCCGTCCATATAATTACAATATGCTGCAACCATTAAAAAGAATGAGGTGGATATAAATATGTATATAATCTATATTTATATAAAACAGTATTGTAAGAATGCCCGAAAGCCTACATATTAATATAAATAGTGATTATATATGAGTATATATATTATGAGGCTTTTTTCCTTCTTTGTGTTTCTTTTGTATTTTTTATACAATAAGAGTATATTCCTTTTAGACTTAGAAACACAGTAAAGCTACTTCCATTTTGAAAAACAAAAGCGAGTCACTCAGTTCTTGCTTCCTGCTCTTGATTGCTTTTGCTTCTGGAAGAGTTATTCATTTCCTAACATACGCAAGTCCTTTGCGTTCCAAGTGACAGTCCTCAGGGTCTTCCATCTCTTTCTCCCAGAGCCCCTGTATTTTTTTCATCCTGGGCTCCGATCCACTTTGCAGATCTCTTTCTCTCTCCAGTCTTTACCTTGCAGGCTCTGGCTCCAGTCTCTGTGAAAAGAACGTAGCCGCACAAGCCAACAATACCTCTGCTGGTACCTTCGGTAGAGAGAAGTATTACTTCCTGTGCTTGATTTTTGAATCTTAGTGTTGTTGCTCCACATCAAGAGGTTTGAAAACTACAAATAAGAGATCAGAGCATGTTGAAAGCCAGTTTGGAAATTTTCCTTTGGCTCCTATATTGGTAAATTCTGCCCATGTTGGCTTCATCCTGACACCCTTCTGGTTCAGTTATAGCTTTCTGCAGTTCAGTGAGCCTCTTCCCGGAGCTCTCCTGAACCTCCTTCCTGAGGCAGGGTGCCAGGCTGTGAAAGCATTTCACACCAAAAGTAGGGGCTCTGCTTGCAAGGGACTTGGTGTTAGGTTTCTTAGGGAACGTATCCCTTCCAGGACGAGATGACCCGGAATACCTTGTGTGCACTAAACATCTAGGCGAGGAATGAAACATCCAAACGGCTGGAAAAGCAATACATTTCTTCCTTGACCGTATTTCTGGCTCTTGTTGAGGTTTTTGGTTGATTTTGTGGTTTATATCTTTTAAAGTCAGTCTTAAAGATAGGTTCGTGAAGATAACTTGCTGTTTCATTGTTTGCCTCTGGTTGTTAATTTAGTGACTGAGGGAAAAATAGGGCCATTGTGGAACAAAAAGACTACCTAACACATATATAATAACTCTTATGCCCAGAATGGATCTGCCTTGAAGGGAAATCCTCTGCTGTATTCCTTTAGTTCAAATATAGAATAGTCACCAGGGAAGCTTGGAGACCCAGGTGCTGGTTTTATCATTGCCTTTGCTATGAGGCTTTATTTATTACTTGGCATAGAGTCTAGATATTTGTTTGGACATTAAATGGCAATAGAATATAAATATTACCTTTCTAATATCTGCATTTCTTTTTATTTTCAGTCAAAGTGACATCATGTCACATAACCATTAAAAAAAGGAAATTAAAACCCCAGAAATATGTTAAAGCGCTACAGTGAGTCACTGAGCTATAAAAGCAGTGGAACTCTGCGCGCTCACGTTGGAATGGCACCCAAACCACTTTTCCCCTGATGTTTGGGAACACAACTGTCCTGCCTTTCATTTCCATTGTTTCCCGGGATAAGTATTCCAGAAGTTAAGGAGGACTGAGGAGTGTTTTCTCTAAAAGGCAACTCTGGAAAGAGAAAAATCAGTTCTAATAACTGAGAATGCATTTGTCTTGACTACATGGTTTTAATTTGCAAATAAATCCCCTTAAAGAGAATTTTCTTTCTTTGATGTGTTTGTGGATTAAAAAAAAAAAAAAAAAAAAAAAGAAGACGACTAAAGGCATGAAAAGGCCACAATTCACATATACATTTGGTAAGGATTTACCCATTACCAGATGTTTTGAATGAATTTTATAATCTTGTCATTATTAGTAGGACATAAAATCTAGTTGTATTATTTTAAATTTTCTTTGCATATAGCATTTCATGCTGCATGAACATTTGGACACTGTAAATAGCTTTGTATAACCAGAGTTCTTCTGTCTTGACCAGAACCTTGGTTGAAGCCCAAAGGGGAAGGGCTCTGCACAGACTGGTTCTGTATGGAAAGTTACTGGTTTCCTTTAGGGGAGTCTGAGGTTGTGAGACTGGGTAGGAACCCAAAGCCATTTATAAGCTGACCCCCCACAAGGCCACATGAAGTGGTTTGATGTTTTTAAAAAATACTTCACTAGGGGCTTCCCTGGTGGCGCAGTGGTTGAGAGTCCGCCTGCCGATACACGGGATACGGGTTCGTGCCCCGGTCCGGGAAGATCCCACGTGCCGCGGAGCGGCTGGGCCCGTGAGCCTGTGAAGTGTAGTGTGAGCCTAGTGTCAGAAAAGAGGAGTAGGGCTTCCGTGGTGGCGCAGTGGTTGAGAATCTGCCTGCCAATGTAGGGGACACGGGTTCGAGCCCTGGTCTGGGAAGATCTCACATGCCGCGGAGCAACTGGACCCATGAGCCACAGTTACTGAGCCTGCGCGTCTGGAGCCTGTGCTCCGCAACAAGAGAGGCCGCGATAGTGAGAGGCCCACGCACCGCGGTGAAGAGCGGCCCCCGCTTGCCACAACTAGAGAAAGCCCTCGCACAGAAACGAAGACCCAACACAGCCATAAATTAATTAATTAATTAATTTTAAAAAAAGAAAGAAAAGAGGAGCAGCGGTGGTGACCCACCATCTGACCATCAGGGAGGCAAGAGAACGGATTGTTGAGCAGGAGGGAATCCTGGCCATGGGAGCCAGGTTCCAACTCTACACTCACAGTAGTTCATTTCTGAGGTGAGATTATGTACACCTCTCAGAAAGTTTATTTTTAAGGGCTTATGTGATGTAAAATAGTGAATTCCTACCAGTGCCATCTGAACACTTGGTAGGCACTAGAAATGATGATTGAGTCAATGGACAACTTATTATCTTGTGGAATGTTTTTAATGCCCTCACTGGCCCCATTTTATTATGCTGATTTAAAAATTGAGGCTTTTCTTCTTTGGGATTATGGATTTTGCTAAACCTCTGAGCCTCCCTTATTCCGTTACCACCCCTAACTGGTTGAGGAGAACACCCTCTCAAACCCTGTTGAAAGTGTGGGTTAGGTGCTTGGAAGTGGGGTGACACGAGAAGCTCTCATCATTGCATTCCTTTTGCAGTTTACAGTTTCGTCTGTTTTTTTCTTTTTTACAACCTGAGATACTCATGCTTTATTTGTGGTTAATTATGCGCCGTTAAATTTTTTTCTTTGTCTCCTGGATTCTCGGAATTGTCTCAAGTTTTAGGGGGAAAAACTTGACTAGTCCCACTTCTACTCCTGGTGCCCCCTGAGCCCTGTGCTTGAATACAATGAGGTCACTTTGTTGAAGGATTAACTTTATAGTACATTCTTGCAGAGTAGATGTATGTCCCTAAGGTACGACTACCCCCACTGATGAAAATAAATATGCCATTCTTTATGATTCCTCCCCGTTACTCTCTCTGTTGATTTTCAGAGAGTTTATGAATAGTCACATATTTATACAACTGGCCAAAAGTATACTACTTATTTTTCTTATGGTCTGTAATAACCTAGGCAATGTTATTAAAGGGTATACAGACCCTTTTTCAGGCAAAGTTTCTTATGTCATTACTTTATACAAGCAGGTCAGATTCCATCCCGGGAACACTCTCTTGCTCTTAACCTTTTTCTCTGATTATAAAAGTAATATATGTTCATTGTGGAAAATGTAGACAATGCACAGCCTAAAGAGAAGGAAGAAAAGCACTTCAAGACTCACTTCTTAGAAATAACTGCTGTTAGGCAGTTTATACACAGAAACCTTTTCTTTATTCTCTGTATATGTTCATTTTTTTAAAAAGTAACCATATTGCACATATGCTCTTGTAATCTGCTTCTTGACATAGCAATATATTTTATGCCAGTAAATTTATTTTTCCAAAAGCATTGCTTTTGAGGACTGCATCGTATTCCTATGGGTGTGCCGTAATTTATCCATCCCCCCTCCCTAGACAGTTAATCTGTTTTCAGGGTTTTTTTTTAAAGTAACAATCTCTATCAGATGGCCCCTCTCACTCAATAATTGGTTTAGTTTTTTTTCTTTAGTTACTGCAATCAGAGAAATCGTCAGGCACCTTTGAATTTAAGACGACGAACTTTGCTTGCATATCTTTAGCGTTACCTTTGTTTACAGCACTCGACAATGCCATTGTGATATTCAATATGTAGATTGAGGGCAGGTTAATATATTAAAAAATACGAGTATAGAGCAAATCATAAAGGCGTGGGAAATAAATTAAAAGCCTTTGTCCCTCTACTGAAATATTTCCTCTCACATAGCATACTTCCATAGACTAGATGCTTATTTTTCTTTGAATAATGAGTTTAATATATCTAATTCAATTACTCTTTCTGGCAGCAGAATGACTTCTCCTCAGCTCTTTAGCTATTAGTTCCATATGATATTTGAATCAGTTCTTTTAATTGTGGATACTGAATGTCAGTCATTTTGTTGTGAGTTGTTCCTATAGTCAGAGAAACATATCCTCCCCCCAGCACATCAGTCATTCAATTAACAACCATGGGTTTCTTGACACAGTAGGAATTAATTCATTATGCAAACAACTGAAGGGGTGGGTCAACAAGTCAAGTTTTACTGGTGGCTTACACTGAAAAATAAAACCAAGAATTAGAATTTTCAGGATGCGGAATCATATCTTCAAGTGTTAAAATGATACATTTAATTGCCTAAAGCTCTTTTTATGGTTAAACATCTTTGTTGGCAATTAGCATTATGGGTGGGAGATAGATGTGATATATAGCTTAACCTGGGTGCTCATTCCTGTCACTCTCGGGCATTTCTTTATTAAATCCTGGGATCTTACGAGTCACAGCTTCCCTGTGTAAAGAATTGTATGGCTTTTTCTCTACAAGTCTAATTTGAAAAAAAAAAAGAATTTTTCTCAAGGGTTTAGAAAGTAATTCATAAAATGGGAGGAACAATAACTATTGTGCCTTAACTCATGTACCACTATAGAGAGATTTGGTACACCTGGGTGTAATTTTAGTTAATTTCCACAAGAGGCAGGTTGAAAGTTTACCATTTGGAAGGGGGTGGGGAGAAGGTGGGGGAAATGGCTAAACCTCATATTTACAAAAATGATTACATTGTCTTAAATGGCTACTCTATTAACAGCTTCAACAAGCGTTGCATCTGGGAAAAAAAGATCTTCTTAAAAAAAGTTACCTGAAGTTCACTCCAACTTAAAATATACAAGTGAGGAAAAAGTACTTACTCTCTTTATATGTCTTTTGGAGGTGTAATTATTGGCTTTTTACTCACCTGTGTAAAACAATGTACTTTTGTAAATGGATTTCTGGCCACTTTATGCAGCCTTTTTTTTTTTTTTCTTACATAAAAAGTAAGCACTGTCAATCAAGGAATTTTAAGGTTTATTTCCTCTTTAGAAATGATTGATAGCCTTTCAGATTTACAAGTTGACAAGTTAAAGGGTTCTATTGGTATAATTATGTACTAAATTCACAGTCTTTCAATTTAAATGTCCTTTTAAAACCACAAGATTATCATACCTGTATTTTGAAAAGTGGGCAATCAAGGAATTTTAAGGTTTATCTCCTCTTTAGAAATGATTGATAGCCTTTCAGATTTACAAGTTGACAAGTTAAAGGGTTCTATTGGTATAATTATGTACTAAATTCACAGTCTTTCAATTTAAATGTCCTTTTAAAACCACAAGATTATCATACCTGTATTTTGAAAAGTGGGCCAGTCAGTTTGGGTTGGTATACAAATTGCTTCCATTAGCCTTGGGACCTATTTGAATTTAATACAGTTTTTTAAAGTTAGTAGTAGTATGAATCTTACTTTTAAAATTTAGGTTAATGGAAATGCATTTTAAGTAAAGCATGTGGCAACTTGTTTTCTAAATGTATAGCTAAATGTCAGAACTACAAAGACTGTCTTTTTATTCAGTATGGGAGAAAATATGTGGTTGAGTACTTTGGTTACATGAAAGAAGAAAAGAAGAAAAAAACCCACTCATTACTGAGAGGAGATGGGGGATGTGGGTGGAGGATGGAGCCGCCATCTTTTCCTGGTCAGGCGAGGAAAGCTGGAGATGTTTCATATCCTGGGGAGGAATTTCAAAAGTGATACACCAGAGTCCACTTTGTATCGAGTTGAATTTGAGGATGCTTTGAAGAAGGTGTAGTCAATATGGGTACAAGAAGGCCCACTGTCTCCAAATATTATTACAGGTTTGCTCTTTTTTAGTCTTTTAAAAACATTCTTCTTGGAGAGCCAGCTGCTCTGAGCTAGTGCTCCATAGAGGTTAGCCTTTCCCTGAAATAATATTGATATTGGTGAGTCAGTCGTTCATCTCAGATATGAGGGTGTCGTATCAAGGCCATTTTCAATACCTGTCTCCTTCCGGACTCTTCCGAGGGTAGAAGAGAAGATCTGGTGTCCTCTGCCTCACCACACTTAATTGCCCCCGACGGCATGGCGATACTGTATCAGCTGAGGTCCCCTTGATATTCTGTAGCTAAGCAAGTACTTTTAATTCTGCTCTTTATACCTGCAGATACCCTTGGCCAAGCCCTCCAGTGTTGTAACTCAAGCTTCTGACTAAAGGGAAAATCCTAAAACCTCACACCAAGTTCCATTTTACCTTCCATTTTCAACACTGTAAGGAATATAGAATTTGGCCAGAAGAGCAGAGCTTAGGACCTGCTACTCCTGTTCTTTTGAGTGAGTCAGTCCCCACCAAAAGGGATCATTCGTCCAATCACTTTATGATCTAATTCAAAAGTATCAATGAAACTTTCAACTTCCCAGTTATTTCCGCACCATAAGTATTGCAAATCATGTGCTGTTTTATTTCCTGAAATTGTTCTAATTGGACGACTTCTTCATTGCAGCACTCAATGAACCCACCATCGATTATGGTTTCCAGAGGTTACAGAAGGTTATTCCCCGGCACCCTGGCGACCCTGAGCGCTTGCCAAAGGTAGGATACCTCCTCTTTGGGTTAGGGTCTCTGAAAACACGGGCTCGGGTGATTGGCAGACGACTTCGCCATTGATAAAAGTTAGTTCATAGATAAGCTACTCAATATTTTTGTGCTTTGTGTATTTAGTATTATAAGGTAAGCAATAATCAAAGTAGCAAGCACTTATGTGCCAGGTAAGGTTTTACTTGTATCATGTCATTTCTTCCTCTAAAAAACCCTCTGAGGTTGGTGCAATTGCCACCTCTATTTTAGAGAAGAAAATAACCAAACAAAGAGAGGTTAAATCATTTGCCCAGGGTCACACAGCATGTAAATTGCTAAACGGAGATTCAAACCTCTAAAGCCTGGCTCCTAAGTCCAGGTTATTAATCATTATATTGTATCAGTTCTCAAGAGGAAAAAGAACATTGCTTTTCTACCCCCATGAGGATCTTTACTTATTTCTGGTGAGGGGAGAACAGCTAGAGCTCAAAGGAAAGCATATTGGCACACCTTGCACCGGGGCTACTAAGACATGAGTCTGTTCCCTCCAGAGGCATCCCACCTAAGACACAAGTGGGAGAAATTAGACACAGATTCAAGATAGAGCAAAATATGTATCATACAGCAATGGTATTAATGGCCAATGCAGAAAAAAAAAGGAAATGCACATTTATTGGTTTCTATTCTGTACCTGTTGTCAACGTTGGGGATATTCCCATCTCTGTACCCAAGGAACTCAGACCCGCTGTGGGAGAGAAAGCCAAATACAACGCCATACAAAACAGAAAACAATAGGTACATTTAACAAAAGTGCAACCAGAGTTCCGGGAGGACTCAGAGGAGAGAACAGTTAAATGCTATAGAAGTTCAACGAACGGAATTGGTCGAGCTACCATTCACTGTTTACTGACAGCAAGATGAAATTTCATTTACTGCACAAGTAAAAATTAGTATAAATTAAATGAGTAGAGGAAAGGTCCTCTCCATGCCACAGCAAGTCTAGAGATATGTCATTTCCAGGTCTGTTTCTGCTCGTAATACACTTATAAAAATGAAGTTGGGGTTTCCCTGGTGGCACAGTGGTTGAGAGTCCGCCTGCCGATGCAGGGGACACGGGTCCGTGCCCCGGTCCGGGAGGATCCCACGTGCCGCGGAGCGGCTGGGCTCGTGAGCCGTGGCCGCTGAGCCTGCGCTTCCGGAGCCTGTGCTCCTCAGCGGGAGAGGCCACAACAGTGAGAGGCCCGCATACAGCAAAAAAAAAAAAAAAAAAAAAAAAAAAAAAATTGCAAATCCCGGCCCCGCAAAAAGAAAAAAAAAAAAAAAAAAAAAAAAAATGAAGTTGGCATATCCTTCCTAGCTCAGCGAACCTCTTTGGGGGATCATTTCATCATCACATCTTACCTGTGGGCCCTGCTGCACTGAAGGGGCAGGACCACTGTCAGAACAGGCCTGTCCAGGAGAAAGCTGCCCCTCCCCGCCAAAACTGATGTACAGATGTGAGGGGCTGGGGGGTGGGTATGGGGCACTGCCTGCCCAGAGAGAGGAAGAACCACGACAAGCAAATTCTGCCCTCTCCTAGACCCCAGGGGAAGACCCACAGAGCCTTCAGTCTCAACCCTGAGTTCCCATAACAGCCTCACTTCCACTGAGCGCTGTTCACCTTCAGAAAATATCTTGAGAGCATTTCACCTGAGGGAGAAATCATATGATGTACATATCCTTGTCTTTGAAAGGGGCCTCCATCTTACACCTCCTCCCTTTCACCCTGACTTATTCTTGGTGAGCAATTACAGAATCTAATAGTAATAGTGAACGACCCTCTGCTTCCACAGATGGGTGTGCCATGGAGAGAATTACCTTTAGGTTCCTTTGTCTGGCAAGAACCCAACTCCCATGCATTTCCTATGGGAAAATAATCGGTAATTTTATAGCACGAAGGTGTAAATAATGTGTGTCCACCCAACGGTGGGAAGAAGCCATGAGGGCATTGCCAGACTCTTCCCACTGTTTCCATTTGGGGACCATTTTCACTTTCATTTGGCATTTGATGTCCCTAGAGTCTGCTGAAGGGACTGGAGAGCTCTGTGGTCTGGGTCAAAATTCTTTCTCTCCCCCGCAAATTCTTAACCTGTCTGTGCCTCAGTTTCCTTCTCTGTCAAATGGAGATGGTAATACTTCCTACTTTTTTGGGTTGCTTTAAATCACTTATTTAGAAGTCCACAAAAGGTAGCTATAATTATTTGCCAGTTGAGTGAGAGTGGGACCCTGGCTTCTGAGAGCTCTCCTACCCAATCTCTGCAGAGCAGGAAGCCCTGATTCAGGTCAGCAGTGGAGTGTATGGTTTATCTTCTGTGTCTCGGTTTCTTCATCTATAAAATGGGGGTGAAATAGTCGTGCCAACTTCGCTCGGATCACATAGGACAAAAAGAAGTAATCCTGTGGGAGCCTCAGCATAGTTTCTGGCCCACAATTGCCACTCTATAAGTATTGATTGAAAAACAGGAGACAGATTTGGTTTAATGGCTGAGGTCTACAGCAACCAAGCAATACTTTTCTTATTCGTAAAGAAAGGAGAGAAACGGGAATATATGGTTGAGTTTTGTGTATTTACTTTTCATAACATTTTCACGGCTGCACATCACGTTCAGAAATGTTGAACAAATAGCACAGGCACGTGTCACTTTGTCCCCGGTGGCCTGATGGTGAAATTCCCAGCCCCGCTTTCCTGGGTTTGGGAAGAGTAATCAAGGACACAATGGGTTTGTGTGTTAAGGAAACACTCCACAGTGTGCATCCAGCCACTGGACCGTGCGAGGGCTTTGGCCAGAGCCCACCCCAGGAAGCTCTCTGTGTGACTCAGATCAGAGTGGTGTCCTCTTGGCTCCGAATGTGAAGGTGGAGTGAGAGTTCAAGAGCAGGGTCAGGAAGTGGCGGATGGAGCCAGCACGAGGTATTCCTGTGGACCTGGGAGATTTATAGTCCCGCTGTCCATTGTTAGGGGGATGAAAACGGGCTCCGCCTTTCTTAGAATCATGGTCAGTGTTTGTAAAACAGGAGTGTTTCAGTGAGCCATGGACCACACACCTTACAAAACAAACTCCACTTTATTAAACCCATGTGTTTGCGAATAGACAAAGCTAGATTCATACAACCACCCACATATTCTGTCAAATGAAACTGCTCCAAAGACCAAGCAGACAGCTTTCCATAATAATATGCCTTTGTATACTGGCTTGTGCTTTTTCAAAGAACTTGTACATGCGTTGTTTTATTGGAGCCCCTCTTGTGAGAGAAGTCGGGAAAGCAGACATCATTCCTATTTACCAAACGAGAAAACAGGAGCAAGCCGAATCCTTCTCTGTAAATTATTTCGTCCCTGAAAGCCACCATCAGTGATAGTTGCTGTACACACAAATTTAAAATACTATAATTATGCCAGCCCCAGATGTGCTTTGGTTTCCTTTCTCACGTGCACGTGGAGAAGGGCAGGCTAAGGTTTTTCAGCTGCAGCATTCCATTCTGTGTCATACAGACGTGCCTTCCTCTCTGGATCCTGGCAGGAGGGAGAGGAACATGTGACCAACTTTGGGGCAAAGGTTGACTTTTCTTATAATGTAGAGGTGCGGAGGATGGGGACTGTGGTCAGTCAGAAACGCCGAGATGCTGAAATGCACGAGGCCATCCAGAAACATTGAACAAGGAGCTGTCTCTGTTTTGAAGGCCAGAGGTGTCTCTGCCCCCTTTCGATTTGTAGCTGTCTCCCTGAGTGGTCAGTGAGCATTAGCACAAAGGCACCGAGCTTGGCTGGCAATCCGTGTGTTTGCAGTGAGTCCCAGGGAACAGGTAACCTTTGCGTCATGCCCTCGATGTGCCTGGCACGGCTTTATCAAGGTTTTTGAAGGGTATTGAGGCCAAGAGAGTGGGCTCTCAGGTCAGATGGACGTGGATTTTGAAAACCACTTGCACTGCTCCATGCACGGGACTCACCCTTCTCAGCCCCCGTTTTCTCCTTTGTAAAGCAGCTGTCCCGCAGCATGGCTGTTGGGCGGTAATGAGATAATACACGCAACGAGGTCTCTCTGGCATAGAATGAGACTTCAGTAAATGGGGGCTACTACTCCCTGCAAGATGGGTACTCCCCATTTCACAGGGTCAGAGTTCCCAGAGGGCTGGTGGCATGCTACCACTCACAGCAAGCACATATGGGAAAACAGATTCGCACCTGGGGCCTCCGGCCTCACTGCATCAAGTTCCCATTTCCCTCCCAGGTCTGGAAGCCCAAATACTTCTGCCTTGAGGCGACTGGCTTCCCTCTCCTGTCTCTCGCCTAACCTCAGCCCCTTCCTACTCAAATACGCACCAGCTTTCTCTCATTCCCCACCCAGAGGGGTTTGCATGGGGACCTCCACAGGGCAAATGTGTTTTTTCTTCCAGGGCCAGTCCCTCTTTCAGAGAAGATAACGCAGTTTGAGAAGAGTAACAAAGGCGGCATTTGTGTGTTTTGCTTTATGGAGCTGAAAATATCTGGTAAATTGATCCAGTGGGAGTAATAAATACACATTACTTTATCTTGTTCTTCATGTCCTATATCCCTGAGCCTTGATAGAGCAACACCACTTAATAGACTTAAAAAAGAGTAATTACACTCATTGGTTGTGTGATTTTTTCAGCCCTCGCAGCCCTGCCTGACCTTCTAATTTACCTCACCGCGTCTAACTAATGCATTTATGTTCATCTTTTATGAAGCATGTATAGTACAGAATTGACTTTAGAGCCTTTTTCAAGCTGTCCTCCCTGGTTTCCAATCTGGTGAGCAGTAAGGAGAATGGGAACCATCCATCTCCCTACATCCGCACCTATAGATAACCCATACACATGGCTCACAGCATTTTCTTTATCCTTTATGAAACATAATAAAAAGTAGTTATTACATTTTTACTTTAAAGCTTTTATACATTCTAGCATTATTTACAGCTAAACATGCAGGCAAAAGATGCGAGTGTTTTTAAAATGATTACTGTTAATGTTTCTGCTTGTCAGAAGTACTTAAATTTTCCTGCACTTTGTCTAAAAACTTAGTACTGTTGCCTTTTAAGAACAACACATTTAAAAGATCTTGCAAGTCAGATTTGCAAACACTGCTGACAGTTTGTGATGAATGATACTGCAAAATTTGCAAGATGTTTGTCATTTCGCACAGCTGACATATTAAGGAACAGATTAAGAAACGCGAAACCACTATGGAAAACAACCCTCCCAAACAAACCTCAACCAAACCTTGAACCCAGAGAGCACATGCACCAGAATCTCTCACCCGGGTTTTCTCTCCCATCTTCCCACTCCGCCAGTGGAACCCAATTGTTCTCAGTGCATTTTCTCTCACCATATGGTCTCCTCATTACCATACACTAAGAGTCCATATGGGAAACTTGTGAAATGAACTGTATTCATTTTAACTGCCAGATGAGCAGCCTTTTGCTTTGCAAGCTTAGCTTAAGTCATCTGCTGTCTTCGTGTTGTTATGGCAACACGGTACCCATAAAAAATTCTAATCTACTGTAAGTGATCACAGTATTTTAAGTGCTTGCCTATAACTGCCCTCAAAGGGGAGGAAGGAGGAGGGGGGTTATCTTTGCCCAAGGAGCAAAGGGTTGTTCTTCACTCCAGCAGGTGTCAGTAAAGAAGCTTGGTGACGTGGAGAGTGAGGTGCTAGGGGGTCCGTGTAGCAGGTGTAGTAGATGCGACGGTAATGGAGGTGGATTGCAGAGGGATGGATGCTAGTGAGGATGGACTGTAGACCCTTTGGGTGGGTTGAGAAAAAACACTGACTGTTGGACACCATAGTTCTCCCAGCAGACACATGACTCCGCTGGTGCGGTGCGCCCCGCCATGAATAAAACCCAAGGTTCTGAACGACGACACAGGCAGCGGTTCCTCGTGGTAACTTCTCCTGCACTGGCGTGCAAAAAAAAAAAAAAAAAAAAAAAACCC
>NW_006771758.1:635124-636125 GCF_000442215.2 Lipotes vexillifer
AAAAAAAAAAAAAAAAAAAAAAATCCCAGCCTCCTCTTCCTGTACATGGGAATTAGTCATTTCTAACTCTTAATGCTAATTAAGAGTGCCTTAAAGTAATGGAAGTAGGCAGCAACATCCTTAAATATAAATCATTTTCACCTCCGCAGGCCACATGATATGTTTCATCTCTGTCGCTCTATCTGTATTGAAAGTGAATGTTTATAGTCTCAGTTCATCAGTTCACATTAGCCTCATGCTGAATATTTAAACACAGAACAATTTGAACACACCACGAAGGAAGGCAGTGACTGCACTTCCATTTGGAACAGCAAGGGCTCATCTAATAATAATTTAGTAAATCAGCCATTTAGTGGCTCGGTTGTGCACTGCATTGTGCCAAATATTATTCAGTTCCACTGTACACTTGCAGAATTGAAATTCAGCCTCTAGTCACAGGCACTGTTTTTGCTCAATGGAGAGACGAGACCCCAAATCACCCTCCCTAAAGAGCGGTCGTGTTAGTGATTTATCATAAATACAGAGCTGGGGCAAAATAAAACTGGAGTCGGCTGTATACCACGTATTCTAATTATGCTTTTATTGTTTTAGTCTTTATGCAAAGACTATCCGTAATTCAAAACCTGCAGTTGCATCAGTGAAAATACAAATAAGAAATTTTTGCATAACCACATTGCCTGTTAGCAGAAAAGGGGATGACTGAGGGTTTCAGAAAAGGATAAAGAAAAACCATACATCTTTATCTTCCACACTGTGACACTGGACGTGCTCTCTCGTCTTATTCATTTATTTATTTTTTTAATTTCAAGAAAATCTATTAACATTTTATCTGGGAACCAAAATGACTCAAACAAAAAAATATAGCGACAAAAGCAAATCATACAGTATATTCAGCTCTTAGGAAAAGCATGCTGGAGTTTGATTCCAAAAACCATTTCGTCTCTGCATTTTCTTGTCAAAAACACACACTATGGAATGCAGTTCGTTCCGCCCACCCACCC
>NW_006771758.1:636267-648384 GCF_000442215.2 Lipotes vexillifer
CCTCCAACCCCGTATCTGCCAGAAAACTCACGGGCAAATTCCACTTCCCCATTTTGATTATATGCTCAGTTGAGGGGGCTTCGTAGCCCCTCCTACTTACGCTTCTTTCGTCAGGGGAGTTTAACCTAGTTCTGTGCACCCTTGAATTTGTATATAGAATTGTGTGCATGTGTGTGTGATGAGTATGCACACACATGCATGCACATATGCACGTATTTTTCTGGAGAGTGAGATTATAGCTTCATTTAAAGGGCCAGGACCCCCACAAAAGTTTTAATTCTTACTTTTTTTAGATTATTTATTTTACCTTTAACTGACTGACTGCAGTAAGTTACTCTGTCGTTATTGAATCATGCCCGATTTAGAGATGAGAAAACTGAGGCTCAGAAAGGACCACTCACACAGCTGTCAGGGGGGGCTCTCTACCTCACCAGACATCCTCACCATTAGTCTGTTCAGAATCTTTCGCAGTGTTTTGCAGATAGGATTGCACCTCAAGGAGCACTCAAAGCATTGACTCTAAGAATGCACATAATTTGCCCAAGTTCTCTGGAAAACAAGGGAGGGTTATCAATATTATTGCTGCCTCTTGCTCAGTAAGCACTCACTGTATGTCTGCTGAGCCAGATGCTGGTCTGAACCGTACTTTACAGTTGAGGAAACGGAGGCATGCATTTACAATGCTAAAAAAAATGGCAGAGCAAGGATTTGAGCCAACTCTGTTGGACTCCAGAGCCAGTATCTCTAAGCACTGCTTCCTAGAATTAAGAAAAGGGAATTTTAAGAAAAAAGGCAATTTTGTAAACCAATTTTTTAAAATCCCTCAAGCTTGGCTGGGGGCAAAGGGAAAGGTGCTAGCATAGACTGAGGGTAGCTCACAGATGGCTTAGCCAGGGGAAAGTGGCAGCAGGAGTTAAAAACGCACACATAATAATAAAAGATAATAAAATAAAATAAAAGATAATAAAAAAAAAGATAATTCTCTTTCTCTTTAGCCCCACAGTCATTGCTATAGGGACTTTGTAATAACAGTTACTCCAATAGCTGAATTCCGGAACCTCCTTCAAGTTCTTTTAGCATTGAGCTCTTGACAAGGGGGGGACGAAGTTTAACCTTTGTATCACACCCCGTGTACAGGGGCTTTGAATATAATTACTCATTAGTTCAAGGAGAAGTCACAGGAGGAAACAGGGACTCATTTCTCCTCCTAACCACCCAACATCCTCCTCTTCAAGACCGAAGCCCTTAGCAACAGAGACACTAGGAAGCCTCTGGCCGTGCTTACTATTTTCAGCCTTGAGTAACACTTCAGTTAACCACTGGAGTAATAAGAAGTGAGCCCCAGCAGTCTTGAGGCAGTGGATTTTAATTGCAGTTGTAGTCAGGACCATCAGTAAAGCCTTGGGAATCATCATTTATAGATACCGTTCTTCTGGAGGTACATATCATAACTGATGATGTTCAACAATTTAAGAAACCAAGAGCAACTCTATTTTGCCTTCCTTAGATATCCTAAAAGTCCAGTGTAGTTCCAGCCCGCACACAGCCCTTACTCAAGCTTAACTACATGTACTTGTCCAAAAATATAAATATACACATACATTTGTATACACACACACCAAACACATACACAGACGTACAGGGACATACATACGACAATAAGTCTCTTTGTTTACTCAGTGGTCCTTTTACTTTTCAAACTAGATATTTATTGTCCTGCGCCCTGGGGAAAGGGAAGCCACAGCCAAAAGACAAAGAGAAACACAAGTGGTTAATTTCTGGCTTTTGTGTTTTCTAAGAGCCCAGGCCTTGGCAACTCAAAAGAGTTTCAAGGGTAATTTTGACTCTGGGCAGTTTTTGTTTCATGTGCTGACTTTACAACCTAGCCCTGAAAAAGCTACCTCTGTCCACAGCCTTCTCTTTAAGCAGAGACTTTCATCCTGATCAGAAAGTCGATTTCCAAGGCCACTCAGCAGGATCTAACCCAGAGCGTTGGTCTTAAACCAGTACAATGAATTGGAATAAGAAGAGCCAGCCAGAGGTTACCAAGTTCAGCTCTGTACCTCCAAGCAAGGTCATATTCACAAGGGTGCAGACACCATTTTTCACGGTATTTGTGCCGGGAAGCACCCCAGGCTCCCATTCACCAATTACCATGACACCATTTAGAAGAGAATGCCAGGAGACCAAAAAGAGGGGGGAAAGCCATTGTCAACAGTCTTCTCAGGAATACCTACCTGGCTTCACAATTTATACATAACTGCTGACACTTGAGAAGTGGAACATTTTGGTGAAATGAATCAAGTGTAGTGTTTCTTTTATGAGATTCCCCTTGCAGGAAAGGGAGGTTTGGCACCTCGTGGAGACCAAGCTTGGTTATCCATCATAGTAAAGTCAGCTGTCCTAGCCAGCTTCTCAGAGGTCACGCGATCGAATCAGCAGCTCTTACAACTATATTATTGCTCACGGAACAGTAATTGAGGCACCAGATAAAAATTACCTGGTCTAATAGGCAGTGAACAATTTTCAGTCAATAAAATTATAAGCCAAATCACTCATTTCATAACACTCTGGCTAATTTATTTGTTGACCTTTTAATATCCATAGCTCTTCAGTGGTATTAACTGCAACTCAGACAAAATCTCTTGTTCATTTCACTTTCATTGATTTTTTTTTTTTTTTTTTCTTTTTCCCATTGAGGCAATAACAGCTGCCTGAAAACAGCCTTTTCCTTTCCACTGTAAAAGTCAGTCATGTAAGTTAGTATGTTTTACGTTGATGTTAGCTGCGTTGGCTTACAACCTACCTTAATTTCATGTGATTCAGAAGTCTTCCACGTTTGTAACAAAGGCAAAGCTTTCGGGCGCGTCTCCAACCACGCGGCACGATGATACATAATCATATGTTTGAGAAGTAAGAGGGGTGTCATCTAATCTGAACACAAAATCAACTTTAAAATTAGAGGAGGTTCAGAAGCCCCCCCTTCAAGCCCCTGCATTTTCTTTAGACTAGAACACTTTCGATGCCTCTTGTGTGAATAGCAGTAGACCCTTTCAAAATATTTAATTCCTTTGTTTTGAATATTTCTGCAGATTTTGATTATGGTTTGAATTTTAGTTTTCTTTAAAGACTGTGGGCAATGAGTGTGCACTAGAATGTTCAGTAAGCTTCAGCTGAAGCTTCCTCTGTAATAAAATGCTATGAAGTCTTTAGAATGCAGGGTTGTAAAATATAATTGTTACACATTTGGCATTTTATGCCTCCCTAGAACTAACCACTTGCTACCTACACCTCATCTATGCTCCTCCGTTCCATTTCAGTTTACTCTAAAGTGGTCCTTAGCCATAATGAGAATGCCCCTTTCAGCGGAAACATGTTTAATTATACCCATGCTAGATGAGAGTGACTCCTCTCGGTCATAGGGCTTCTGAGTAAAGCGTGTTTCAAGTGTGACAATAAAGGTTTCTAATGATCTGCGGTAAGCTCTATTTCGAGAAGTTCATATTACCAGAGAAAAATGAAAAATTTAAGGAATGTCTCAGAGGATCGGAAGCTAAACAGTGCTCAAGTATTATTTTGGTTTGTTTTACTCCTTCCCTCACTGCCCTCATTCTATGATTTTTTAGGATGCAAAGTCTACCACTGTGGAATTTTCCATTTGGCTGAATAAACACCAAGGAAGTTGGGACATAAAACTACCCTCCACAGAAATACCTCTCAGTCAACTAGTATTTATTGCGTTGTACATCCAGCTCTGCAGGAAATGGGCTGCCAGAAACTTCCAATCACTTTCTCAGCTTGTAGACTTTCCAATCAGTAGTGTCACCCACACTTTCAGAAGCCAGTGGGGAAAGAGCTAGAAGTTAAAGGCTAGTAAGCTGAATATACTGATTAAAATTTGGACCCAGTAGTAAACTCCAGCGTGAGGAGGTGAACGGATTCAGTGCTGATTTCAGTGCTGATAGGGGCTTATCGACTTTAAATCAGGAGTGATTTTGCCGGTCCACTTCATTTTGTTTTGCTGATATTTGAACCCACTGTATCTTGAATCCCCTGATAGGGCAAAGTAGAGTGGTGATAAATGGGTGTCAGGGCAATGTGCAGTGACAGGAAAGTATCGAACTTCTTTCTCGGGAATCACCCAGGTCAACTTGACTTTGATAATTTATGTTTACGTTTAGCTTCTGTTTTCTTCTTCGTCCCTCAAAACGTTATTTTCTAACTGAGGGACCGTAAAGCCAAGCACAGGTTGTCTTCCCAAATTACAGAAGCATCCCTGGGCTTTAATTTTCTGAGGGAGTTCCCACAGTCTCAAAATCTGATTCTGAGATTTGAAATTAATGTTGTGTTGGTAAACGGGTACCCATCTGGCTTTATGAGTTGGTCTACATGTGCTCTGAATGAAAGAGAGTTCAGGCCATCTCCCCTGCTCATCTGGGTTTGAATGACTCAAAACATGGGTTTATAAATGGGCTCAGTATTGGATGGTTAGACAGCCTTCCCATTCTCTCTGGAAGGCTAGGTGGGCCCAGTGAATATGAGCTTATTAGCAACACATTTGAGATCAGATGCTGCAGAGACGATTCACATGGAAGGTGAATGATCCTCAGAGGTTTTATTGTCATGAAATGGAAGGAAAGGTGAATTAGCCATGTCTGCATATCAGACATGATATGCCTGGTTCCTAAGAGTGTGCAAATGCCTAAGTATTTCTAAGAGCCTAGGAGTATAGTTAATAAAAGGCTGATGTACATCAAGACAAACCTCATGTTGTTAGCAGCCTATAACTTGAGATAATGTCTGTACCCGACATGATTCATTACATTAATCACAAAATTAAAATGTAAGTAGGAGTGAAGGAGCAAATTCACTTAAAAAAAAAAAAAAAAAAAGGGGTATTAAAAAACCCCCCAGTGATCAAGACCTTTGGGAATTTATATATTGGATTTAAAGGTCTAGAGCCAAATGGAGCACCAAATTTAAGTCTTCGGCTTTTATAAACTATGCCGAATACGTGACCTGGTCATTTCCTCATGTAAATTAAGCACGCGCTTTTAAACATCAGTAATGATCTTAGAATGAGCTCTTCAACAAGAATTTCTCAAGGGCTGTGGTTTGCTGAACAGAGTGCTAGGGGCTTAGAGAAGGAGATTAAGACCTCAAAGAGCCTGTAATCTGGTTGTGGAGATTGTAGACTCACACGTTTAAGACCAGAGCAAAATGACCCCACAGTGTCCACTTGTGTGCAGTGCTGGGCGGTGCAGTCAGCACTGTTTTTCGGAGGAATGAGAGAGGTTAGGAGCTGGGGTCTCAGTGAACGTGGAATTAGTTCCGATAGGATAGTGTAATTATGAAGAGCTCAGGCTCTGATGTCTAACAGGCCTGAGATTGAATCCCTGCTCAGCCACTCATTAGTTGTGTGACGTCAGGGCAAGCTGGCGGACCTCTCTTGAGTCTCAGTTTCCTCGTCTGCCAAATGGCGATACTGAGTCCCACCACGAAGACTGAACGAGTTAATGTTTCCCTTTCCATAAACAACAGTTATGTTTTCCACTACTCTGCCACCACCACCAGCACCACCTTCATTATCAGGCCCTAGAGGATGGGAAGATATTGGAAATGGGCACAGACTGAAGCCAGCTTCCCAAATAAAGGCAAAATGAGTAAAGGTATGGAGATAGGAAGGAGCCCAACATGTTACTTCCAGGCTGGGGAGGACTAACTAGCCCAGAATAGAGGGCAGTTCTTCAGATGTATAGGGAGAGGAGATTGGATAAAGAGGATAGGACCAGATGGTGGCGGAAATCTTTTGCAATTCCCACAGAACGCCATACCTTAATTCTGGGAAGATAGGGTGCCTTGAAAGGCGCTGGAGTGTAATATCGGTGTGTGACTGCTGGGACAACAGGAGGTTCAAAAATTACTTGCTAATTGATTGGGTTGCAACATACGAAGTAAAGCCAAATCTTCTCTCTGCATTTGTAGCCCGTTCAGCACCTTCATTATAAAGGTTCCAAAACATAGTAAAACTTGTACCAATTGTACTTGAACTGTTTCTCGAACCCCACTCATCCTTGAATCTTCCTAGTGTTTCTACTAACTCTAAGCAGATTTAGTATGGTTCATCCATTTTTTTTTTTTTTTTTCTCTCCAGATCTCCACTCACATAATCATCAATCGATGGTCATAGCAAGGCAGGTGAAGACAGGTTTTAATTGAGAAAGGAAATAGGTCAGCAAAGAGTTGTTGCTGTTTTTAAGGAGTATACATTTTCTTTCTTTAGGAGAGAAGAAATCCAAAGCCATGAAAAGAAAAACAGTCTGACTCAGGATGTAGGTTGGAGAACAAGCATTAGCTCTATAAGGAGACTCTGAGGCTTTTCAATATTTAGGGTACTGGTATTTGTCTTCTTAAGTCCCCAACGGGATATGTATTTTTTTTAATCCAAGGATAGGATTAATTACCTTGGAAGAGTCTATAATCTCTACCCTCATGTTTTAAACCGCAAGCAGCAAGACGTTTTAAACATTATGAAAAGAAGAGAAAATCTCTCCTGACAAATAAATGCTTTGAAAAATTAGATATTAGTACTTGTCAAGTGCTCTCTCTTTTCAGAAATATTAAAATTGCATATTAGAACGGAAGGATCCTTACACGATGCTCCCTCCTAATGTCGCAAAAAATAAGACCTTAGGAACAATTTCAGAGACAGAAGATTATATGAAACATCCAGCTTGTCCCCTTATGGGAAATTTCTCTCTTTAACATCCCAGGCTCAATCATTTCCTAATGTGAAATTACAGATTTTTCAAATTACCATATAAAACTGCAAAAAAATTACACTTGTGACCACCGAAGAGATAGCATATACTATCAGTTTGATTTTGAGAGGCATACATCTTTTATACTACCTGTCATTTTTATAATGCCTTTTACAAATTTAATCAATACATTTTAACATTCTATATACTTTTAAGTGCAATATACAATAAATATTCACGTTTCATCTTAAACATGCTTTGGCCTCTGAATTGTTAAAACGGCAGTGCCCTTTCAATCTACTTACATAATGTCATAAAATATACATTTCAAGGTAAATGAAGTCAGCTGCTTCAATTTAGTCCCTCAAACTGGTAGTAAATGAGAGGTTAACACTATGGTGCCAAAACCATTATTGAGTAAATTTAGCACCTTGGACAGCTCTGTAAAATCTTTATTGCTTTCCTGACCTGCTCGTCATGTTCTGTCTGTGTGTTCAGTGGCTCTCAGCTCTGATTGAAAGGCAATATATTAGATCCCCAACACAAACACGCTTGGGGGCTAGTTCACCGGGAGCATAATGACATGGAGGTGAGAGCAATTTTCTGGTCACCGAAATCCAAGCACCTTGCAAGTCCGCTGCACTAACTCACAGAGGACCCAGAAATTTCCTTTCTCCTTCCCATCTGCAGAAATAACTAATGGAAGCTGAATCGCACTGGCAAAGCTGAGCCAAAAGTGGACCCTCCCTTAAACCCCATAGTTGATACCACGATGAAGGACATTTTAAAATAGGCGAGATATCATTTGAGGGAGTCACTTCCAGGACACAACATCAGATTCACGCACTGTCCTCAAGACTGCTGGTCTGAAGCAATGCTGGCTGCTGACCCACCTACGGTGGCAACGGTGCCTAGTAGAAAGCATGTCCCGGCTCTTTGTATTGAAGGAGGCGGCAACTCTAGGAAGTGAGATTCACAAGCTTCATTTTCAGAGGATTGAATGGTGATGAGAGCTCTGGGTATTGAATAAGGAGAAAAAGGAACAAGTAGATCATGTTACTGAAAAATGTTATCACCAAAAATTTATCAGTTTAAAATATACAGCCTACACTGATAGTTGGAATTTTTCAGGCGCAAGAACTTCAGAGATCTTGGAGTTTATTGTGGAGTTTGCCTTCCCTCATCCCTGGTTCTGTGAAGATTGAAGTTTGCAAGTGCAGTTTCTGACTGCACCTTATCTTGCTTTTGACAGAGACTTGTGTTTTTTTTCCCCTAAAATGAAAAGAAGAATACCTTCTCTGCCAAGCCCAAACACCGGCATAGATATTTATTTGAAGAAATAAATGAATATAGACCCAGAGAAGTCAAATTTTGGTAACTAAACTAACTTGATCCTGTATTGTTTTCATCTTTCCTAAGAGCCGGATAAAGCCGTGAGGTTTTAGTGAAGGCAGCACAAGCTGATTGGATCTGGGGATAGGGTTTACTGTGCCCGTACCGTAGTAAATTATTAACTGCTGTTGTCAGACAGCACTGCAAACAAGCAAACAGTGGTGGATTATCTTGTAGCTTGCACTAAAAAAATAAAGAAATTATTTCAGATGTATTGATTCAAACCCCATTGATTATATAATGTTTTTCACTCCTTATATGAAAAATAACAGAACTGTTTTATAGGTGGGGTCTAGCAGCTTAAGGCAAGCATAAATGTTTATTGAGAACTGAGAACCCCTCTATCTCATTTTTGAATTTAGGACATTACATATGTCATAAGTAGTCACTGCAGTATGACAACTATTTTATCTTATACAGAGAATTTAAAATCGAAAAATGCTAATATGTATCTAAAAGTGTGTCATTTCAAGAGTTGTTCAAGAATTTTTGAAGAGGCTACGGTGACAGCAAAATGAATGCAATTATATCCCTATTTTCTGATCAGCGTCTGCAGTATGTGAAAATTGAACAGCACTGCTACTCCATGAAGAAATCTATTGTGTAAAATGTTTTAAAGTTAGACTTCTTTTTGAAACTTTACCCACAGCAAAAAAAAAATTATAAACATATCTTCTTGCAAATCACTTCTGATAACCACACCACGCCTTCATGCTTGCTTCTCTGATAAACCTCCATTTTATTTGTTTCAAGATTAACTTTCCTTTTCACATTCCGGTATAAATGAATCTGCAGAAAATTAGGGCTGAGTGAAGAGGGAATGATTTCTTGTGGTTAGAATGAAAAAAAAATTACCACCACACACATTTTTGTAGAGCGCCCTGTATTATTAGAAACAAGCATGCTAGCTAAATATGGAAGCCCACCTAAATGAAAAGGAGACATTTTTTCTTCAGCTGGAGTGAACAGTGGAGCATGTATCTAGAAGGAGAATGAATGAGCAAATGGGGAAAATGACAATCAATACTGAAATAGCAAAGACTTGCTAGAAGAGAAACAGACTCTGGCAGTCATGAAAATTGGTGCAGAGGGAGCTTCCAGGGGCAGGGAGAATTCTCTTGTGAGAACCTCTGACAAAACAGTGCATTGCCCCAGTAGATGGGTTTACTACATTGCCCCCTTATATCATGACTCTGCCGTGCAAAGGAGATAAACAAAAGAAGTTTAATGCTACATGCTTCTGCTTGCTGAAGATTGATTGGACATCTCTCGAAAATGACCTGTCTGATAAGGTCATGGTTCCTGGAATAAGCAGTTAAGTGCAAAATAAACACATCTTAGGGATTCATAACATGCACCAACTGACATCCATCATAGTAATCTAGTAAATGACCCCGCAATTGTATTCAGCAATAAACATATGAGTGCTTTATCGTGCTTATGGCACACTATTGAGTGATGTATTTTATCTTGCAGTACCAATGATGCTCACCTTTTGACTTGATTAAGTGTGTACGCGAATAGGGATACGTTGGTGATTTAACGCCATTCGGGGGTCCTTTTAAAGCAGTGCATTGGCAGAGGATGGCCAGAGGAAAGCGGTACGTGATCATGTGAAAAGATAATGACATCCTGCCTTCACTCAGAGGACTGTTTATCTGTTTTTCTCCTTGACAGGAAGTGATACTCAAAAGGGCTGCAGATCTGGTGGAAGCGCTGTATGGGATGCCACACAACAACCAGGTGAGCGTACTGGGTCTCGAACCTTCCACATTCAACTGAAGTGCCTGGAGTCCTTATTAGAATGAAAAAGTATGAAAAATACAAAAGCTCTTGCACGAGTTCAGTGTATAAGTCATTCGGACCTAACGGGTTGCGAGGCCATTCAAGTCTTCTCTTTTCTTTTGTAAATCTTCTAACGCCTTTTCTAGGGAATAATTTTTTCTTACGAGAAAAGGTACTTTATTTAAAAGGACTCTTCTGTGGGAATGTAGTTCATCACTGAAGAAGAGAGTTACCGGTGCTTGAGTTTATTCCTCTCGGGTTTTCAAGAAAATTTAGGAGGAAAAGGGGGGTTTGGTTTCTTCTCCTAAAAAGTATAATGAGGCCTGAATATTGTCTGCTTCTGTTTCGTAGAGCAACTCCATGTATCTGACCCAACTTGCTCAGGAAACTGGGTCTGAGAAATCCTCCTTCCTTGCGTGTGTCATTTGAATCAGTGTCCAAGGGACACAGTCCCATTAATACTCGGGGACACAGGTCATCATGTAAACTTGCCCTTAACTTCATCTGGGGAGATGAGTTGCTGTGTGTGTGTGTGTGTGTGTGTGTGTGTGTGTGTGTGTGTGTGTGTGTGTGGTGTGTGTGTGTGTGTGTGTGTGTGTGACCCCAGAGTTCTCTGTGTTACCTGTGGGGAAGGAAAGCCCCAGGTTGCTGTCCTGTACTGCGAGGTAGTGTAGAGGGGACTGGCTGAGTTAATGGGCTTTCGGAGTCAGACGAACAGGGTTATGCAGCCCAGCTCTCTCCTTGAATAGGTAAGTGTCCTGAAGTGAGGTCTTGGCCTCTCTGAGCCTCAGTTGCCCCATCCGTGGTATGGGCGTGATGATGATGAGACTGAACACACAGGTTGGTTGAGAGGGTTGCAGAAGTTAGTGCCGTTAACCATGGAGAGCCCTAAGCACGGCCTGTACTAAACGCTTGGAACGTGGTACTCCTGGGAATCTGACTGGGCAGCTAAGGGGGATGTCCCTGTTACTTTTCAGGAGATTATTCTGAAGAGAGCAGCTGACATCGCAGAGGCCCTGTACAGTGTCCCCCGCAACCACAGCCAGCTCCCGGCCCTCACTAACACCTCGGTCCACGCGGGAATGATGGGCGTGAATTCCTTCAGTGGACAACTGGCTGTGAATGTCTCCGAGGCGTCGCAGGCTACCAATCAGGGTCAGGAGCCCCACTCTTCCCCTCCCCATTTCCCTGCCCCTTCCCAACCCCAAGCTACCCCACCCCCATTTATTTGGCACAAAACAGTGTTTATTTTTTAAAAGTCTTTTTTTTTTTTTTCCCCCCCCAAAAGGGGAGATTCCTAGTCTGTGTGTATCAGATATTATTGTAGAATTTCGGTTCCAGCCATCATGTCTGGTAATTTGGTGGAGGGGCTAGAAAGGATGCATGCATTTAGTTACCTCACCATTTGACTTTTCACTGTAAACCATGAATGACAGATCACAAGGAGTGTTGGAACTAAAGTTCTGGAGGGGCCAAAACACATCATCCTTGCCCAGGGAGTAGGAGCCGGTTACCTCCAGGGTATTATGTCTCTTAGATTGGGATTTATTTCTGTTCCCAAATGATAAGTGACAGGTCCTGCATTGCCACTTCTCACAGGCCCGCTAAGTATCTATCATCTCCTGAGAAATGTATCTTTTGCTCGCTTCCCATTTTAATCACGGAGCTAGCACCACCAATCCAGCCATGAATCACCTGGCCCCTTCCCTTCAGGATGCAGCGATGGGGCAAGACACAGAGGCCTTCCTTTCCCCAAGGTTCTCAGACCCGCCACCCACCCAACCTCATCCTTGGTTTTGCCCCCGCCCCTCAGGTTTCACCCGCAACTCAAGCAGCGTATCGCCACATGGGTACGTGCCGAGCACCACCCCTCAGCAGACCAACTATAACTCGGTCACCACGAGCATGAATGGATACGGCACTGCCGCCATGTCCAATTTGGGCGGCTCCCCGACCTTCCTCAATGGCTCAGCTGCCAACTCGCCCTATGCCAGTAAGTAGAGATGTGTGTCCTGTGTTTGTTTGTTTGTTTGTTTCTGCACACTTTTGCTCTAAGAACTGGGCGTCGTGCTGTGTGGCCCACTGTGCAGGTCTCCCCGGTCCCCAGTCTGAGGGCCCCTGCCCCGCCAGGTGCAGAGACCCAGGTGATGGGACCAAAGCCAGCACCGTCCCCAGCAGG
>NW_006771758.1:648394-650564 GCF_000442215.2 Lipotes vexillifer
GCAGGAATCTCTGCCCTCCTTGCTCACTGTCCTCCCCATCATCTCCCTCACAGAACTCGGCTGCAACCGCAGCAACGGCAGCGTGATGTCATTGCAGGAACCCAAGCTTCCAGTCAGATGGAGTGGGGTTTGACTCTTTCTTCTACCAGTTACTGACTGGTGGCTGCGGGCAGCTTCATCTCCCCCCTAAACCTCAGTTTTCTTCATCTGTAAAATGGGGAAGGAACCAGTACCCGCTCCCATACAGTTGTTGTGAGACTTGGATAAAATAATGCACGTAATGAGCTCGTCCTGAGGCCTGGCCCATAGGAGATGCATTCAACAACAAATCTAGGTACTAATCATAATGACAGAATGATAATATTAAGTGGTGCTGGTGGTACAGCACACTAACAACGATCCAAACTTAACTTAAAATCTCTTTTTTTAGTGCTTGGAAAGTTTTTCCCCTTTGTGTTCGATATGTACAAAGAAAAAACGAAAGCTGAACAAATCAAAAGACACACTTTATTTTTTTTTTTTTCCAAAAATTTGGCATGATGAAAAAAATTACACACACACAAGAAATTGTTCTTTGGTGTCTCATCCCTGTCTTAGAGAAGCTTGGCTTAAAGGATTTTTTTGTGCAATGTTTAGATTGCATCTAAAGAACCTCAGGGAACTGGCATCTTTACGTATAAAATGTCATAGGCTGTGTTTGCGCAATCTCTTGATCGCCCTTTGAGGATCTTTCTTTACATAGAAAACCAAGTTCATCTTGGACAGTGTGGGTGGCTCTTCCGGTGTATAAAATACGTAAACTCTTTTAGAATTTTGTGGGATGATAGCAGCTGTGTTGTTTGTTAAATGAAAGGATGGTCATGTTTTTAAAATGAGAGTCTCAGCTAAAAATACGGAAAACGATGCTTTCTCTGATGATAGTGGAAATGTGGAGTGTGCTAGGCTGTTGAAAAAGGAAAGATCATTCTTGGCCTTTGTGAGAAAAGTTATTTCTGAAAGTAATACTTAGGGCCATTTACCTTCTTGGTGAATCTGTAGGCTCAGTGTGTCCTGTGTTTCTGCACATTTTTGCTAAATCTCTATATTTCTTGATTTCTACTGGATCTGCTTGGAATCAGCAGCTTGTTGAACAGTTAAAATTCCCCCTAGTAATCTGCATATATTACGTCTGTCTGCTTGAGCATCAGCGTTTGGGGTCAGTTTCACATTAGATTTTGATTCGTCGAAAAATTGTTTCTCACAGATCTATCAATCATTTCAGTGTTCTCCCTTCTACTCAATCAGAACATGTTTCAATCATGACCTGAAAATTAAAAGGTGGCATTCTTAATTAAATCAATAACCTAATTGCTATGTGGTAGCAATTCAGTTGAGGGGCTTGGATTGCTCTGTCTTCCCAAGCCCTTGCAGACACCCAGCGACTTGAGCCTGAGATTGCATCCGTCAGACCACGAAACTTCGAACATTTAATTTCCATTAATTGATTTCCTCAGTGCTCACAAATATAGTATTAAATTCTCAAATAGGCTCTCAGATGGGACAGTTTTATCTGCATAAATGCATCTACAACAATAAACACAAAGCCCAGCTGATTTGAATTTTTGTCTCCATAATATTTAATTATTCATAAACCACTCATGTTGAAAAATTCCAAACAGAATAAAAAAATAAAATAAGACATTCCACTGGTGAACACACTTTCTGGTACAGTGGCTGATGATATCTAATAATGTTATAACAAATGGAACTGCTTGACTATATTTCACCCCTTCCTCTGTTAACGCCCCCCTCCCCAAACTCCCCACCTCTAAATACACATAATGATCGCATTTGCCAAGGAGATTAATTGCCTTCCTCAGTGAACCAGCAGGATTTCAAGTCTACGAATATTTAAAAATCAAACCTCCAGTGCAGGAGTTTTGCAATTTAAATGGGTGTTATTATTGAGCGTATTTTCACATTTACAAATCCTCAGAGATGTATAAAAATGCTGGTCTCATTAAAAGAAAAAGATCAGTTTAGAAAATGTTTGTGAAAATTCTGATGATGGCGGCTCTGTGTTCTGCTCCATAAAGCATCCAGTGCGTCTGGATTGTGTAGTGCTGAGGGCTGATTGATTACAAGGGGTCATTTCCCCTACGCCCCCCCCCCACCCCCACCCCCACCCCGA
>NW_006771758.1:650624-665895 GCF_000442215.2 Lipotes vexillifer
CCCCCCCCCGATGGCAATTGCTGCCTGTGACCGATTTGATAACCACTTCCCTAACTTTCCAAAGCCAGTAGGCCGAGGGGGAGGCCACCTAACTGGCAATTTGGACTCTGGTGTGCTCATGGGAAGGGGCCTGTCCGATGGCAATCTGTTCGCTTAGCAGGGTAGCCTAGTAGAGAGAGCACTGCATTTGGGTTTGGTTCCTGGCCTCACCTTCCAGCTATGGCCCTGGGGCAAGTCACCGGACTATTTTCTGAGTCTCAGCTCGCTGGGTTTGCTCAGGTATCAAAAGGATGTAATAGGTCCCAATTTAAGCTTGCTTGGCCAATGACATAGACGAAAAAGAGGTGAAGGTTCTTGCAGGTGATTGATAAAGCAATATATAATGTTTATTACATAAATGTGAAAAATAATACAGTAAAGGAGGAAGTGCCTAGAATTTGAACTAAGTGCCTGAAAATCATCAGACAGGATTCATACTTTTTCCCAGGAGATGGAGGAAATGGAAGGTGAGTGTGTGATGGCACCAGTTCTGAGTGTAGAGGGCTTTCATGTGCTCAAAATCTGTCTCCGAAAGTCACCTAGCAAAAGATGAATGAAAGGCCAGGCAGAGAGGACTGTGGCTGGTGGAGAACGTGCATCGCCCAAACTCTTTCGTTTCCCAAAGCAGCTAGGTTTTCTCTCTCTCTGAACTGCCAGAGGTCTTCTATCATTGCTGATTCACGTCCCCACCACTCCCAGACTGTGAGTATTTACATAAGGCTCCGATCCTGCTGCTTATTAGTTCACACTCATCTCTGTACAGCTCCGCGGGGGACAGAGAGAATTTGGAACTTTGACTTGTAGTCCTGCGTTATTCACACATGTTGCACGTGGCAGACTGTTTACCCGCCTGGCTTCCGACCTACCTCTGTCTGTCTTGTGGAGCATGAAGATACAGTCATATCCTTCGGGAAGCTGTAGCTCCATGGGGAGACAGGCGACACATACACACCACCATCCGCCAGTGCCTTAAGCTGGAATCCTGGGGTTGCCTCCAACTCACTCTTCTTTCTCACACCTCTCCTTCCACTGGTGACCACACTCTCTCAGGTTGGCTTCCTCCTGTCTCTTGTATCCCCAGACCCTTTGCTAGAACCTTAGTTTAGGCCCTGCCTGGAACGCTTCCCCTGACACCCCCTCCACGAAGCCTTCTTTGGTCTCCCTTCCCTGCCTCCCCAGAGTTGGCCATACTCACCTTTGAGGCTATCACGTGGTACTCTACCCCTTATAAGAGCGCTCTTGTTTCCTGGCTTGGGGTGCTCTAGCACGCTGCCTGGTACATAGTCGGCCTACAACAAAAGGAAGCACATGCCGAGTACCAAATGATGAGAGCAGACAAGACCCTCAGAGTTCAGGGCAGGGTCCTGCTGTAAGGGTGGCCTGAGAAGGATGGGTGTCAGGGTCGGAGCTGAGCTGCCTTGTGTCACGACACCAGGAGAGGCACTGATTTCTGTTTCCCCCATTGCCCCTTAGTCGTGCCATCCAGCCCCACCATGGCCTCCTCCACAAGCCTCCCCTCCAACTGCAGCAGCTCCTCCGGCATCTTCTCCTTCTCACCAGCCAACATGGTCTCAGCCGTGAAACAGAAGAGTGCTTTTGCGCCTGTGGTCAGACCCCAGACCTCCCCACCTCCCACCTGCACCAGCACCAACGGGAACAGCCTGCAAGGTAAGCCCCAGGCCCCACCCGGGCCAACCAGACGCCCTGACTCACCTTCCCAGGGCCTGAAGCAGATGCGCCACTGTTGTGAGGGGATCGGCCTTGGGCCTGCCCTGCTTCTGTCCACCCTCATCTATTCTGTTCCTTTGTGTTCACCCTCGTCGGCCCTGGTCCCTGACGCCCGCCCCCCCACCCCGCCCCCCCGCCCCCCGGCATCCCTCCTCTGCTGGAGTCGCCTGAGCAGTTCTCTTTCCAACTCCAGCAATTCCGCTCAGGCCTGGGATTTGCTTGAGAATACTGTTTCCACTTACTAATGCCATCGTTTCTCTTTCCTCTCTCATTCCCTGTGGTCGCCATAATCAGATCAGTCTTTTGTGGACTCTAGCAAGTTCTCCACTGCAGGGTCTCTCCCGGGACTGGCCTTCTCCTGAAGTAGGTTCCCTTCCTGTTGCCTGTGTCAGCATGCACATTTGGTGGGGCTGATAATGGGGAGGGGGTGAGTTGGCCAAGCCAGAGCCCTGAGGTTACAGCACCTTAGACCAAAGACCCAAGACTTACTACTGGGAACCAGAAACCCCAAAGTGCTACTAGAGGAGTCTGGTTCACATCAAAACTGTTTGTTTGATTTCCTCCCCGCCATGGAGCATGGAAAATAACAGAGTACCCAAATTTGAGGTGACCTTTCTATTCATCGAGAAGAAACCCAACCTTTTAAAACGGGTCCCACCATTTCTTACGCTTTTCTTACTGGCGCTGAGTTGTAGTGTTGACCTGCACGACCTCCCTCCTTCCCCACAGTGGGATCGCGTGATCAGCACTCAGGGCCCCTACCTCAGAGACGAGAAAGCGAAAGGTTAGCGAGGTTATGGAATGGCTTGACTTCCGACAGGGGTGGGTGGCAGAGGCTGGCTTCAAACTCAGGCTCAAGAGTTCATCTCCTCCCTCCAGCTTCCAAGCACTTTACTGCTCAGAGCGGGCAAATGGGATGTATCCAGGGTTCGTAAGGCAGCTGGCAGGGAAGTGAGATCAATAAAATCATCAGCTGCCACTCCTTGAGCACTGACCGGTGCTAAGCACTGAGCCTGCTGTATCTTATTTAATCCTCACAACTTCCTGATGAAACATGAGGACAATTATGATCTCCATTGCACAGAGGATAAAACTGAGGCATAAGGAGAGAGAACACCTGCCCATAGGCATAGCCAGAAACAGTGGGGATGAATATAAACCCTCAGGGTCTATGCCCTAAGCCCTTAGCCTACCCAGTGCCCCACGGAGCCTTCCTTCACAGCCGGCTTGCCCATCTTCACTGATGGAGGTGAGTCATGGAGGTCGAGAGGGGTCAGGGGGGCAGCCCTGTTTCTTACGTCTCTGTCTATCTCTGTATACTTCTATACACGTACTCTGTACAGGACACTTTACACTGATGTAAACTTACGTCCATTCTCTTGAAGACCCTATGAGGTTGGTACTACTCCCATTATACAGATGAGGAAGTCAAGGCCCCGTTTGCTCGAGGTCACATATCTAGTAGTGGTGGAGCCCAAACTGAACCCCATCTGTGTGACTCCTGAGCCTGAGCTCCTGCTTCCTTTTCTGACTCCATAAGGGCTCAGCAAGGCACTCCTCAGAGACCTGCTGGCCGGTCTGCCCAGCACAGCCAGGGTCAGTGCCCCTGCCCCCTCCCTGAAATATACATACACTGGCAAAGCCATCTTCTTAGAGGGAAAAGGAAGATAATGGGACTGTGGAACGACACTTCAGGCAATATTCCTTGTGATTGATTGATGGGAAATGCCCACCCCACGAAGGGGAGCCACCCATTCACGCAAGTCTCTTTTTCCGCTAAAAATAATGCTTTGGCACGCACAGTACACCTCCAGCTGGCAAACTGAGGATATCATGCTTAAGCGAACGTAACTTATAATGGGTTTAAATAAGGATAAAACCCATGGAAAGCAGAAATCTACCGTTCTTGAACTGCCAATCACAATGCTTGTTAAACACAGACTTGACGTCAGGAAGGTTTAACGGGGTTTGTAATCCGCCGTGGAGGGCTGGCGCTTGAGAAGAAAAGGCCCACGGCCCTTGCAGGGTCACAGCTGTATCACTGGCCACCAGTGACTGACTGAAGTGGGCATCCGTTCCGTGAGGCCGAGTGTCTTTTCATGCCACGTGGGCCAAGGAGGAGGGAGCAGGAAGGGACTGAAAGTAGGGACTCAGCTTGAGTTTTAGAACCTCCTGGATCTAGGGAACTTCTGGTGTGTGTGTGTGTGTGTGTGTGTGTGTGTGTGTGTGTGTGTGTGTGTGTGTGTGTGTGTGGAACCTCCTGGATCTAGGGAACTTCTGGTGTGTGTGTGTGTGTGTGTGTGTGTGTGTGTGTGTGTGTGTGTGTGTGTGTGTGTGTGTGTGTGTGTGTGTGTGTGTACGCTTAAGTAATGATGAAATGGCATCAAGACAGGGACACACACACACACACACACACACACACACACACAAGACAGGGACACAGAAAGTTTGTGCATTTGTCACCCCTAGGGCATTTCTAACCCATGTCTGCACAGATTCCGAAAGTACAGAGACTGCTCCCTGCTTCTGATCAGCGGCTGAGTCTCCATCACGTTTCTAATGCACAGCTCACAGCTGGGAGGGTTTAGGGTGTGACTCAGGGACACACTTTGTGCTGGATTTGCTATTGTGGATGACACTGCCCTTTCCTTCTAGTTGAGCGTGTGTCCTGGAGATACCTTCTGGTGGTTTTTGTTTTTCCAATACTGTCATGTATCAAACGTCCCTAGTTTGGGGGAGGTGGCAGCAGAGGAGGAATGAGTTGGGAAATTAAAGTCACGTTAACTGATACCACCTTGGAAGCTGTCCTCCCTCCTGCCCACTCCACTCTTCACCATCCACTCGCCAGGCAGGGCCCACACACCTGGGATCACACGTCTGTCCTCTGCACGCCGTCCCTGCGGACATGGGTGTGACGCATCACTGTTTTCAGGGAGCTCTTGCCTTGGAGTCTCCCCTGAGAAAAGTGACATTCTGACTGGAGGCTGCTAGACCCATAACTAAAGAATTACTTCATCTTCAGCTGTCTAAATTCCACTTCTATTTTTAAAAAAAAAAAAAAAGAAAAGAAAAGAAAGGACACAGGTGGGTTATAGAATTGAGGGTGAGAATCTCTGAAGTGTTGCAGGCCTCCTCCTTTGCATTGTTACAGTAACACCTGCTTCATTTGGACCCACCTCGTTCAGAATTGTGATCATTAAGACAGGGCAGGTGACGAAGGAAGAGTTGGTTAAGCAAACTGACCACATGAACAAGATCAGAGGTGACACATTTAGGCTGTTTTAAGTGTTTTAAAGGTCTCTTTACCTCCGGCTACCACTCTGCTAATTGTCCACCGTTCTTTTTTCTTTTTAAGCCAACTCCTTAGAGGCCCTTTTCCCCAGCAGCCCTTTCTCAGCCTCCTCTGGTGACAGCACTCACATTTATTCCCCAACAGATACGCACTGTGGTCTCACATGATGGTGATGACAATGGTCACAGCCACTAACGTGGGAGGCAGGGCTTCTTCCCAGCCTGGCTTTTTCACTGTCTCGTGTGTTCCTCCCAACCAGTCTTAGATATAGGTTACCCGTTGTCCCCATTGTACAGATGCAGAAACTGAGACAAAGGCAGGCTGGCTCATCCAGAGTTACGCAGCTAGCACACAGGGGGAGCCTGGGGTTAAATCCCAGGCCGACTGAATACTGTATCAGCCCCCGTGCTAAACGAAATGGTCATAGTCAAGCCGCTGGGCTAGGACCACGTGGACCAGAAAATGCTGACCTTAAAAGCTTTTCCTGTGTTAGGGGAAACATGACACCAGGGGAAAGAAAGCAGATCTGTCTGGGAGAGGCTGGGTGCCCAGCTGTGGAAGCTCAGAGGACGGAAAGATTAGGGAGAGTTCAGGGCAGCCTCGTGGAGAAGGGTGCCTTTGAACTGGACCTTAGGTGAAGGGCAAGTAGGATTTGGGACCAGGGAGATGGGGGAGGAGCATTCCAGGCAGAAGGATCAAGGATAACCTGAGCCAGAGTCATGGGTAGGGGGCTGTGCACCCTTCTGCAGCACAGGAAGCACCAAGAAGCAGGGAGAAGCTGCAACAGGAAGTCCTTACCTGGGAGTCAGAAGCTCCATTCTTTACTGATACTTTAAAATTCACAGTTTCTACTGTGATCCCAACTGGTTTTCTCTCCCAGGTAGCTAAAACCTTTGACGATTTACGATTCGTCTGAGAAATTTTTTAGGACAAAGCAACTCTATCTCAGTACTTCTGGGGTCCCATAGGTGTTCTGTTAAAAACAAAAGGAAAAGAAAATGTTATGGTCAAACAAACCTAGAAGCTGGTGTTTACCGCATCACTGTCTTGGAGTCACAATGCACGTATGTTTAACTAATAAAGGCTCTGAGACACCTCGCGCTTAAAGAAAAAAAGCGTCTCCCATTCTGTTCTCTGCACTTCTTTGCCCACAGAACACTCTTCCGAATGTTAACACCAGTGAACATCCCATGAAAAACTTGGGAAATTCAGACATATTTTGAATTTAAAGATTAAAAACACAGAGAGGTGGCGCAGTGGTTGAGAGTCCGCCTGCCGATGCGGGGGACGTGGGTTCGTGCCCCGGTCCGGGAGGATCCCACATGCCGCGGAGCGGCTGGGCCCGTGGGCCATGGCCGCTGAGCCTGCGCGTCCGGAGCCTGTGCTCCGCGACGGGAGAGGCCACGACAGTGAGAGGCCCGCGTACCGCAAAAAAAGCCAAAAAAAAAAACAAACACACAGAGAAATCTCCTTCCATTCTTATGTAGATAACGTCATTGATCAATCCTGATCTTAGAGTCCCCAAGTGTGTCTGTTTTCAGAGCCCAGAGACCTGAGTCACCTCGTCCGCTCAGCTATTGTCCTGGAGACATCCTTTCCCTTCTCCTAAAGCTGTGCCCCTACAGCATGGATTCTCTGCAATTTCAGGCCTCAAAGGACTTCACTAATCAAGAGAGACAGGCAGCCCCAAGAATGCTGTCACCACGCCATTGGACCTGTCCCCAGTGTGGGGAGTTGAAACCCCAACCATGTCCCGGACTCTCTCCGCAGCGAAGAATTTAAAACAAAAAGGCCAGGGTGATTTTACAAAAATTGTCCGCGCACCGTGCTGCTTTCTTTCCCCACCTCCTTGAAGTGCAGGCTGGCCGGCCTCACCCAAGTATCTGCAGCCTGGTAGCAAATCTCCTGGAATTGTCTTTCGCTCCACGCACATGTTCGGTTTGTGCAAGCTCTTCCCCCCATTCTGTTCCTGATTAGCTCCTCATTCTTTCTTACACATATGGTGGTTCAAGGAAGACCACATTCCACCCTCTCGCTCCAAACTCTCCCAGCTCGGCAAAACTTTCCGTTTTGTCTTTGTTCTTATCACACTGAAAAATGCACTGCCTCTCAAGCCAGTAGTTTTCTGCGCTTTGGTCAGGGCACGTGCTCACCCAGCAGCCAGGGGAATGGCAGAGCCTCCTCCGTCTTGTGATGTCTTTGGCACATGTTACTCTCTGAGACTGTCGTGTCCTCATGGAAATCTTCACGGGCCCCACTGGGCCAAGTGCGTGTGCCAGTGGCATTTCTGGAACATTCTAAGCCTGAAACACCCATCCCTCTCACCCACGTAAGTAATCTTGGGGATTACAGCACGGATACAAGAAAAACAGCCTCTAACATTCCGGGAGCTTCCCTGTAGTCGTGCAATGAGGTTTCTTTATTAAACGGCCACTTTAGAGGTGCCTAAATTCAGAGGCCACAAAGGGAGCTCCTTTCCCCAAATTTACTCATCAGTGAGGGTTCTGCGTCTGGAGTTCAGGAAGTGACGGATGAGATTTAGGGAGCTGTAACCCCCTGATATTACGTGCAAAACTCTGGGTGTAAGTACCTCTGGGGCTTCTTCTGGAGAGAGGTTCCCTGGCTTTTGTTAGACCCCCCCCCCACCCCACCCAGAGGAATCTGAAGTCCAACGAAGGAAAGGTAGGAAACTGCGGGCAGACCACGGCCAGCCCTAGATACCCCCAGATATGTACGTTTGTTCACTTGGTTTTAATTTTAACTTTTTGCTAACACATATAGACTGGGCTATTTTATCTTTGAAAAAAAATCCACCTGCCCACCTTCTCTAGAAGTAATTGGAAAGCTGGGTGGCTGTGAGCAGGCATTCCCGCACGGCAGCACCGGGGCAGCGTTTAGAGTGCCACCCACCCTACAGACCTCAGTCCGCACGGCGGGGACCTTGCTCACTCATGATCCCAGCCTGGGCTCTCAAGGTGCTGGAGGTTTTGACTCCTGTGTTCCAGACTAAGAAGCAGTTATCTTTGGACTCGCAGCACATCACTTAGCTTTGCTTTATAGCTTTTAATGTGGCCCTAAGAGAAGTTTAATCTAATTGATCTAACATACTATTCAGGTAGCAGAATACTGAGTAGCTCTTTTTAAAAAAAATTCTGGTCATCTAGAATTAAAAAAAAAAAAAAAAAAAAAAAATCCTGATGTTTTTAGGGCCCAGTTGATACATTCTGGCTGGGTCCACTGACGGAAATAGCAGGAAGTTGGTCAGTTCTCTACTTTGCTTTGTATCATATTGACGCTGCCTGATGTATGCCACAGGAGACTGCCCTTTAATGCCAGGCACACACAGTAGATTTTGGCGGAAGGCATAAGGAGACACACTTATTTTGCCAGAGGGTTAGAACTCCCACGGAAAGCCCTGCCTTTAGTAAAGGTGCCTGGACGCACCTCCAGCCTGGAGGAAAAGATCCTTAGGGAGGCAGGACCATGCTGAGCTGTCACACTGCAAAGACCCTCTTGCTCCCGCTACCTCCCCCTCGCCTTTGGAGCTACAGCATCTTGAATTCTCAAGGCTTGGGTTGAAATACCCAGCTCCCCATTTCAGTCGAATCCAGGGCTCACTTGAATCTTAAGGGGACTGCATCTCCAATGGATCCCAAATCTTTGGGGGTTTAAGTTGGTCTGCGTTTGGCAAGTCACACTTCCTGTTTCTAAGAAAAATGGCTTATGATGGCTTACAAAAAAGACTCCGGGAGCTTTTGGACTGCGAAACGGCTCTTGCAAAACAACATGTGGATGATTTACGTGTAAATGAATCAGAAACATGTGGATTAAATTTCCTTGTGAATACAGATGGGTTTAAAAATTAACGGAAAAAGCGTTTGTTTGGCAAAATACTTTTTAAAAAAAATTGAATTGAAAATGCCAGGGCTGGGGGTAGGGGAAGCAGAGGAACGTGGGGCGCACAGGGCTCACAGCCTCACCTGGCCTTCCGACGTCTACTGCACGGTTTGTGGTAGTTGGGGCTCGCTTAAAAACAAAGGCACATTCTCGCAGACATGAGAGTTGGGAAATTTAGAGGGTCACTTCCTAGATGCAGTCACCACTGACAAGGACATTCATTTAAATTTAGAATTGCCAACAAAAAGAAAGCAATGACTTCCTCTCTCTGCCTGACAGGATGTTAGGCCATCATTGGGAGACAAAGATGGCTGCCTCTTGCTTCTAATGCAAGCATCGCTCTCATCTCCGCATACTTCAAAGTTGCCATCCGGAACTCTGCACTCATCCCTGCACTTATTCCTCATACCCATCCTGTGAAGTGTTCCATATCGGATGGTACCTAGTTCACATGAGGAAACACAAGCCCGGAGAAGTTAAGCAGTTCGCACCGGTCACACAGCTAATTTAGCGGCAGAAGTTAAAAACAACAGCAGCCCACCTCTATTAACTAGGAGCTGATCCGGGCTAAGCACTGCGCACTGGTGGTTTTACTTAAATCTCCAACAGCCCTGACGATATCACGGCCCTTGCAAATACTGATACACTGCATTTCTAGCTGAGGAGGCAGAGAGGTGCAAGGAGACGAGCAACTAGCTCGGGTGGCAGGGGGACATACCCAGCAGGCAGAAAAGCCAGGGGTGGAACGCTGTCAGATTCCATGCTTTCCTAAATACAGCTGTGTGTGGGTTCCTAACAACGGCTTTGCAAGAGTTTTGATTATCCCATACAGCCTTCCCTTTGCCTAGGATCTCTCTTTAGCTTCCCTAGGCTACAGTTTTCTAGGGACATGGTCAGACCATTCCAGAAACCCTGAGTGGAGCAGTGGCATAGAAGACATTCTGCGTCCGCATCCTCCAGTGAACAATGCTTTCTGGAGCCAGTATCCCCTTCTCCCAGGCCTGAGGACCCAAATGGAGTCACTCAGATCGCTGCTCTGAGCCTCCGTCCTCACGCTCACACAGAGCACAGGCAGAGCCACGGGTTGTGGTAGAAACTACTGGCTGTTACAATGGACCAGTTTTTTATTGTATATTTTGGAAGCGAAGGGGAGGGGAAAAAAAAGAGTGACAAACTGAAAATTCTCACTATTTTGCAAGCGTTGGGCTGCAACTTTCCCAGCAGTATGCAAACTATGTGACTTTTCCAGTTATGTTTTAAAATTGAAATCAGATTTGGAGGGATGCTTAGGATCTTCTTTTCTGTTAAAGACACATACCCATGCTGACATACTATCATTCTTAATAAAGTACATGTATATTTTATAATAAAAACTCCCTCCAGGGAAGATGAGAAAGCACATGTGTGGCTAATATTCAACCAACATAGTGGCGTGTGGGTGTTTTTTGCCATCTTTTTTTTTTTTTTTTTTTTTTTTTTTTTTCCTCTCTTTCAGTGAGAAGTTTGGATGCAAAACCATTTACTCTTGTCTTCTCTTTTCACAGCGATATCTGGCATGATTGTTCCTCCCATGTGAAAGAATTGCCTTGAAGAATTTTATTAATGAAGAGGTTGGATTCTGCTACAGAAAGTAATCTGATACAAGTCCCAGAGTGGAACTTTTAACTCAGGCCTTTTTAAGAGGAATCACAATAACTGCAGATTTTTAAACAAACAATATCACCGACCTTGCAAATACTGAAATTGGAAGGGATCTGCTAATGCAGGGTGTTGGTTACAGTTGTACCTCCCAAGTCCTTGGGGGGATATATTTATTCTGTGTTGATAAAAGCAAATCCTCTTTCTCTTTCTCTCTCTCTCTTTTTTTTTAAAGCTTAACTTGGCAATCATTTGTCTTTTATAAACCATAAAGCTGTATACAAGGGACACTATAAATAAGACTCCATGTTTTAATTTATGTTTTTAAAGCTGTGTAAAAGGAGAATGAAATGGTGATATTTACAAAAAAGTTTAAAAAGAAAAAAGAAAAAAAAAAAAAAAAAAAAAAAAAGCTTGTATGGGACAGAATAGGAATGCCAGTTAGATTTTTTTAGAAAACTAAGGGTCGGCCTTTGCGCCTTAAAGCATATCAAGTGGTAGTTACTCGGACAGTGCATTTCCAATATCTAACTTAACATGCCACCCCTTAGCAGTGCAAGCTTATTTCTCTCTTTTGTATTGTTGTCTTAAGTAACTGTGTAAATAAATGCAGCCTGGAAAGTTAAAAAGTGATGTAAGTGATCACATTTTCCCCTTCTACTCAAAAATCCAGTGCCTCTAGACAGATCTTAAAACTGCATATTTAAACCTGACAGCACTCTCTCTTTTGCTTATGTCAACTTCTTTGGGAGCCTATGGCCTCTCGGGAGCTTGGTGGCACACGTGCTGTGTGAGAATCTCCTTTGAGACTTCATGGAACAGGGTCAGGCACAGAATTCCACATTACGCCCTCCAGTTATCAAACCAAAATCCCACTTACACTCCGCCATTTACATGGTTAAAGTTTACTCATCCTAAATGCTGACTTCATACCAATCCTTCAAAAGCTGACAAAAGCAACATGGCAGGTATTTCAGATTTCCCATCCGAGATAGCGCCTCTGTCAGTCGACCCTTACCATTTGTAACATAGTAGATTGAAGCGACAGGTTAAGTGCTTTGGAATTAAGAATAAAAGGAAACTGGGAGAAAGGAGAAGAAGGTTGAGATCTCCAAAACATGGTTTTCTGTTTGATGGGAATTTTTGCTCTCATTATCTGGGAAGTGTTCTTAAAAATAGGAATTAATAGCAAAGATGCAGCAAAGCTCTGAGGATGCATTTGCCTGATATTTTTTTCTTTGCTGTTGTGTTTTGTATGTAGTTATAAATACTGTAGATTTTTTGTGATTTTTTGCCAAAGTTGTTGTTCTATTTATACATTTTAATGTCTTAAGACAGTTTTTCAATATCACAAAAAAAGATTTTACTGCATATTTTGCAAAGAAAAAAAAAAGCTCACTACCTTTAGCTTGCACATACTTGCAAAGTTAATTAAAAGGCTTTTTGTTTTAAAGGGGATTTTGTAAGATATCCGTATAAATAATGTATTTATCTTTGGAATTTGTACATTGCTTTCCCCTTCCTCCTTTTCCTCCAACTCCCAGTTTATTTTATTGTGTATGTTTGCTATGTGAAAAGTGCGTATTTGTTTGGCCACCTATAGTTATATTAGCTATTTCAATGTGATTTTTAAACATTTCATTTATAGTTATTTTTAGTACTGTTTTAAACCATGCTTCATTTTTTTAATTTTCACCCAAAAGCCATTGTCTATTTTTGTATTATTTGTAAGTTAAGAAGTTTTTTCCAATATATGGCAAAAAATAGTAGCATATTATTCTTGTAGCATTTAGTTCTGTAGATTAAAAAAAATGTATCCTTTGCTTTGGAAGCTTACAGAAAAAACCCTAATGCTGTTTTACTCTATTAATATGCATGAAACCTCTCCCTTTGGAGTGACGCATTTTGTGCATTAAATTCCGGGGAGAAACTTCATAGAAATCAATGAACATACTTTCTTTCCTAAGTCTGCTTGTATATTTCCTCTGTCTTTCACATAAATATAAACCAGCAGATTGGATGCCTTAACAATGCAAATCATATTCATTTCACTTGTACATTGTAACTGTGCACCAGAACTGTCAGTCATCACTAACAGTCTAAGAATAGAAGAAAAAGAAAAAAAAGAAAAAAAAAAACAAAAAAAAACAAAGAAATCGAAAAGCACAAAAGAACTGTTTTGTTACCTTAAGACAATGTAACTTTTTCTAGTAGAGCAAGAAATTTACAACAATGCTGCAACTGTGCATGCCCCCATATGGATTTTGCAATGGTTTTCACTAGACTGTCAGAGTGCGATTTTTATGGGTTGGGGAGGGTGGGGGAGGGGTGTTGCGGGAGGGAAGGGAGGGGAGCAAAGCTGATTTTTCTTGGTGAGAAATAATAATAATGATTAATAATAATAATAAAACTGGAAAATGTAAGCAAAGTGGACGCATTGCTTCTCGGTACTCAGAAAGGTTGTCTGAATTCGTGTGCTAAGCGCTGGCCTGAAGATGTGTACAATTTAAAGCCATATTTTGTCTGGTGAGCCCCTTAACTGTTTGTGAAGGACCCGGGTCAGCCTGTGAGGTGTCGGGCTCAGACCTCGACAACAAACGCCACCCACTGTCAGCCATGTGTAGTGGTTAGAACTTTTCTTGAAAGTCCAAAGAGCCTTTAAAATGTGTATAATTTGTGTTTTGTTGCCTCTATTGATATTGATTAGATGAAAAGACGTTCTGGCCCTCTGACCCTCTCTCTTCTACACAGAACTTTTTACAGGTAAAAGATGTTACCCTAAATACAGAATATGGCTTTAAGAAGAAAATGAAATAGCGAATTCAATTAAGATTTCAGTTCGGGGGGGCGGGGGGGTGGGGTGGGGTGGGGGTGGGGGTGGAATACAGCTTCTGGATGACTGGATTGCAGAACATTCCCTGGCCTCACATTGTACTAGGATGCAGCTTAATGAAGTCATCTCTAAATCTAACCTTTCACCTTCTTATCAAACTTTTGGAATAGACACACACTGTACAGTTCAATTGTTAGAGAACCTAACTACTGTAGAGATTGTTATAATTTTTTTTTTTTTTTTTTTTTTGATCATAGTTTTTTAAAGGGTAGCTTTTTCAGAGTTGGTTAGTAGTCACATTTACAGAGCGGTCCAGAATTTGCTTTTTGATACCAAAATTTATTGGCCTTTTCAGAGCAAGAGGTTGGTATAAATATTATAATTAAAATGAAGAAATAGCTGCATGTGGGGTGTGTGTATGTGTGTAGTGAGAGAGAGAGAGAGAGAGCTGATTATTTAAATCTCAGGGAGTTCAATTAGGCAATTCAGGTTATAATATTTTGGTGCTTTTTATTGCAGATAAATTATGATCGATGAAAATGAAACAAGGTTTAGAGTCATCATATTCAACAAAATAAATTTAACTCTTGGAAAACAGTGAATATCTGATAGAATTGAGCATTGATATATAATTTTTCAATGACATTATTCATCAGCTTGGTGTTATAAGATACATTTGCGAAGTATTTTCTGGAAATAATTAATGTTAAACTGAGTAAAGAACTTAGGAACTTCCAAATTGAATATGCATTAAGGAATGTTATAAAAATTATTAGATGTTGCTAGTGATTTAACTTTAAAACCCAATTATTTTTTACTATTCCTCCTTCTGGATGACGATTGCAGAACATTCCCTGGCCTCACATTGTACTAGGATGCAGCTTAATGAAGTCATCTCTAAATCTAACCTTTCACCTTCTTATCAAACTTTTGGAATAGACACACACTGTACAGTTCAATTGTTAGAGAACCTAACTACTGTAGAGATTGTTATAATTTTTTTTTTTTTTTTTGCAAACATTCAAGCTGTAAAAACTTTTCAACTTTCACAATATTTAATTAAAGTTACTTCCTGTCTGTGATGGCAGCTCCTAGTCGTGTATTCATTTCTCTATTTCAGATGAGTCCGAGTCCAACATAATGTAAAAGGTCTGTGTTTGCAATTACTCAGGACAGTGTTGACACCCAGAGAAAAGCAGCAAGAGTAGTCTGGGGACACCCACTTTCCCTCTTTTCAATCCTTGGGGATTTGCTAATCTGGGATGCAAATTGAACACACACAGCGTACTGCTGCCCTCTGCTGGCAGCAGCTGGACGCGCAGTGCCCATACTGGCCCAAGGAGAGGCCAAGAGCCCCAAGGATTACACTAGGCAAGCAATGAGATCCCCCGGAAGTGACTGAATTATGAATCCAGGATCTGGCCACTCTGGAAAGCCATCCTCCGTGCTGCAAGTCTGAACCAAGCTCTTCACATACAGCTGCTAATTAATCCCAGCGAGGCTTCTGGTCAATTAATTATGTGCCCTGGCTCATTGATGAGGAGGCATGTGTAAACACAGAAACTTCTATGATCTATAGTTTTAAATTCCATGTGGATAAGACGACACTTTTCCTGTTGGATAAAACCAAATTTATCTGGAGTCGGGCTTCCCTGGTGGCGCAGTGGTTGAGAGTCCGCCTGCCGATGCAGGGGACACGGGTTTGTGCCCCGGTCCGGGAGGATCCCACATGCCGCGGAGCAGCTGGGCACGTGAGCCGTGGCCGCTGAGCCTGCACGTCCGGAGCCTGTGCTCCGCAATGGGAGAGGCCACAGCAGTGAGAGGCCCGCGTACCGCAAAAAAAA
>NW_006771758.1:666002-671043 GCF_000442215.2 Lipotes vexillifer
TTTCCCTACTTTTGCAATTATTGGACAAAATAAGGTTAATGATGCTTGTAAAATGCCTTGAAAACTCAGCAAATAGGCCATGGACCAACAGAAACTTGATGACCAGAGCTAATAGGTCGTCCTACAGCCACCATCACGATCATTTGTAGTGTGCATTGCTGATGCACTTTTGCTCTGGATAGAGCCCAATCTGAGGTAATGAAAGACGGTAATGAATAAGTTAATAAGTAGAGAAGCTACTATCTTCTTCTTTAAAAAAAATCTATGTTGATTAGTTTGGTCATACAATATACATTTTTGGAATTCTGTATCAGGTGCAGGTCTCCGTATTAGATGCAGAAGATTACAAAAAAAATGAACAAGAGGCCCCTGCCCTCAGGACACTCATAATCTCAGACAAGAGAAATCTATACTCAAAGCAGCTTAGAACGTTTAGGGCAAGACAGCCATGTCATAATGCTCGACAGAATAAAACAGACATCCGCACGTCTACATACTGGTTTCTACTTTCCTTAAGGCCTGTTTCCTGGAAGCATCCACTCATTCATGTAGGCCTTGAGGGTTTTTTGTACATCTGGCACCAGGTGAGGCCTGGTGGATTCTATAACAAGCACAGCAACACCGATCCTGCCCTCACGGATCTTACAGTTGAGCAAGGCAAGGAGACATTAAGCCACTGTGCAAGTCTAAACTAACAAACTGATAATGGCAATGAAGAAGAAGTCTAGAATGCTCTGAAAGTGTATTACAGTGGGATCTGATTTAACCTGTAGGGTTGGGGAAGGTTTCCAGAGAAAGTGACACCCAAGATGATATGTGAAGGATGAGGGAAGCAGGTGGGGTGGGCACCTTAAGCAGAGGGAATGAGGGCAGATGTAAGGAGCTGGGCTCTGGGCGTGGATATGGCCCATTCAGGAACAGGAAGACTGTGTCTGTAGAGTATGCAAATGTGCAGGATGGCACCGTGGAGCTTGGGAAGTTCAATTCAGAACACATACTGAGGACCTACTATGTGCTTGGCACTGCGCTAGATGCTAGGATGCACTAGACAAACCAGTCATAGGTCCAGCCTGTAGGGCCTCAAGCATAGCTCATAAACTCAATGCCCCGTATTTGTCCACAGGGACCATGCTGGTAAACCATGAAGTGGGTGAGCTGGGGTAAGAACAGACAAGGAACACCTCGCTTGCTCCAGGCACTTGTTCCCACATGGGAATGTGGCCCCAGTGACGCCCATCTTTCATTTCTCAAGAATGCCAGATATAATTTTTTTTTTTTTTTGCTGTGAAATTCGCATTTTTTAAATGTTGTCATCTAATCCAAAAATGGTGCTTTCAAAACACTGCATCGGGCAAAAAAAGAAAGTCCACGAGCCTCTAAGAATGTCGGTTTGGGACTTCTGGCCAAAAGACAAGTTACTAAAGGAGATGTTTACCCAGCTTGACTTGAGGGTCCTACAGCTAAGTCCTAGAACTAGCTCAAGGAAGGCTGTAAAGAAGGGCCTGCCTGAGGGGTGCAAATAGACGCTCTCCAGGCAGGTAAGGGAAAGCAGGGCATAGAAGGCCATGCTCAATGCCTCTGGAGCTGGCTGTAGGAGAAAATCAACATTAAATTAATCAAAAGGAATAGGAATCTGGGGAAATGGAATATATAATTGTGAGAAAACTCTATATCCTACAGTAGCCATGTCAACGTTAAGTATACAGATCACTTTTTTGAAAAATCTCCTTTTGCCTTGCCAAAACGCCCTCATCAAAAAGTTCATTTTTAAATAGACGTCCAGAGAAGTAAACTCTTTCTGGCACACCATGCTCATGGCCATGCCTGTCCTAGCAGGCTCCAAATCACTCACATTCTCAAGAATGTTGCTCCTGAATTATCATCCTCTCCCTCCAACATCTCCATTTCTTCTTCCTCAATATTGCGATCTAATCAGTCTACACATATTATCTCATCTTAGAGAAAAAGAAAAAACTCTTTGACCTCACTTTGCTCTCAGTCTGCCCATCATCCTTCTGCTCCGTTTTATAGCAAGTCCTCTCTAAAGAGGTGTCTGTGTCTTTCTCTTCTTCCTCTCGATTCTCTTATTATCCTTATTACAATAGATGTTTGCTGCAGTGATGAGTAGTGGGGAGTCTTAAACACTGTAAACAAGGGATCAAACACATATTTTACAAGTGTCCTGGTAGCTACCTAGAGAATGAATTGGAGAGAGGCAGAGGGGAAAGAGAAAAATTAGGAGGCCATTACCATGGGCAAGGCAAAAATGCATAGCTTGGACCAGAAGAATGGAAAGAAGGAGAAAAGATAGGATTGGACATATTTAGTATTGTGATTATAGTCAACAATACTGTATTGTATACTTCAAAGTTGCTAAGAGACTAGGTCTTAAATGTTCTCACCACAAAATGAAATAATTACGTGATGAGATGGAGGTGTTAGCTAGTGCTATGGTGGCAATCATGTTGCAGTTAACATGGTGTATACCTTAAACTTATGCCATGGTAAACGTCAAGTACACCCCAATAAAAAAATGTTTAGTGGATAGAACCACTAGGATTTGGTGACTGATGCAATGTGGGGATTGAAGGAGAGGAAAAAGTCAAGATAAAACTCAGTGTTCTGACTGAGGCAACCGCTATTAAAGAAATGGTCAATTTCTCTATTTGGGCTGTTTCCCTGCTATTGAGCTGCGGAGCTTGATGGTGAAATCCCTTCCTACTGTTCCCTTTGCTTTCCTTCCCTCTTCCAAGTATGATCCTCTTCTCCAGAGGCTTCTATATTTACATTAGGAATGAAATTCAGTTTCCGGAACTGGAAATATTTTGCTACTTTTTTTTTAAACTCAAGCATCAAGCAGTTTTCTCTCTTCTCTCTGGAGAGTTATGCTACAGTGGGACTGATTTTTATCTACTTGGCATACTTTTTTCCCACTGATTGTAGAATTTCCACATTCTATATTAAGAAGGAACGTTCCGAGCCCTGGAATGAACCACAGGCCTGAGAGTTGACCCTCTGCAGGAAATATCTTGCACAGGGAATTATGCTATAAGGAGAATCCAGTACTCCACAAAAGAGTCAACAAAATGTCAACAAAAAAGGAGGGAGTCCCACGAAGTTGATTCATTCAATAACACAGATTTGGGTGGGATCCTGCCAGGAAAGTCACGGCCATAAAATGAGGGAGAGCAAGGAGAAATGAATTAGAACCAATAGCCATGCCTTCTCTCACACATTTGTCTATTCAATACATTCTTACCACGGACCTTCCCTGTGTCAAGCACTGTGCTAAGGGCTGGGGTTTGACTGTACGTTAAATAGACCCATTTCCTTCCCCCATTACTACCTAAGGAGGATTCTTTGATATGAATCAAAGAATCACAAGAACATCATTTCATACTGTGATAAATGCTGCTGTAACCCTAATATATCTGAGCAAGCATGTGGCTCTATCTCTGCACACATTCAAGCCTGCTTCAACACCCACCTTTAATTACAAAGAAATGGATCCCTTAAAGGCCAGTAAAAAGAACCTAAATGTAAAGTCCACAGCAATACCTACTAAAATTCCCTTTCTTCTACCATCCTTTTCCCTACTCCTCACCTCATGCAGACGCTATTGTTCTCAATCCATCTGACAAAAGCCTATTCTGAGTTTGCATGAGTTTTCTTTTTACCTCCTCACTTTCCCCATCTCTCTCAATGCATTAAGTCTTTCTTCCAGCAAGAAAATCTTTCTTCTTTAGCAGAGCTGGGGAAAGGGGAGATATTGGACTGGCCAAGCATGATTTCCTTTCGCAAGCTGGGAGAGGGGAAAGTCCGTAAACACTTCCTTGTTAATAACGCTTGATGTGTTGTACTTTCAGGGGCAAGAATAGGGAGCCATGAGCACATAGCGCAAGAGTCACGGATGTGCTCCTGTTTGAGTGAAGACCTGAAGGAGCATAAGTCAGCAGGGCCAAGCTGGGGGTGGTGCAGACAGCATTCCAAACAGAAGCAGGCCACCCGGAGGGCAGGGCTGGTGCCATCCGAGCCTTTCCTACAGAATGCTGCCCCTTCTCAGTTCATCTCCCTCCTCTGTCGTGTCCTTTTCTTCTGCCTTCCAACATGGTTTCCTTCATCTCTGTCTATGCAACAGTCCTGATCAGCGTTCGGTTCACTGGTAGCTCTTCAAGCAGAGCCATTACCTTACTGATTCCGGTACACCTCTGGGGAGACCCTCTCCTTCTCTTTACCTTTACTCCTGCTTGCCCCATGGATTTATTGCATGGGATTCTAGGGATGCGGTGAAATTTTCTTTAATCCTTTAAAAGCAGCTGAAACCAGATGAAAGGTTAGGAGTCCCCAATATTGCTCTTTATAATTCAAAGGTAAACATTCCTACCCTACACTTCATGCCCTAGAAACCACCACAGCCCAAAGTGCCCAACTGAAAAGGCCAACCCTGAGCTCCCATTTCTTCCCACAAGCACTGTATGCTGTGGCACAAGCTCATGTCCAGGAAAATCAAGGAGGCGGTATGAATGGCACCTGGCATTCCCTTGCTGGGGGCCTATTTTTACATGAGGTGATATTCTATTAACTTTATGGAATATGTTTATTAAATTCTCATAATGGTCATGAAACAGGGGTGTAATTGTCCTCAACTAAAACTGAATTACTCACCAACTTTGTATGAGGACGGAGGGTCCCTGCTGGACCTTGAAGGCCATTTATTTAAGACATATGGGCACAACAGTTACTCTATCTATGGAATGAATTAACCAAATAATCAGTAGATACTGAAAATGACTTCAAAAAAAGAAGTCACTCAAATTTTCTAATCCTCAGCTTCTCATCTATAAAAAAGAACTGATAATAAGAGTATTTATCTTAAAAGGTATCTAAGAAGATAATGTTAAATAAGCCACATAATGAGTTATCATTCAGTGTCTGGAACGTATTAGGCAGTCTGTCAATGTTAGACATTGTGATTCCATTGTGTGTGTGTGTGTGTGTGTGTGTGTGTGTGTGTGTGTGTGTGTGTGTGTGTGTGTGTGTG
>NW_006771758.1:671242-678871 GCF_000442215.2 Lipotes vexillifer
TGTTGTGTGTGTTTGTGTGTGTGTGTGTGTGTGTGTGTGTGTGTGTGTGTGTGTGTGTGTGTGTGTGTATGGATGGACAGATAGATAGATAGATCATAATATGTTTAAGTGATTTCAAACTGATAGACATTAAGTTGTTTCCTATTTCTTGATATTATATGCAACACTATGATGGATATGCTTGATCTGAAAAAAGTTCTTGCAAGTCCTTCCTACTGCTTAAAAGCTAACAGTATAGTATCCCTGGCATCCAAAGCGCCACCTCAAGAAAGGATTCCCCCTTTAACAAGAAAAAATTATCCCAACAGATCCCAAATCAAACCAGAAGATGATCTGTGGCTGATGCTTGTCATAAGTACTTGTCAAAGTGCTTGTCAAAGATCCCCCAAATCATTATACTTTGGTACCACAGTAGGTACCAGTGAGCTCCAGACAGGAAAGAAGAATCATTCTGAATACTTTCATATGTCAAAGGAAGGGGACTCTGGGCAATAAATTTGCAGGGCAAGGACCCAGCACTGATGCTGAGGATGAGACAAGACAAAGGTTGAGATGGGTAATTCGGGGACGCAAGGAAGAGAGTAAAGAGGTACTTCTTATATGCTGGCATCCATAAGTCATTTCATGACGTGTGAACCTGCTAAGCCCTTTCATAGTTCAAAAAAGATAAATGAAACAGGCTTAGGTGAAGTTAGATGAAATTTAGACATGATTGACACAGTTATGGGATGGACTATTAGAAGCCTATCTGCCTCAGAACAAGAAATCTCTTGAAATCACTTATCCCTTCTTTGCTCACTCACTCTGATACGTAAGTGCCTAGTATGTGCCAGTCATTATGCTAGGAAATGAGTGTAAGAGCAGCTGGACGTGGGCAATAATTCAGCACACAAAAAAGCAAATTAATAAGCAAACGTATAATTACATGTTGAGAAGAGCCCTGTGAGGGAAACTGGCCTGGATGCTGTCTGCCTGCTCATCTTACTGATGCTGGGTCTGGACATGTGACTTGCTGAGGTCCATGGAACATGAGCTGACATGATACAGGCAGAGGCCATAGGTGTGACTGTGAATTCTGACTAGGTTCTTACACTCCAGAGATCTGCCAGGAGGAGAGCTTCCTCCAGAAAGCTGTTGAAATGTCAACCTGGATCCTGACGTGTCTACACACAGAACAGACCAGAGGGCACTGACATCCCAGAGCTGAGCTTCACTGACCCTCAGCCTGAAGCAGAGTCACCCAGCCATGCTGACAATATCAGCTGTTCCTTGGATCTACTGCCCTGCAAACCTGCAAGGGTGAGACTTAAAACTTGCTGTGGTTGTAAACCCTTGAGCTTTGTAGTGAGCTGACTGACACTGAAACAGCAGCCTAGAAGTGGGTGCAGTTATAAGAAAAAACTGGAAAAAAAAAAATTAGTTTAAAACTCAGTGGAGGGTGGTGAGGAACCAATGGGAGGTTGGGAGAATCACCACCTGTGTTATACAACAGAGGAAACATTTAGTAAGAATTCACTAAAACACGTAGTAAAGGGAGTACCCGAGATAATCTAGACAGGAGACCGGGAGTGGAGTAAGGAGATTTGGAAACGAAATATTAAAAGCCTGAGCTGGCTGTAGGTAGCCACATTTGATAAGGTGCTACATGAAAGAGATGAGCTCAGAAAAAAATGGTCCAGTTTACAAATACAATTAAGAAAGAATACAGAGAACTCAGAAAACTGGGCACATGCTGTGTTGGAAAACGATACTGTCTCTCATCCCTAGACTCTTCATCCAGTAAAATATCCTCTAAGTAAAATACAGCCTAAAGGGAAAGACCAAAACAGGGACATAGCCATTAAGATACAGCTCAGGAACATAGTCTAAACCAAGAATGTGGCCACCACAGTCTTTGTTAAGACCTCTGAAAAGATCACACAGAAGCCTGAGGTGCCCAAATTAAGAAGCACAATTACCTCTAAAAAGAAAGGCATTTTTGACAAGAATTATGAGCATGGTATCAGTGAACAAAATTCAGTGGAATTCAATACATAAACAGTCCACTCAGTTTCTAAGACAGTTGTATTGGCAGTTATGTAGCCATGCTGGATTAGAAGAGATTGTGGCCATTAGAGATGTAAAAAGACATCTGAGCCACTCACATTTCTAACAGGCAGGAAGCAGGCTGAGAAAGTTTCTCAGTTACTGAGAAGGAAAAACCCTTTCCTTGCCCTTTCAGAAATGACTACAGAATAAATGAAAAAGAAAGAGTCTCCCGAAGGCAGAGCCAACAGTTGTGGAAAAAATAGCTGTCTAAGAATCTACTTCAAGGAGGCAGAATGTGGGTGGAGTACAGTACCCCAACCCACTGATGTTGGGTTAGCCATATGACTTGCTTGGACCAATGGAATGTCAATGGATATGATGTAAATGGAAGCCATGGGGCATGCTCAGATGGCTCTGGTCTGGTAGCATTATTGTGGCAACAGCTGACACAGCAATTCCTGCTCTTGCATAGAATTTGGACCATATGAACCTAAATGACCCTGAACACCCAATTAAAGCAGCTGCTTTTAGTCATCCTCTCTGACATCACCACTTATTATTTTCTTCATAGCCTCTTTCTCTTTCTGGAATTATCTCACTTACATATTTGCCTATTTGTAAATATTTTTATTTACTGCCTCACAGTCAAGTGCCTAGAACTTTTCCTGACACATAGTAATGATAAATAGATGCCCTTTGATTTAAAGTTCCTTTCTCTCTCAAAGAGTCTGTAATTCTCACAAGCTTAGACTGCATTGCGGATATTATGAAGACATTGTTTTTTGCCTTCAATAACGCTTCAAAACACTGGTATCATTAGTTTAAAGGGTATCTTTGATCAGAGACAGTTATAACTCATTGGGAATACCCATATCATATGGACTCTGATTTAGTGATTTCTGGACAAAAGCAGGAAGTGGAATCATTTCCACGTAATGATTCAGGAGAACAAGTAATCTGGGAGACAGTCTTCTAGACTGACTTGTGATGAGCAGAAGACCACGGTGTTAATTCCAGCATATCCATCTTAAATTGCTGATAAAGTTGTCTATATAGGGCAAAGGGATAATTATTGGACATAATGATGGAAACTGATGAAGTCAAAACTAGGCACCACAAAATAAACCTTAACTGTAAGGAATAAAACCCAAGAAACGTCAAGCTATCTTTCTCAATAGCTATCAATGTACCTCTGCATTTCTGGTCCATGGAGATCTCTCCGGGTTGAATTGCTTTCTTTATTCAACTGGCAGTACGCTAGGTGCTGGGAGAACCATGGCGAGCTAAGCCAGAAATGGTCTTTGCTTCAGGAAGCTTTCCATTTAGTAAGAGAGGCAGGCCTTAGTAAGATATATATGTGACTAAATGCAGTATGTTAAACCCTTCTAGGGGCCATGTAGGAGGACAGGAAATCAAGAGATCATCTAAAGACCGACTTTCTTTGAACCGTCAAGGAAAGCTTCCTCTGAAAAAATGGTGTTCAAGCTGAGATCTGAAGGATGGATAAGGCAAGAAAGAACATTACAGGAAGAATGAATATCATGTGCAAAGGACCTGAGAAAGATCACTGTGGCTGGAACAAGGGAAAGACGGTGAAAGATGAAGCCGTACAGACGGCAAGACCCAGGTCACAAAGAGCCACGTGGTAAGGAGTCTGGTTTTTGTCTAAATAGTTGTTAAAAGAAAAAAAAAAAAAGCCATTGAAAGGTTGACTGAGAAATTTATCAACCAGCTTCCAAGACACTTAGGTAGACATTGCAGACAAATATTGGGGGGCACTTGGAAGACAGTTCTCAAATATTGATGACACTCCTCCAACTAGTGAGCACCTCTGCGCTAGAACCAAGGAAGAGTTCTGTTTGCCGCATCTTGCCCAGGATACTATGTGTCAACTCGTAATGGTTGGTTCACCTTTACCTTTCCATGGAGCCCATTATGTTTTAAACAATACCCATCGGATGTTGTAAGGCTTGATATTTATTTTATTTCAACTATCACTCTTTTTTGTCAAGTCTAGTCTCGTGCACAGCAGGTGAACATTAATGGCTTAAGGAATAAACAGAAAGCTGACGGGCTCACACCCATTAACTAATGGATTACTAAGCAAAAGGGACTACGTTCCACCCCCGCGCACTTAGCCCAGGGTTGCTAGGAATTTTAAAGACTCCAAGCTAATGCTTTGCTTCACGGGCCCAGGGGAAAGGAGCTCAAACTCAAGTATAGTTCCTTTGATAGACAGGTGAATGAACGTGGCTATCATTATGTAATCACACAACTTAGAAGTTATTTATTATCGACTGCACAACACATTCTAGAAACATACTGGGGACACTTGGCCTGCCAGCTTGGTACATATGTTGGCTCTAACCTGGCAGACAGAAGGATCCTGATGGGAGAATCACTTAGCTCTCTTACCTGTACTCACTCCATTAGTGTCCCAATATTTCATGGGCAAATACGTAAGGAAAAGCAAGCTATTTTAAATACATTTCTTTGAAGTAAAGGTGCCTGACATTCTGTTATCTGGAATGCTCCACACCTGTGTAAATTAGCCACCTTGCCTGTTGTGTCCACACCTTCTTTCCACAGTCTTTAATCAATTGTTTCAGATATATGTGTCTCATTAGCATCCGAGCAATGCAATCACTTTTTAAAATCTCAAATCTCATGATTTTATTGTGCTATTAAGAGCTTGATTTGTGGGCAGTGGGAACAGCAAAAGAACTCATGCCATTGATCACATTTTGCAGAAGGTGTCCAGCAGAATGAAGAAACCAGCAAGTGAAGCCCCAGAAACACCCGCAGGGTGTGTTTCTCACATATCAGCCCAAGAGAAGACTATCGCCCATATAACCACCTTTGAACACCTTTATTTGGTGGATTAGGGGGTGGGAAGGAAGGGATTGAAAATTAATGGCCTTCAAAGGAGGTTCTGGACATGCTAAACCCAAAAGTGGGGTGTCAGAAAAAGGGACCAAAAAAACACCGTAAGAGGACCGCTATTTGCTACTAGTCTCACACTCAGAAAAATCAGTTGCTAATGATCAACCTCGATCTTTGTGCTGATCCAAGGCCAAAGAATCATAGACCTTTATGAGCTGAAGGGATAGCCTTAGAGATTATTTTTCTAATGCCCTTACAAGATGAAGAGACTCAGGAAGGGGCAGACTAAAGTCATATATCAAGGGAAGAGCTGGCCCCAGACGCCCCCATCTCTACCCTAGTACGAGAGTTGACGTTCTCACTCCCTTTTTGTGCTCCCCTAGTTTCCGGGGCAGTGAGAACAAAGATTTCTCACAGGAATTTTTTTTTTTTTTTTTTTTTTTTTTTTTTCTATGCCACATGGCATGTGGAACTTCCCCAACCAGGGATGGAACCTGTGCACCCCGCATTAGAAGAGTGGCGTCTTAACCACTGGACCACCAGGGAAGTCCTGTCGCAGGAATTTTTAAAGCTGAAGAGTTGAATCTAAAAAGTCCTCTTCTCATCGAGAGGTTTTCACAAAATAATATCCAAAAAATGTTAAAATATGTCAATTTTAGAAAGCCCATGTAATTCCTAATTTTTGAAGTCAGTTTAATGATGTACCCAATAATATACAGACAGAATTCCCTGGAGGGATCAGAACAGTTAACTAGCAAACAGGCAGAGCTAGGCTCCTCCTTCCCAGCACTGGGTCCAGCTATGAGGGAAGCTGTCCTGGTAGAGTCTGGACACTGGGGAATGCTTGCGGCTATTTCAAGGCAAGAGAGGGTGGCGCTTCCTGACTGCCTCTCGGCATCTCTTCTTATTCTGCTTGCCATTTGCAGCAAGTGTGGTCTGCTTAAATCCCAAATCAGACCATGTAATTCTCCGTCTTAAAACCTTTCAATAGCTTCCCATCACACTTAGGAGGAAACACCTGCCTCTTTTGGCCACTGAGCATTATAGGATAGGAGCCCTGTTTCTCTCTCCAAACATATCTCGTACAGGCCTCTCCTTGGCTCATTAGGCTCTAGCGATACGCCATGCTCTTTCCCACTATACGACCTTTGAACTTGCTCTTTCCTCTGTCTGGAAGGATTTTTTTTTTTCCTTTCTCTTTGTATATCTGCTATCTTCTCATCCTTAAGGTCTTGGCTCACATGTCACTTTCTCAAATGGACTATCCCTGAATCTCCCAAATCTCAACCCTTTTCCAGTCCAGATGGTTCCTGCCTCAAGCCCTATGTTTCAGTCTTCCAGTACTTAGCCCGAGCTCCGATTATTTTGTCTGTTTGCTTGTTTGCTTGTCTCTCCCATTAGAATGGAGGTACCACAAGGACAGAAGCCATGTCTGTCACGCTCACTATAGCGTCCTCAGTGTATATTACAGTGCCTGGCGCAATATAGGTGTCAGGAAGTATTTTAGGGGGAGCAGAAAAGAACCTACCCTGGGAATAGAAAAGGACAGAGGTTATGACTACTATTTTTCCATAGAGAACTGAGGCCCAGCACTTGCCTAAGTGGATCAAGAATTAAAACTTAATTTCCCAGGATTTACTGATACAGTACGATAATTGGTAGGGGTTTCCCCCAAGGCTGCACCTCTCAGCAAAGATGCTAGAAAGGGCTCCTGTGGAGTTCATGAAGCAACATAGTGCCCTCCAAAGCTTTTGAGAGACTTTCTGAGGCTCCGTCTGTCCTCCTCCTCCTCCTTCTTTTTATTTTAAATAGCTCTAGATCTAAGGAGAATTTTTTTCTGAGTTGGCCTCTATTCATTTCAGAGAGAGAAATTTATTTCTGTAACCTATCTTCTATGCCTCTCCCTATCCAACTTCTTTTGATCTCTCTAGTCCAGACTGACAACATAAAAATAAGGTCAAGATGAGGAAGAAGTTTTCATTTCCCTTATTTCATTCATGACATTTTTATATGCCTCTCCCTTCTAATAATGTAGACTATATAATGTGTTTCCCTTTTTACCTTGCCTTCTAGGGAGCTCAGGAGAAAATTTAAACTTCAACCACAAAATGTTACAAACGGCATCCCCTATTCAATGTAATACATTCTTATCATTCCCAATTTTAAACGGATGGGATATAAATTAAAGAAAAATTAACTTAGAAAATTGATCTACTGTTCTTCCTCTCAATCAGTCTGTTCATCCAGTGAGATGACCAGAAGAATTTCTCTCTCTGACACCCTTTAATTTGGGCTATAAATTACCACCTTCATTCCCTTTCACTTCATATTCTGAGCTCTTACGCTACAGATCTGCTCTCATAAGAAGTAATCTGTTCCAGTGGCAATGTGTAGAAATAGAAGATGAATAATAAATATTTACTACGTGCTAGGTGTTGTGCACATCTTTGTTCATCTACATCGCCTAATAACACTAATGTAATTCACCCAAGGACCTGGAAGCTTAGAGAAGTTCTTTGAGTTGCATAAGGCCACTGAGCTGTTAGGTGAGTGCAGTACTGGGTCTGATGCCAAAGCTCATGACAGTGCTAATTCAAAGACTATAACCTGCCATGTAAATGATCTGAAAGACTGTTAAAAGGAACTACTTAGGGCTTCCCTGGTGGTGCAGTGGTTGAGAGTCCACCTGCCGATGCAGGGGACACGGGTTCGTGCCCC
>NW_006771758.1:679226-682379 GCF_000442215.2 Lipotes vexillifer
AAAAAAAAAAAAAAAAAAAAAAAAAAAAGGAACTACTTAGTAAGATGATCCTGGTCACCAGCATTGACTATGTACACTATTGTCATTGGCTCTTGGTATGATAGAAAAGTTATTTAAGCGGTCTCTAAACAAAGGACAGGTGAATGAAGCTGGTTAATTAGCTGCAACGAATATTAAAAAAGGGGGGATAGCTGGTTTACAGTGGCTGCACATTTTTCTTTTCTTCCAGATTTCCCTTCTCCATATCATTCCCACGCAACAGTCCAAGTCGCAGCTTCTTAAAATGACGGTGACAGGATTCACAGCAAAGAAAAAAGAAGATTCTTTCAGGCTGTTGTGTTTCAAAAGCCCTTACAAAGAGGGTTCTAGGCATTCACAAAATGTCTGGGAAAGCCATCATGAGTCAAGCAAGGAGGCTTCAGAAGAACTGGGCTTCCCCTGAAGACCAGAAAGTTCCTTTGGACTTGAGGAAAGGGAGAGGTGGAGGGGATGTGTCGAGGCAGAAATGTGAGGGTTCCCAGAGAAGGGCTCTGTTCTCTGCTTCCTCAGAGTGCCCCAAGACCCCTGGAGACAGAGTGGGCCGTGGGGCATGAGGCAGATGGTCTACACAGCCTGGTGGGGATTTCCATGCTTCAGTGAGAAACCTGGTCACCCAACAGCACTCCTGTCCTCAGGAGTAGACGAGTGACTTGCCAGGGCTGTGGCATGAGGCTGAAAAAAACAAGGGATGCCTCAGCAGCGACCAGCCGGGGTTACAAGTGAGGACCACACGGGCCACAGCAGCTCAGAAAAGATGCTGAGAATGCTGCTGCGCTGACCTCCCGAAGTTCTGGGAACCATGCTGATCATCTAGACCTAAAACTCACCCTTGGGGAAGAGGGACTAAGGAAAGCCCAACGTGACAGAGATTAGGTTTCTGCCTCATCAGTAGAATCGTCTGTGAAACCAAAACTTAGTTCAGAAAATGGAAGAGTTCTGTTTCTTGTACATCTGAGGGTATGGACGTCGAGCTGCATCAGCTACGCCCATTTCCATAGGGCCTCTGATCATGTACGGCGTCGGAGACTCAGCATCTCAACATGGACCCTGAGCTACAGTATCCACTGGGTAAGGAAGGAAGAACCTAGCACCCCCCCCACGTTCTCAGAGTGTGCAAGGGGAACAGTCTTCATGTCAATATACACAAGACACTCCAGACTGCAGACATCAGAGCTTGCTAGCCCACATGATCAGACTGCAGCCCCGACAGCACGGGTGCTCGATCAGACATGTGTGGGTACATGGCTGCCACTTCCATCAGCAAAGCCTCTCCATCCGATTTAAACTGAGTTTCAAGTTGATTTTGGAGAAAATTTATACAGTTTACAGGTTTAAAGCCTTTGCTTCATCCCCGAGGACAAGCAGGCGAGGGGAAGGGAGTGAGGAACTGCTAACATTATTGAGAGGAGAGAAAAGCAAGGCATCCCCAGGAGACAGGGAGGAATGAGACCAGAGACGCAAAGAGGGGAGATGACAACTGTCAGATGAGTTTCATCACTCGACTTTGCCTCTACCTGTTCCCAGCTTCTCGGAAAAATTGTCCTTTGGGGCCCAAACTTTCTGTTTAGCCCAAAGATGAAGATGAGTCTCAGCCCAAAGATGAGTGAGTAGAAAGTTTGAGAAAATTCTTTCAGGCATCTTGGAGTTACGCATGCAGGGAATGAAATGACATTGTTTCCGCTTTCAAAATAAATAGAAGAGTTTTTGGTCACGGAGAGCTCAGGAATGAGAAGTGAGAAATGGCTGAACCTTCAGACTCCAGGAATCCCACAGCTCTTGTAAGCAAACAAATCTCAGAGACTTGGGGGAAAATGATCTGAATAAAGAAGATGCAGGAGTTTGAGGGGGGCAGGGAGGTAAAGAAGATTCTGTTAGCAAAGTGAAACTTTTTAGTTTAGATTCCATAATTACTGGGGGGTGGGGAATGGAAACCACAGGCCAGTTCTTATACTCTTACTCTTATACTCTTCTGTTCAACCGCCGAAGAGAACAAAATTCCCCTTGGTAGGCCTCCAGTTCTTTATAATTTTCCAGATGAACTGTATGGTTCCAAAGGACAAAGCTTTGTGCTTTTCCTTCTGGCGTCCTTCCTTTTGCAAATAAATGGCTATTTTAAACACAACAGCTTTAAACACAAACAACTAATAAATACCTCTAAATCTGGAAAAATAGCAATTGCAAGAAAGATGGACAAAATGCGTTGTGTATACTGTGAAGGGGCTGAGAAATTAGTGCAAGGCACATTTTCCGTTGGTATTTCTTAATCAGTAAGTGCCTCATGGGTCCAAGGTGGCAACATTTGGTGCAGGTTATATAGCTACGATGATGTCTCTTTGGGTCTCAATATTCCTTATTGACTTAGCAAATATGTAGTCTGGAAAATGGGCTACCTAATACCTATTTCCCACTCCGTGCCCACGTGGCACCATCACTAACTTTAAAACATGCCTCACCTTTTTCATGCCACCCTGCAGACAGAGCTGTAAAATGGCAGAGGCAGGCACACGTGCATGCACGAGACATATGCTTTAAACATCTCAATCTATTACCCGTCTGGGTCTGGCAGGCAGCAAGCATCTTGACTGTTCTGTGGAAGCATATCCCTCCTGCCCTCCCACCCTTTGATATGCAACGAGCTGAGGCCAAATAAGCCACTCTATAATTTCAGTTGTAGGCATCTTTGGAGATGAATGCTTTGGCAGAGAGGTGCCGGGGTTCTCATTTGGACTCCATAACGAAGCCCTCAAAGCTGAGAGATTTTGCAGAATTTAATGGGCTTTGGGGGACAGTTTTACAGGCTGATTTCCAGGAGCACAAATATTCAAATGTCTTAGCCCCTATTTGAAGGCACATTTGAAGGTGCACCCTACAACCTGTGTGTAGCAGGCTCTTTTGAATCTTGTCCTTGAAACAAAAAAAAAAGGGAAAAAAGAAAGAAAGAAATGCGGGGCCCCCCTGGGACTTTGCCAGCAGAGACTCTGGGTAAGTGCAGAGTGACTGCAAAGCCCTGCCAGGAGGCCTTGGGGCTGGAGGGAGGAAGTGGATGAGAGAGACCAGAGATGAGAAGGCCCTTCAGCAGCCATCGGGGAGGCGGGTGCGGGGGCGGGGGCGGGG
>NW_006771758.1:682523-694524 GCF_000442215.2 Lipotes vexillifer
GGGAGGGGGGGGAAGAAAGGGAGACATGCACTAAAAACAACAGAAACACAGGTGGAAATGGCCTTGTGGGAAATCAGCCTGTCAACAAACAAAGCTGGAGGCTAGAAACCGCTGCCTCACCAGCCCAGCTCCTGGGCAAGGAGATTGTTCTGTAAATAAATTAGCTGTGGCTTTGACTGCTTGGAAATTAACACTGACACCATGAAAGCTGCAAATGACTCCCTTTTATCAGGAGCAGAAGCGCTACACTTTGCAAAGGGATCTTTTTGCCATTCTGCCTTTTATTTTGCTTTGTTTTCTCGGGGAAAGTAAATTAGATCCACTTACATCAGCAGCTCAGGTTAAAGAAAGGGGAAGAAGAAAGAGAGAGAGGAAAAAAAAATAGTTTCATTTCATGTACCAGTGGTTTAGAACTTCATTTAGAGCTAATCACACCTCCATCTTCCTCTGAGCCATCTCTGACAGCAACACAGCCTATGGGAGATGCAGGCACCCTGAGCTTTGCTGGAAATGCTCCAAAGGGCTAGGCAGAGGGTCCTGAGGTTTCTGTCAATGGTCAGGGAAGTTCAGTCTCTGGAAAGAGAAATTAACTTGTGGCCAAGTAAGCCAGGAACTAATTGTTACGACCTGCCCAGTGTGGGCTTTTCCAGAGGATCTCAGGCATGTCCTTCAGCTCTGGCTCCTCCTCCAGAAAGATGGCTGAACTTCTCCCATCAGAAGATAGGAGAGGAAAGGCCCCAAGTTTATTCAGTGGAATAACTGCCCTTATGAATGTGATGCAAATGGGCAAAGCAAAGACCCTGAAATTGTAATCAAGTTTATGCTCTGACTAGAAATGACAATTTCTTTCTTTCTTCCCCAGTTCTACCCTACTACCCACACTCTCCCTGCCCCCAACAAAACAGACTAGAGATCTTAAAGAATCAGACACTTTTAGGAAAATTAGCACATTACAAACTCTATCATTCAATATCCTATTAGTTAAACCTCTCCCTTAACAATTTCCATACTTTTATGGTTAACTCAAAATTGATGGAAGTAAAAAGGATTTTGAAGTCTCATAAATTCTAAAAGTATGCTCTGGGCTACCAAAGGTACAATTATTTGATCTAATTTTCCAGGAAGTTACATGTTGTTTCTTTATGCCCCGGAAAAACGATAAGCCATACGTAATGGTTATGATGACTATAGTATATCCAGAATTTTAGATTAGTGAGCGTTACTCCAACACCACCAGATCAGAGGCTTTACTACACATTAATTCTTTAGCTGGTATAGAGACAAGATTACTAGGACTCTTGCTGCTACTTTGTTACAGGTACAAACTCCCAAGTAGACAAGAAGCAAAAGTCAAAAGAAAACTCAGCCCTTGGACATCCAGCAAATAAAAAGTATTTTAAAGGATACGTTGGGGATCACCCTCAAAGCATCACTACAAGTTGGCTGGCTGAAGTGAAATAAAGAAGCTCTGACTAGCTGTAGAGGCCCCTCAAACTTTGAGAACTGAGAAGCACCTGGCAACAACTGGTACTGGAAGTGACACAAGGAAAGTAGAGGAAAGAAAGCGGACCTGTGTCGCCGATGTTGGGCACATTAGTGATGAGCCACAGTGGCGACAAAGGGACCCGTGCTGCAGCAACAGAGATGGCACAGCCCGTCCTGCTGTCTCCCTCACCCCTACACTGCAGAACAGAGCTCTTACCAGGAAAGGCCTCATTTTCATATGAGGGCACTAGGATGTGTGTGAATTGGCATCGAGGGGCCCCTGGGAAGCTCTCTGGACAGTTGCTTCATGGGAGAGAGACCAATTTGCCAAATGAGCAATTCTGAATAACCAATTTGTCAAATTGTAAAGTTTACAGAATTCATACTGCATGAACCAATATCTAAAGGCTTTGAGGATTTTAAAAAAATTTTTTCAAAGTTACAGTTTCAGCAATTAGGAAAGTTGTCAAAGACTGGTGAAAATCAACATGCATGTAAAGGCACCATTTGGGAAACAAATCAAGCCCACCAAAAAAAAAAAAAAAAAAAAAAAAGGATGCAAATTAGCATAGAACTGCATTTAAAAGGCATAGAGGGCTTCCCTGGTGGTGCAGTGGTTGAGAGTCCGCCTGCCGATTCAGGGGACACGGGTTCGTGCCCCGGTCCGGGAAGATCCCACATGCCGCGGAGCGGCTGGGCCCGTGAGCCATGGCCGCTGAACCTGCGCGTCCAGAGCCTGTGCTCCGCAACGGGAGAGGCCACAGCAGTGAGAGGCCTGCATACGGCAAAAAAAGAAAATAAATAAAAGGCATAGATATCCTTTGTGTCTGAATGGTTGAGACTTTTGAAATTTGAACCACACAAAATACACATTTATTCAAGCTAGTTTAACAAATCATTGAACTAAAAGATGATGGAGACTCAGTAGACTGGACCCAAATAAAGCGTTAGAAGAGAATCTCATTCTTTTATATAAATCTGGACTCACAACATGCACAGTGCCCCTAATTTAAAATAGAAGTTTTCATTCTGAAGATTCAGAGGCGCCAAAGAACAACACAGGCTATACTGGACTTAGACTGGTTTCTGCCAAATGCCTGCGGCAAAAGGGTCCGGCTGGTCTTTTAGACCTGGTTTAAGGCATTTGTCTGAGAGTATTTAGTGACTTGATAACTTGTCAGATTGGTCATCTGGTGAATCTGCATTTGGAAAATAGACCTAGAGTCTGCCCAATGGTCCTCAAATGCACAGTGGACTGTGTTGAATGTAGCTGGCTGGCATAGGGTGGGGGTGATAAGCAATAGCTCATTTAAAGGTGTACAAACAGCAAGATGCTCTTGCGTTTTAGCAGTTACTCTCACTACGAGGTTTCACGGCTAAGCGAAGAACAGAAGAATTCCAAAGTTGTACTAAATTTAACAGAAGAAAAACTGTGCACGGGGATACAACTTGTAACCATGAAAATAGTAATGAAAAAGATAATACATAATACTTGTTCATCTATGATATAACACAGCAATTTAGGCCCAGATGATTATACACAATGCTTGATCTTCCAAGCTTTTTTGGGAACAACACAAAAACTGAGAAATATTCTTTATCTGTGCATAAAGGCAAAGGGCTGCTTTCTATTTTCTTCACGTTCTTTGACAAACCTCGAGAGTCTAGACTACTACCCCCTGGAAAATATGTCCAAGATTCTGACCACTCAACAAGCAAAGCCTGCCAACTGCCCATGGAGTACCTTGGTGCAAATTAGAGAATGACACCTCTTCCTTCAAGATACCTTATTTCCACGGGTCAGAAAATGACTGTAATGTGCTAATTTTGCTTCAAGTGGATACTGTACTGTCATCTGAAGAAAAATTGTCATAATAGTTTTACCAATCTTAGTGATGTCAACTATGCAAATTATGTTCCCTTAGATAAGACATCATGTGCAATCTGCACAACTATACTTGGGGGCAGTGGACCTGGGGGCAAAATATGGGTAGGAAGATGAGACACAGACCTTGGGATATTAGCTGTAATGGAGGGGAAGACGATAGATAAGCGGTCTGAGGTCAAAGGATGGGCACCAGCTTAAGAGGATAGGGATTACCTGTAACACTACAAGTGCTTTCCCAATGACCACTACCAGCCTAAGATAGAGTTCAGACCTACCTCATTCCCTTTCAGTCCTCTCCGGGAATATTGTTCTGATTTCCTAATTCTACTAATATTTCAGAGTCTATTTTGACTTCCATTTTTCATCATTGAAGCCTGATACTTCTAGCCCAAAACGATCATCTTCCCTTCTAAGTTATTCACAATATTTATCATGCATAAGATATGTATTGGCATGATTACAGTAGAGGGCTGGCATTCACATAGTTAACATTCTTGTTCAACCATTTGCTAACTTTCCAAAACGTCCAATTCAGAATTACTGGTCATTTGGCTGAGGCAGAGATTTTAAACTTCCATTCCTCCCATGTGGGAGCCCCTCTAATCAGCATTTGCTCAGTAATGTTCTTACCCCATGCATCTTATAACAAAATTTTACATACTGGGGGATTCACATATGTCTCTGGACTTACCCTTTTTGAATGTCAAGCGTCTATTCTTTATTCAGTTTGGTTGTTAACAACATACCATTTTATATTGTACAGTATTCATTTGTGTGAGTCTTACCTTCCCCTTGAGGGCAGGAATTATGTTACATATATTTTCTTTTTTCCAATACTTAATTCAGGGCATATAAGAAATTATTCGCAATAAGCACTTACTAAGGTTAAGAATTCACTCTATGACAACATTCTAAGCACCCCTCACCACAACATGAGTGCTACTGCCAAAATATCTGTGGCAGATCTCACAATTGATTTTGTCCCTTCCACTGGCTGTGACTCAGAGGTGAGACAAAGAGGAACTGAATTTCTTCAGAATGCTTCAATATACTAATTTAGATCAAATCGTATAGATAGTGAGGTTTAAAGGTTCCATAAATTCTTACCTACCAGACTACGCCCTCGCCTTTTCATATTTTTAGATGAAGTTCAGGGGAATTTAGTGGAATCTAAACAGAGGTAAGTTCCTGGTGAGCAGTTATGAGGCTATGAATCAGGGGACTCAATTTTTGCTCCACTGATGTCCTCTATGAAGCATTCTGGGGAATCTTTTTTTTTTTCTTCTGTACTCGGGCCTCTCACTGTTGTGGCCTCTCCCGTTGCGGAGCACAGGCTCCGGACGCGCAGGCTCCGCGGCCATGGCTCACGGGCCCAGCCGCTCCGCGGCGTGTGGGATCTTCCCAGACCGGAGCACGAACCCGTGTCCCCTGCATCGGCAGGCGGACTCTCAACCACTGCGCCACCAGGGAAGCCCTGGGGAATCTTGAAGGGTCAAATCATAGCCCTTCCAGAAGGAAGAGAGGTCAGGATGTAAGGATGGAATCAAGGGAATGATGACACTGGCTACAGAGCTCCAAAAAGCACCTCCCAAGTTTTATTTCATGGGTCATTAGTCTCACTCAGGAGATGGTCAGACCTGCTTCACTTTCCCATAAGTGCAAGAAGCACACAGAGTAACCTGTTTGGAGAGTAAAAATGTATTACTAATAATGACATAATAAAGGCTTCATTTGGTCTCATCTGGGCTTTTCCAAATCTATTTGCGCAAGGAACCCCAACCCCTTTTTGGAAACGCTCATTAGCATCTTCCAGAGCTCAACTCGTGCTCCATGGACTGTGCACCGGGGAGCAAAGCTTTGGAAAAGGGAAACAAGACAGCCAAAGATAGCTGGCGAAGACCTTAATGTATGTAATTATTAATGATGATAATTTAATGTGCTAAACAATATATACCTGGATACAATGTTTATATATAGTTGGCTGAGAAGAATTTGCAATATATAGGATATAACCTGCAAATAAATAATAAGGCAGCTTGAAGATAAACATAGCTTAAGCCTAATGTACAACAACTAAACTTCCTTACACTTTGATAGGAAGCAAATATCTTCATTAAAAGCACACCAGTGATACACTTAGTAAAACACACAGCTGGTCCACTGCTTGCCTCTTCTGTAACATAACCAGGATTCCCCAAATGATCCCCATTATTGATCAAGAGCCCACCCATAAAATCAGGCAAATTACTTGGAAAGACAAACATTCTAAGGATTTGCCTCAAACCTCAACCTCAGGTGTATAATATATATATATATATATATATATATATATATATATATATATATACAATGTAATTTGTGTTATGAGAAGGTGGATGTTTAATAGATGGGAGAATTAACAAGAGATCTGCAGACAAAGTATGACTAGAGGGATAGAAAAGTCCAAAGCACAAGGTCAATGCCTGCTTTAGAGTTCTTGAATAACTGCATTGACAGAGCAACTTCCAAACAATATCAGAACAAGAGGTAACATTTCTAGGGCAACTTCCCTCTACACTGGAAAGTCTTTAATGTGATATACTTAAAAATCCATATTTTCCAGAATCTGGGACAGATTCACCTCTTCTCCAAGAGAGGAAAAAGGAAAACCTTTGACTGTGAAAGACAAGGAGTTAGGTGAGTCTAGAGACAAAACAAACAGATTAAATCTATTTCACTGAAACAGAGACACATAATTTCTCTCCAGAGAATACCAAGGACTGACAAAATAAACAAAGGAGTAACATGTTTCTTAACTTGTGAAATGTGACAGTCAATGGCACATGGCAAAACAAAATGCAAGGAAGCAATGTTATAAGTTTTCCAATGTTTGTAGCTAAGGAGGAATGTGGAAGGCATGTCTCTCCTCTTTGAAAGTAAGTGCTAAAAAGAAGTCTCTTTCAAAAGTCCCTTTGTAAGAGAGCTCTTCTTATTTTTACCATGGGCAGTGCTTTGCAGTTTGGAGACAGGAAAGCAAAAATCCCCGAGTCAACTATTCAGAATTGTCTAGGGTACCTGCTTTGTCTGCAAACATCCTCCTCCTGATAACAAAACTGTCAATAGAACCAATATCACTTTCACTCTTAGGCCACTTCATGGGCACATGACACAGATGTGACCACTAGGTACACCCCTTTCTTTTCTAGCCATAGTGATTGATTCAGGGATGTGCATAGGACCTCTGGTGGGCCAATGAGAGTCATACCCGGCGCATTTGACAGAGCTAGTGGGAGAGAGGCGCTCTTGTTTCCTGGGGAGATTGCTAACTTAGGAGGCTAAAACCCCAGAGCAGCTGATACCACCTTCGCTACTATTTGGTGAGGTCTTACCTGAAAGAAAAGCCAAGGGTGAAGAAAACAGGGCTAAAGTCTATAAAGAGACAGATTCTTTTATGTGAATGCATTGGTCTGACCAGGATGAACTTTTCACCTACGTGCATTAATAAACCACCTTTTGGGCTTCCCTGGTGGCGCAGTGGTTAAGAATCCACCTGCCAATGCAGGGGACACGGGTTCGAGCCCTGGTCTGGGAAGATCCCACATGCCGTGGAACAACTAGGCCCGTGAGCCACAACTACTGAGCCTGCGCGTCTGGAGCCTGTGCTCCGCAACAAGAGAGGCCGCGATAGTGAGAGGCCCGCGCACCGTGATGAAGAGTGGCCCCCGCTCACCGCAACTGGAGAAAGCCCTCGCACAGAAACGAAGACCCGATGCAGACAAAAATAAATAAATTAGTAAATTAATTTAAAAAAATAAATAAATAAATAAATAAATAAATAAACCACCTTTTATGCTTATCTAGCTTGAAGTTTTCTTTCTTCTTTTCTTTTCTTTCTTTTCTCTTTCCTTCCCTCCCCTCCTCCTCCTCCTTTTCCCTTAACAACCTAACAGTAAAGAAGCTGGACCTAGACCAGTGGTTACGTGGCTTGATTTGAACAAAGAGCTGGTGACTATGATTCATGAGCAACAAATAAGAAAGCTATGCATAGAATAATCACAGTCACTTTTAGGGCTGTGCTCAAACAAACATACTCCTAAGTCTGATGAATAACTGATGGTCAACAAATTCATTATGCTGTGGGGTAATTAGTTATGGATTCTAAGTAGTTTGTATACTTTGTTCTAAGTACTTCATATACATTATGAAGAACCTGGCATATGGCTGGCATTCCACTTATGAAGGAAATAAACAGGACTTCCTGTATTTGTTTTGGCATGTTCAAATTTATCTATAATCAGATCCTAGGAATGTTGCTAATAGTTAATTATTTCTCGAGCAGGAGGACAGAGATAGGTTGAAACATAGTTTGCTGTATACATTAGAAAACAGAGTTAATACCCTAAACAGATAAAGACGAAAGGGACTAAGGAGTCAGTAACCAACCTGCAATGCTGATAAGCAAAATTTTGTTTCAAGGATGTTAAATAAAATATTAAATCTTCAGAGAGAACTACTTCTTTGAATTTTAGGGTTTGTTAAGATTTTCAAATTTCTCTTCCTCAGTCCTTGAATAAAAAGCAAATACTTTCTACTATATGCCAGCTCTAGAAAGGACTATTCAGTAAATGAAGAGAAATGGCTATTTACTGGAAAACAAGAAGTCATATTCTTATCTTACTCCACATACCATACTCTATAACCTATAGTCAGACGAAATGTGAAAAATAAAACAATAATTAAGAAAAGATGACTAAATAAATAGTTCATAGGAAAATCATGACAGACTTGCCTTGTAACCCCAAAATGGTATAAAGAAACCAACAAGCAAGCAACAAACTGGGAAATAATGTTTGAAATACAGAGTGGACAAAGGGTTGATATCCTAAACATGTATAAAGTACATAATATGCAATTCACAAAAGAAATATAAATGGCTGATGCACATATGCAAACAATGTTCACTTCTTACAGGAATAAAAATTACAAAAACAATAAATCAAAATATAATTTCTTTGGCCCAGTAAAATGGAAAATATGAAAAAGAATCATAATCCTCAATCTTGGCAAAGGAAATGGCTCCTTCCATAAAATTTGATTGGAGTATAGTTTCGGTATTTTTTGGAGGATGATTTTAAAACATGCACTAAAGGCTTTTTAAAAAGTTCAAAATTGCATTCCTCTTCACCAGCAATTCTACTCTTATGTTAAAAAAGAAACAGAAATGAGTACGATGACTCATCGATGATATATTTTAGCAATTCATATGAAAGGTCAAGTCTACAAACAACCATCATGCCCAACAATAGGGGACTGGTTTAGTAAGATTGGATATGTTCCAGCAATAATATTACATATTGACATTGGAAGATGGTTGTAGCATATTATTAAGAAAAAAATCAGATTATAAAGTAGGGAATATAGTACAATACAATTTTTGTAGGAAAAAGAATACATGTACTCAAGTATGCATAAACATGGAATGGAAAAGCATAATCTAAAATACTAACCATAGTCATTTGGGGTTAATGGGTTAGTGGGACCATGGATATTCATTCCTTGCCTTTTTCTTTGTATTCAGAGATCTTTGAATGGAGTATATATGTATAACACACATGCAGAAAGGTACACACATCATATGTATAGCTTGATGCATTTTTCAGGAAGTACACAAATGTATACAAGTCAAGAAATAGGATATTTTGGTACCTCCAGAATTCCTCCTTTTCCTTTTTCTAGTCACTGATAATTCTCCCAATTGTATTATTATGACTTCTAGAAGCATAGAATGGTTTTGCTTGTTTTGCATTTTATGTAAATGACATCATACAGTATAAAGTCTTTTGTATCTAGCTTCTCCCCTGCAACATCATGTTTATAAGATACATCCAATTTATTGTATTTAGCTCGAGTTTGCTCATTCTCATTGTTGTAGAATATTCCATTGTATGCACATACTACAATTGACTTATGCAGTCTACTTTTTTTTTTTTTTTTGGCGGTACGCGGGCCTCTCACTGTTGTTGGCCTCTCCCGTTGCGGAGACGCGCAGGCTCAGAGTCCATGGCTCATGAGCCCAGCCACTCCGCGGCATGTGGGATCTCCCCGGACCAGGGCACGAACCCGTGTCCCCTGCAACGGCAGGCGGACTCTCAACCACTGCGCCACCAGGGAAGCCCATGCTGTCTACTTTTGATGGGGATTTCTATAGTTCTCATTTGGGGGTTACTATAAACAGGGCTGCTACGAATATTCGAGAACATGTCTTTGTGTGAATATACATACACCTATTTGTTTAATACATACTTAGGAACGGAACTGCTGTGTCATAAACATGGTACAATCAGCTTTAACAGATACCTCTGAATAGTTTTCTAAAGTGATTGTACCAATTTACTGTTCCACCATCAGTATTTGAGAGCTAGACCCTAGCTTTTGTTCACTCTGTTATCCAACTCTTCAGGCAGTTGCGATGTTAATCAATTGACTCTATTTCTTTTATACAAATGCTCCCTGGGAAAAGGTTTTTTACATGGCAAGCACCGAGTTAGGTTAAAAAAAAGCCTCCCACGTGAGGTCTTCAAGGAAACACCATATAGAACAAAGAATGGGAATGAGGTTTGAAGGAGCTCCAACACCATATTTCCTCCTTGTTTCTACCTGGCTGATGGTTTTCACGACTCTAACGGGCTGTGGGTTTTCAAGGTGGGTGGGAGTGATATGGAAATAGGGCAACCCAAAATGTCAAAAAGCCTCTGTCCTTACTGAGATGCAATTACAATTCTTTAATAAATGCTCCTTGGATTGCTGTAAGCCTTTGATTAATTTCCAAGTTCTCAAAAACTGATTCTGACAATCTTTGCCCATTTTCTCATTGCTTTTGTGGAGGAGATAATTTTTGGAAGCCTAAGACTTACTTATTACTCCACTGTTGCTGATATCAACTCAATATGCCTTTTGAGAATTTAAACCTCCCCCCAATCCTATGAGACAGATATAATTGTCGGACCATTTTACAGGTTATGAAACTAAGACTGAAGGAGATTAGGTAATACCCTCAGGGGCACAATTAGTAAGTGTCATTGGGGCTCAAACTCTGGTTTATTGAACTTCCCTGCTTGAATCTTAGCACCACATTTACTACAGAAAATTGAAGGGGGGCGGCAAACAAATGCCTCCAGATTTGGCCCTCTTCCTTTCGGACCCATTTCAGGAAGCGCAGTGGTGTTTGGAGAGTCCCTGGCATTATTTTCCTTAGCCTAGGAATCCAGAGATTCTGCATACAGAAATAACATGCTCTGAGGTCCTGGAAAATTGGTGTTATATAAGAGGCAGTACACTAGAAAATAATATCTTACAGCACTCTCAGAAAAATGCCAAACAGGCCTAAACTATCATGTCCTTCCTGGGGGAGCTTCCTTCATGAGCAGGAAGGACCCCTTGCCGTGTGGGCTGGGTTCCACGAGTCAAGCTTTTTAGCTTACATGGCTGTCAAATCAGAGTTTGTCCTCTCTCAACTCCACGATTAAATGGAAACAAGAGCCGGGAGTACACCAACTTGAGGAATAATGTTCTTCTCTGCATGTTTAACCTTCAGAAGGATTGTTTTGTTACTTCTGTCACCAGAGTCTGTGGAAACAGGGAGCTCCATTTTTCAAGTAAGGGATGGAAACAGGACTCACAAGCGGTCCCAGTATCACTCATATGAAAACAATAACACATTCTGTGACTTGGAGGTCTGGAGGTTTATGTTGGCATCAACTGGAATGCTAATGTGCAAAGAATCTGGTCTCTCCTCTCAAACACTAACAAACACCAGTCATTTCCTACTGATTGGTTTCAACCTAAAAAGCATTTTGTTGAGCCCAAAAGAATAGTTCATTTTAGAGTATTTAGATTATGCTGATCACTCACTTATGAGCCATAAGTTGGTCAATGAAGAACAGATTGCCTCAACTCTGTGTCCCCCACCCACTCACCACCATCCCCACCACCACCCAGAATTAATACTCATAAACAGAACAAGTTATCACAGGAAAAGGATCTACAGCTTTCTTAAATTCTTCATGAACTTTGGCGTCTCAGGGACCGCTTTGAGCATATGATAGAAGCTGTGGGCATCTTCACCTGTGAAATGGCCCTACTTACAGAACTGCACATTCATCTCAGGGCTCACAGGCTCTCCAAAAGCTCATTCATCAGTGAGAAATCGAGTTCTATGGTGGATCTTTGTCCAGGGCCACTAATGCCTTGGTCATACAGGTTTCAGAGTGCATATCACAGAACAACTCTGGACTCTTCATAGGCCAAATTCTGCTTTGACTTCAGAATCTGGCATTTACCAATGAATGTGGACAATCATTTCTGGAAGACTGCTATCAATTGTGTGAGCAGATTCTGACAGAGAGTATAAAGTGTCATGGGATAAACTGTGGCCCCAGCAATGTCATGGAATGGCACTGATGGCTTAGATATGTGTGTGATTGGTATTTACCAAGGAGGTTTTTTTTACAATAGATAGCTCTTCATTTCCTATTAGCATGTATGGCAGATATCAGTGCAGGTATTAAGAAATAGGAAAACAGGGCTTCCCTGGTGGCGCAGTGGTTGAGAGTCCGCCTGCCGATTCAGGGGACACGGGTTCGTGCCCCG
>NW_006771758.1:694683-710477 GCF_000442215.2 Lipotes vexillifer
GGCCCGCGTACCAAAAAAAAAAAAAAAAAAAAAAAAAAAAAAGAAAGAGAAAGAAAGATAGGAAAACAGAAAATAAGCAACTTTCAGGTCACTTTAAACATGAGTAAGTAAAGTAAAATTATAACTAGGCGACTATTTTAGTTTTCACTTTTCTGCACTGCTGAATGTGGAAGTATGATTACTTACAAGCACGAGTACCTTCTTTGCACTGAACTAACTTCAATTCAGTAGGTACTGGTGAGTAGCAGGGAAAGGGCAGGCCATGTGATGGGCTCAAGATGGATGAGTTTCTTGAGGACCTTGCAGTCTCATGGGGAGCACAAACATGCAACAGATAGCTTCCTACACATACCAGGGTTGGTCTAGGTAATACTGGTACCCAAGAGGGCTCTGGCAGCACAAAGTGTGGTCCATCTGGGCAGAGAGAAGGTGACTTGAAAAAACAGGCTCTTGAATGAAGAACAGAGGGCAAGGCATTCCAAGGGAAGAGGACAAGGTTCTAAAAGGCACGAAGCAGCTGGTGCACGGGGGTCACAGTAGGTTGTGCTGTTTGACTTGAGTGTGATGTGTACCTGGGGACATGGGAAGAATGGGAATGAAGAGGTAGGCACGATGGCTGGTCTTGTTTACCTTTATAGGAATAAGCCTTTGTCCAAGAAGGCCCAGAAAGTTGTGCAAACAGGGTAGTGATGTGGTCAGGCCATGTTTTAGATGGTAGAGTCTGGCTGTAATAGGGAGGATAGATTTAGGGCAGAAAGAGAAGACCAGGAGGGAGATGGTTGTACCTGTCAGGGTGAGGCCTGCCCTAGGGAAACGGTGTTCAAGGCAGAGAGAAAGGGACCAGCTCAAGGAAAACTTCAGAGAAAGAATTGCTAGGATTGGTGATTGAGCAGATGTCGGCATGAGGAAGATGGTGCAGAAGGATGGACAGCGCAGTACCATGGGAGGCTATATGGGACAAGGAACATCTGCTATAGGAGAAGAAGCCTTATTGAGCTTTTTTTTAAATACTTTTTTCTTTTATAATTTATTTTATTTATTTTTGGCTGCGTTGGATCTTTGTTGCTGTGCAGGTTTTTCTCTAGTTGCAGCGAGCAGGGGCCACTCTTCGTTGTGGTGTGTGGGCTTCTCATTGTGTTGGCTTCTCTTGCTGCGGAGCATGGGCTCTAGGCGCGCGGGCTTCAGTAGCTGTGGCTCGTGGGCTTAGTTGCTCCGTGGCATGTGGGATCTTCCCGGACCAGGGCTCAAACCTGTGACCCCTGCATTGGCAGGCAGATTCTTAATCACTGCGCCACCAGGGACGCCCCTTATTGAGTTCTGAGGTGCAGATGGAGACACCTTCACAGTATCTGAGAGTGAAGTTAAGGATGGTGGTTAAAACCATGGGGGTAAGAGATCACGCAGTGGAAATCAGTAGAGAATTAGAGTCCTTGATCTTTTGGAGTCATAAGCTCCCAGAAGGACAGGAAGGCGAAATTGACTTTCTTGCCACAAAAGTGCCCCTGAGCACACAGACACACATGACTTCACTATCGCGTCAGGGGGTCACAGAGTTCCAGCTCAAATCTGTGAAGTGTGAGGGGTGCAGCCTAGGCTGGGAGGTGAGGAGTGTTGGCGTCAAGTGTCTGGCTCATGGGTCAAGCAAGCCTCACCTCCTCCTGACGGCCCTGCCAAGGACACCTGAGCTTGGAATGGGGGAAAAGAAGCGGAGAAGGCTTAGTGATGGCTGGTGCTCCCTTGGTTTGGGGGCCGACGGCAGCTCTGGAGAGTCGACAATTGCTGAACTGAAAAACTGCCTCTCCTTTCCTCTAATTTTTCTGCCTCCGTCCTCAGACCTCTGCTTCTCTCACCTTAGCACTCACAGATGCACGACGACAAACTCATCCTCCAAACGCGTACGTGTGTGGCGGCAGGGCGGCTCAAAAGGTGTCTGAGCTCTTGCCCAACATACGATTGTACAGAATAATTTTTCCAAGGAATTTTTATGCTCAGTATTTCTACTACTTCTATTACATGCCCAGAAATTTTCCGTCTTGCAATTTATGGGAGGATCTCAGCCAGGGAAGAGGTAATGGATATGCCTAAGATCACAAAATAATTTAAGGAGGGAGATTGAGTCACTGGCAGGCCCATTTTCTAGCTATAAGACTGTTAATTCCATCTAAAATCCATGGAAACATGTCAAAAGAGAACTAAAAGTGAAGTATAATTTTCTTATCCTTATTAAAATTTTCTTTAAGTAACAAACATCCACAACATTAGTATAACGACCTGTCACTTTCAGACGAAAAAGAAAAAGAAAGATCCAGAAATAAATGTTCCTATGAGTTTACCGTTAACCAAGTTTGGCTTTTATTTATTTTGTTATTTTTATTGGCTCCTCTATGTTTTGCTTTAAGAGGGCACAGGTGTTTGGAATGTATATTAACGTGCCTAAAAAACTCCATAGGGTTAAGGGAGAGGCTGAATTTACTGAACATCTACCATACACCAGGGATAGCTCTATACATATGTGCTTTAATTTAACATTCGCAGCAAATTTTTAAACGTCATTGTCCACATTTTATAGATGATAAAAGATCAGATCAGTGAGTTTAGTTCTCACCCGTGGTCACATGGCTTACATATGTCAATGAGAACCTGTATCTGTCCAGTTTCAAAACAAATGCTTTCCCCACCGCACCATGCTGTCTGCTTTGCACATGACAGAAAGCTCAGGAAGCTCAGTGTTGACCATCACCAAGTGAGGGTAAATGCTGGCACAGTCCCCTTGCATGTCACAGAAGATGAATGCTGCCCCCTCCCTCTACTACAGGCATACTACTCTTTTCCTTTCTCTCCTTACACCTCTGCTCCCGTGCTCCACGTTATTTAATCTTCTCTCCATTTTGCTTCTTGAATTTTCTAAAAGGACTAAGAGCTAAAGACTCAATCCTTCACAGACTCAGTCATATTCATTCTTTCGATCCCACTCTCTGTAGCCTCCATGGCATTGAGGGAATTGAGTGTAGTAGTTCAGGGTAAGAGTCTTGGAGACTGATTTCTCTGGTTGAAATGCCAGCTCTGACACTGACTAGCTCTGCAACCCCACACCAAGCCTGTAACCTCTGCTTGCTTTCTCTCGCTCTGTCTCTCTCTCTGTCTCTCTCCACCACATGAGTACAAAGTGGGAAGGTAATCATCTTGGAAGAAAGGAAGAGAGTCCTCACCAGAACCCAACCATGTTGACATACTTATCTCAGACTTCCAGCCTCCAGATCTGTGGGAAAATAAATGTATGGGCTTTTCTTTTTATGGCATCCTGAGATAAGAAACACAATTTGGGGACTGCCGTTTTAGACTGGATAGTCTGAGAGGGCCTCTTTTAAAAGCTGACATTTGAGGTAGGACCTGACTGCTGATAAAAAGGCAGTCAGGTGAAGACCTGGGGTAAAGGAGTAAATCTGTGAGTAAGAGGGGTGTGTGAGGAAGACTGGGCCTTTGTATAATTATGGCAGAGACAAAACTGGACATCAGTTCGCCTCTCCTTTCCCCTTCCGCAGAGTCTACGAGTAACGCCTCATGCTCAGGAGCTCCGTGCCCTTAACTGGTACCTTCAGCCCCTATGGAACCGTCCACGGTCCTACCCTTCTAAGAAAGACTTCTGGGCTTGTTATTTTCCTGATTTTCTTTCTTCATCAAAACTTGCCTCTCCTGTGTCCCATTTCCTCAGTCACACATATGTGCTAACATGAGTAAGCGGCATAAATTACTCTTCCAGAAGCCATCTGCATTTCACAGGGACCTACTAAAGGCAACGTGATTATAGACAAATGGCAGAGATGAGGAGACGCAGGCATCATGGGGGCCTGTGAGGGTGTATTTTAGAGCAGACAGATCTTACGGTACCTACACTAGCCAGCATAGCGAGTCCCATATTCCCTTTCAGGGCTGGCATCTCCCATGTGCAGAAATTACTGACTGCCTAGAATATACTCCAAACTGACACTTAAGAAAGAATAAAGACTTCTATTTCAATTCCAAACACAACTGAAAATGGAGCTAGGTTGCGATTTAGGGCAAATATTGACAATATCTCCAATAGACTGTATCCCAGGACATTTATATAAGCTCTAGATTGAGTTAACTCCTTGTGAAAGGATTTTAGATGAGTATCTGAGTTTTAAATGTTGAACCACAAAGGAGTTGCTGAAACCTCCTTAAGAAGCTAAAATCTAGTTCCCAAATCACAAGAAATTTGGCCAAGGAAGATATTAAACAGAGAGGTGTCACTAGTCAGAGCTGATGAAATGCAAGTATGGAGATGGCACCTATCAAAAGGAAAATTAGAATAAATGAATATTAAAATATTTAAATCTATAATAATGTGTTCAAAACACAGTTCTGAAGAACGTTATCATTGGAAGTGAGAAACCAGTGCTAAGTCACTTACGATCTTTTCTAAGCAACCTTCTTCCCCTATCTCAATGCATTAGGATAATATTAGTTTCAAGTAGAATGGTGCAATTTTAACTGTACTGCACACAAATGGCTGGTTCTCGCTCTGACAAGGGTTAGCCAAATCCCTCTCGGCAGACCTTTAGCATGCTACAACGCTGGACAAACAAGAAGGAATGAGGCATTTAGAGATTAAAAATATGTAGTCAGGGGGCTTCCCTGGTGGCACAGTGGTTGAGAGGCCGCCTGCCGATGCAGGGGACACGGGTTCGTGCCCCGGTCCGGGAAGATCCCACATGCTGCGGAGCGGCTGGGCCCGTGAGCCGTGGCCGCTGAGCCTGCGCGTCCGGAAAGCCTGCGCATCGGAGCCTGTGCTCCACAACGGGAGAGGCCAGAACGGTGAGAGGCCTGCGAAAAAAAAAAAAAAAAAAAAAAAAAAAATATGTAGTCAGGACAGCCAGTAGATTATATTTATCTAGAGACAGGAGGAGAATGCTTCTAAGTTCTCTAGTTTAGTGGCTACCTTTTTAAGAGTTAAAAAACAAAAAAAGAATGAAAAAACAGAGACTTTGCCATTCTTGAAATGCCCTAGGCACCACAATACCTTATAGAGTACAACGTCATAAGACACAGCACCAATCTAGATCTCTGATTTTTACTGTTAATCATCTGAAGGATAGACTTCTAATACAAGAACACACACACACACACACACACACACACACACACACACGCCTCTTTAAAGTTCTAAAGGTCAAGTTAATTTCTACCAAATAGCATAGAGCAAATACATCTTTTTAATGCTCCATGACCACTATCCAGTTTTCCTAGTTAGAAAAATGGAAAGGGTAGTAGCTACCTTGAAGGTTTCTATGAGGATTAAATAAGGTAGTGACTGTGAAACACTTAATACAGTGCCTGTTACACAGTAAGGACTTAGAAGGCAGCTGTCATTATTACTATTATAATTACCATTAGCCACATGGTAAATAAAATGACTCATATATGAATGAGAATTGAGGATCCCAAAGTTCTTCCACATACATTTTTACATGTGAACCTCAAAACCATCTGGTGAGAGAGGCAGATAAGAACCCTCATTCTTGCAGATGAGGAAGTTAAGACTTAGAATAAGCTACTTGCTCACGATCCCATAACTGGAATACAACCTAGATCTCCTATGCCCAAGTGACCCACAAAGCCTCCCCTTGTTTTTCTTAACTCTTAATACCCTGGACTTACATCTATCCATTCACTCATTCAACAAATATTTATCAAGAGGCCACTTTGTATGAGGTATTGTTTCCGATGCAGAGGCCACAGGCGGGAACAAGACAGACAAGGTGCTCCTGGTCATGAACTTAGCTTCCCATGTCTGGGGCTTATGGAGTGGAGACAGGGAATAATGAACAAATGTAATAAGTAAGCTACCTAGCGTTATAGGCTAAATTGTGTTTCCCTCTCTTCCTCAAATTTACATATTAAAGCCTTAACCCCCAGTATATTCTGAGAAAAGTGAGTGGTTTTGGAGATAAGCCTTTAAAGAGGTGATTAAGTTAAAATGGGGCTGCTGGGATGGGCCTTCAACCAGTCTGTTTGGTATCCTTATAAGAAGAGGAAATTTGGACACAAGGAGAGACACCAGGGGTGTGAATACAGAGAAAGGACCATGCGAGGACACAGCCAAAAGGCGGCCATCTGCAAGCCAAGGAGAGAGGTCTCAAGAGAAACCAAACCTGCTGACACCTGACCTTGAACCTCTAGCCTTCAGAACTGTGAGAAAATAAATTTCTGTTGTTTAAGTCACCGTGTCTGTGGCATTTTGTTATGGCTTCCCTAGCAAACTAATACATCTAATAAGAGAAGTTGATAAGTACTCCAGAAAAAAAGTAAATGAAGAGAATGCTAAAGGTGATAAGGAGCTTTGGAAGAGCAGACTGCAGTATTTAGACGGGCCTTCGATTGGGAAGAGAAGATGTGAGCAAAGGCTTGACGAAAGTAAGGGAATTCGCTACAGAGATATTTGGAAGAAGGGTTTTCCAGGTAGAGGGGACAATTGGTACAAAGGCCCTAGGGTGGAAGTGTTCCAGGTACATTGAGGAACAATTGTTGAGAAAGAGGTGGCTAGAGAAAAATGAGCAGAGGTAGCAATAGGTGAGGCCCGAGAAGCAGGGGAGGGACAGGTCAGGCAAGACCTTGTAAGCCATTGGAAGGACCTTGATTTCTGATCTGCATGAAATGGAGTTGCTAGGTTCTGCATGGAGTGACACTACCGCACATATTTTAAAAGAATCAGTTTGGCTTCTGTGTTAAGAATAGACTTAGGCTATACTCAACATTTCGTGGTGACCTATAAGGGAAAGAATCTGAAAAAGAATATATATGTAGAGCTGAATCATTGTGCTGTACACCTAAAACTAACACATTATAAATCAACCATACGTCAAAAAAAAAAAAAAAAACAACTGCTAAACAATTTTAAAAAAGAACAGATTTAGGCTATTGCAGTACTTTACCATCAAGAGATGATGGTAGGTTCAAACTAGAGTAGGCATGGAAGTGGTAATAAATGGTCAGGTTCTGAATCTATTGTGAAGGTGAAGCCAACAGGATTTCCTGAGACACTGGACATGAGATACGAGAGAAAGAGGAGAGTCAAGGATGACCCCAAGTTTTTTGGCCTGAGCAAATGAAAGGACATCTATATCCCTTCTGAGATGGGGAAGGCTGCAAGGAGAAGTGATAGGAAGAGGAAGAAAAGCCATTTAATTTTTGAGGCATTGAGTTTGACATATCAGACATCCAAACGGAGACATTAAATTAGCAGTCTAAATTGGAGTTTGAAGTTTGGAATAGAGAACTGTGCTAAGGATAGAAGAGCATGAGTGTAGCAGAGACAAAACAAAAACCGAGACTGAGACGCGGGGAAGCCTAGAAGGAGGAAATCAGGTAGAAGAGGAAGAATCAGCAAAGGAGACTAGAAGAAGCAACAGCGTCTTGTGTTGCCCTAGAAACCAAGTGGAGGGAATGTTTTGGGGAGGAAAGTTTGCTCAGCTGTGTCAAATGCTGCCATTAAGTCAAGTGAGATGAGTTCTATGAAGTGACCTTTGGATCTAGCCTGGAAGTCACTGGTGACCTGAAGGAAGAAATGTCTGTGCAGCGTGAGCTTGGTTGGAGTGGATTTACGAAGATGAGAGAGGAACTGGAGACAGTGAATATGAGTAACTTCTTCCAGCAGCTTTGTTGCAAAGGGGAGCAACAAAATGAGGCAGTATGGGCGGAGGAAAGTGGGAGTCAAAAGGAGATTTGACACTTTCTTGAAGGATTTTTCTTTTAAGAGAAAAACAGGAGGAATACAGAATGTTTGTATTCCTATTAGAATGATCCAGTCGAGCGGGAAAAGTTGATGAAAAGGACAAAGAGGAGAGACTAGCTGGGGTGATAACCTTGAGGAGGTCAGCAGGATGGCATGTAGTACACCGAACTGGCTTTCACTAGAAAGGTGCATAGTTAATGTTCCTGCATAGCTGAGTGTATGTGCAGGTGGGGCTTCCTGACGGCTTTGTTTTTCTCAGTGAAGAATAAAGAACAGTCATCGGTGGAGAGTGAGGTCGGGCAAGAGATGCTGACGACTTGAGGTTAGAGAAGATGTGACAGAATGACATATCTGTTGGCATAACAAAGTACCACAAACTGGGTGACTTAAACAACGTATTTTATTGTCTCACAGTTCTGGAAGCTAGAAGTCCAAGATCAAGGTGTCAGCGGGTTTGTTTCTTTCTAAGGGCCCCGAGGGAGACTCTGTTTCACACTTCTCTCCTCGCTAGTTTCTGCCAATCCCTGGTGTTCCTTGGCTTGTAGTAGTATCACCCTGATCTCTAAACTTCATCTTCACCCTCCCTGTGTATGTGTCTGTGTCCAAATTTTCTTCTTTTTACAAGGATATCTGTCATGTTGGATTAGGGTACACCCTCATGACCTCATCTCAGCTTACTAATGACATCTGCAATGATATTCCCAGATAAAGTCACATTCTTAGGAACTGGGGATCAGAACTTCAACATATGACTTGGGGTGCGGGGATGACACAATTCAATCCCACTGGAAGCAGGATAGGCTGGAAGTATACTGTGCTTGCCTGGCAGCAGAAGGAGCCACATAACATTTGTGATCATAACTCCAAAGTGATTCCATTCAGCTTGGGGAGACCATTTTCCCCACCCACATTCAGCAGCACGAGTGCAAGTACAGAGTAGAAAGACAATGAGGTTTAACCAAGCCCGTGCTTTTACCTGATAAGTTCAGCAAGGAATTCAGGGATGTAGGCCAGTCGGCGACTGTTATGATTCACTATGCAGTTTAAGCTGGGGCAGGAGGGAAGAGAGAACTTGAAGGTGGTAAGGGACTGAGAAAAAGTGTTAGGATCAATGGATCAGGGTTCTTGGTGGGGTGGAAAGATGAAGTTGGGGTACCTGAAGAAGGCAGCTGGAAAGTCACAAAGGAGTAAGAAGAGAGTAAAGCGTGTGAAATAAAAATACGATGGTGCTTGGTTACTGTGAGTTACAAAGTCTCAGGTATGACAAGGGAGTGGTTGAGGCTGGGGAATGGAAAGGATTGTTGGAGGAGTAGAGGCCATAATATTGAGAATCCAGTATCTTGGAAGCTTCATCTATGTGTATGTTGAAATTATAAAGTTTCCATTCATTCATTCATTTCTTCATTCAAATATTTATGTGCTGGCCATAAGGGAAAATGGAGTTCTACTGAGAGCAAGGCTCATGAAACTCAACAAGAGAGCCTGTCTAGCCCAGCTCTCCCTGCCTGAGCTTAGAAGATGGTCTTAAGATTAGCCTATATTGAGTCATTATGGGAGCAGAAAAAGAAAAAAAAACTGGTTGAAGTTAACTGTGAAATTCCTTTGATGCTCAGATAAACAATTAACCCAGAGGAAAGTAAAAATCTCATGCTCTAAACATCCCTCACTGCTTGTTTTAAAAATTATTATCCTTATTTGGTCTCCTCGGTAAGCTTACGTTCATTGTGTTGGTATGTGTGTTTCCTGGGGATTCTACACACTCCAAAATCTGAAGAGTAAGCAAAAATAGTGCTTCTGTTTAAACACTTCACAGTTTATAGCCACATTTACATAACATTAAATAAGTCAACAAAGGCCTCATTAGCTCCCATTAAAATATGAGCAAAGAAATTTAAACGAACAAGACAGGCTAATTGGTGAGTAATGTTGTGTATCAAAAATTATGACTGTAAGATACCCCAGTTAATGAGAAGCCCTACAATCATGTTTACTACATATTTAAAACTTAAATGAAGGCAAAAAAAAGTTAACAGAGAAGATTTTTCCCCTTCATGGATGCTACTGTGTCTGTTTTTCAAAGTTAAAAGTAATAAGGATTATTTTAGCCATCCACCTCGACAAAAGATCTCCTTATAACTGATGTGATTTTTACCTTTTTTGTTCCACTTGGGTCATAAACAGGGAAGCCATAGCCCGGATAGAGGGCAAAGACAGAACTCTTGAATTACATAGGCTGATCTGGTCTGATCTCAGGCCTTGGTTGTTAGAGGAACTCGCCCCCTTTCCTTTCTCTGTGGGGGGTCTGGGCCCAATCCTAGGCAAAGTGTGCCCTGCAAATCAGCCTCAGGAGGAAAGCAGTGTGGTCACCACTGCAGGCCAGAGGGACGGTTGCTCTTAACGTTGTCACCTAGAAGGATCACCTGGGGCGAAACTAAAAAATGCTGATGCCTGGGCTCCACTCCAGACCAATTGAGTCAGAATGTTGGGAAGGGGGGCCCAGGCATCTGTTTTTTAGAAAAGCTTCCCCATTGATTCTAAAGACCAGCCAAGGTTGGACACCACTGTCCTAGTCCTTTCATTACTCACATAACAGCTCCCATTTACTGAGTGACCTGTATATACAAGGCTCTCTAATGGGAACTTGAGCAGGTTATATTTTCTTTCTTTTCTTTTCCTCAATAATTTATTATGACAATTTTTATACAGCAAAGTTGAAATAATTTTACAGTGAACACCTATGTAAAGATCACCTAGATTATACCATTAATGTTTTACTATTTGGGGTTTTTGTCATATATCTGTCCCTCTAACTATTCATCAATCCATCTATTTTTTAAAAAATATTTCAAAGTAAATTACAGACATCTGTACAACTTCCCTTAAATACTTCAGATGCATACCATTAACTAAAGTATGATATTTATTTACTTTTTCTTTTAATGTAAGCTTTCCAAAAAATAAAATGCTCAAATCTTAAGTGAATATTCACTGACTTTGGACAGAGGCATCTATCTCTGTAACTCAAACTGCTGTCAAGATATGGAATATTAGGCAGGTTATTTTATACTTGATTTGATGTAATTTAAGCCTTTGCTATTTAAAGAGACTACACAGAAAGGGCAGTACTTTATCCCAAAGAAAGACCACCTAATGGAGAAATTTCAGACACTGAGGCTTTAAGTAGAAAACTACTTGGGAAGGGAGAAAACAAATGGAATATCTGCCTGGCATCCTTCGAGTGATTCAGACAGGGATATGTCAAACCCGGATTACACTGTGTGATGTAGGCGCCTTGTGGATGGCATGTCCGACATGGAAGCCATCTTGCATCACGGAGTCCTATGGAGTGTGTGTGTGTGTGTGTGTGTGTGTGTGTGTGTGTGTGCGCGCGCGCGCGTGCACATGTGCGCGTGTAATGAGAGAAGACGTGTTTTGGTTTTCTTTTGCCGTACGCGGGCCTCTCACTGCTGTGGCCTCTCCCGTTGCGGAGCACAGGCTCCAGACGCGCAGGCTCAGCAGCCATGGCTCACGGGCCTAGCCGCTCCGCGGCATGTGGGATCTTCCCAGGCCCGGGCACGAACCCGTGTCCCCTGCATCGGCAGGCAGACTCCCAACCACTGCGCCACCAGGGAAACCCAGAAGATGTGTTTTTGACACTTTGTTTAGCTCAAGACACTAATATTTCTTTGAAAGTAGATGGCTTTCTTTATATACGTCTCCTCCTGACTGGCACAGTCTGTAATAATAGATAAGACAGCTGGCCCTTCCAAAAGACCTGACAGAACCCACATCACAGGCTGCATCAGCTGCCCTTCCCCCTCACTCTAAATCCAGAGCTGCCCAGGTCCTCAGAGCCTCCACACTTGATATTGTCTGTGGAGAGAGGTTTCTAGAAAGCAGAATATTACGGGAATCAAGGCCTTTGAATGCTAACGGCACAAGGAAATGCTCTTGCTTCTAAACTCTGAAAATCGGAGTTGATTTGGAAAACCATAAAGAGTTTTCAACAACGCATCCAACTTTTAGTAAAAAGACACATCTTGTATGACTCTGCTCCACTTATTCCTTTCCGTTTGCAAAGCTGTGCTCCTGGGCACAGGGGAGCCTACACGTGGGTACTCTCAAACGATGACTTTTCACTTCGTGGCCTGTGAGTTACAAATCCTCTGCCTAGAAATCTGAATCTGACCTTTCTCCTATGCTGGAATGGTCTTTACCCTACGTCTAACCCATCTCTCTTCCTTCCTTTAAATTTCTTCAGAAATCCCAAATCCTCCTAAAGACTTAGTTCATTCATTGCGTCATTCAATGATACTGAATAATAGTGACTAACAACTTACTCTTTGCTATACACTGGGCCATGTGCTGGGAATGCAATAGTGAACAGAGCAACTGTTGTCTTTGTTCTTATGAAGTTTTGTCTCACAAGGAAAGAGGAGAGTTGATAGTCAGGTAAACAATTACTTTCTTGCAATTGATAATGTTTTGAGTGTATAACAGAAGGGCCTGACCTAGTCTGTGAGGTCTGGTGGGGTTGAGGGAACGGAATTCCTGAGGAAGTGCAGCTCAGATAAGACCTCAAGCATGAACTGAACATAACTGGGTGAAGAGCAGAAGTGAGAGCATTTACAGCAGAGGCCACAGACATGCAAAGGTGCTGAGGCAGCAAAGAACACACCAATTGCCCTGAACTGAAAACAAGGAGGTAGGTCATTGTGGCTGGAGTAGAATGAGCCACAGAGACAGAAGATGAAAGGTAGGAAGGCTGGTGGTCTTAATAAGGAGCATGTGTTTTATTCTAATTACAGTGGGAAGATGTTCTTGTAAGAATACAAGTGAAGATACAGTGAAGATATTCTTAAAAGCAAGTGGGTGATATAATCAGATACGCATTTAAAAAAAAATTTACTCTGGCTGTGTGTGGAGGTCAGACTGGAGAGAACTAATGATGATATTCAGATTGACTATCTTGGAGATGCAGTTATCCATTGATGCAGATGATGACCTGGGCTGGGGTGGGGGCCTTGAGTGTCTGAGGTTAATAACAGCTCATCTGCCTCTGCTGGTTCTTGTTTACCACGTCCACTTGAAAGTGCGAATTCCAGTCCACGGACTCACAAGCCAGATACGGGCCTTACCAGTAAATAAATACAAATTGGCATGCCTGGGAATTGTATATGGCTTGAAAGACCAAGAGAAAAAGATTCTTTTACATTAGCCAGCTGCACAACGGAATCATACACAGACCTCTGTGAATCATTTCATGGTTTATTAAACAAAATTCCGTTTGCCATTGGCAAGTTAGGAAAATAAATGTCCATGTTTGTTTTCACTTTCTGTCTCTTTGGTTTTTTCAGAGACTTATAGCCCAAATTTTAGGGCTGTCCTTGGAGACCCAGGAAGCAGACCTGGACCCCCAGTTTTGAATGCCCCGGTGAAATCAGTCACAGATCGTCACTAACCCCAGTGAGAACAAAGAGGAATTCTCGATGTTGTTCTGTCATCAGAGCAGGCACAAGGGCTGCCTGCCAGGGCCAGCAGGTACTAACCTCTTATTGTGCGTTACAGCTCCAGACCCCTCGGACCATCTGCTCTTCCCAACCAAGAGAATGCTGTGAAGGATCCATGGGCAGAAGAGCTTTGCCTTTTCTGAGAAGTGATATTCTACCAGTATTTACCTATAATCTCATTCAAGATGTGTGTATGTGTGCTGGGGAGTGGGGGTGATTTAGTTGGCTTAATCCTATTTAGGTGCCTGGTTTCTAAAGAGGACAAAAGCCTGAGTGTGCACCAGAATTACTTGGCGGATTTGTCAAAACACAGAGCGTTTGTTTGTCTCCACACCCAGAGTTTTTGAGTCAGGTCTGGGGTGGAGTCTGAGAATCTGCATTTCTAACCAGTTTCTGGATGATGCCGAAGCTGCTAGGCTGGGGACCATGCTTTGAGAACCACTGGGCTATGTGGCATAGCCCCACAGATCAGCTATATTCAGTGAACACATCAGCTAACAAATGCCTCCTGTGCCTGGCCCTGTTCCTCCTCCAGGTGTTTGAACATCCAGTTTCTTTGGCTTGGAAATTTTCTGGAGCTTTCCCTAACTCCAAGGCTGAGTTCATCTGGGCTCCTGGGACCTCACCTGTGCTTTCTCCACCATGAGTTTATCTATCACTTTGCCCTCCCTTGGTGGCAGGGTCATTCTCATTCGTCTGTGTGCAGCTCTTGGCACATAGTAAAGGTTAATGTAAGCAAAATCATCAACTTTTGGTAAATGAATGAATGAGTGGTTCAGAATGGATCTTTGACCCAAGACATCTTGGCAGCATCTAGAATATTTACCTGGAACTGAATCATATTTCTATTGACTTCATCATTTAATACCATATTTAGGGCCTCTAATATGTGCTCTGTTTTATACTAGGTAAGGCATTATCTCTGTGGGCAAGGATTTTAAAATCCAATTATAGCAAAGAAAACAGTCAAATATAAAATTACAACATGAGGATAACCTTTACTGTTGATTGACAATATCTAAAGTCACTAAGCACTTTAGGCATCGGGAAGAAAAGGTCATTTTTGCTGTGCAAGTATTAGGTAAGTCTTTGATCTGATACGTTTATGAAATCAGTGGAATCATTCATTTATTTATTTACCTTATTCATTTCCCAAAATTCTTATTAAAGGACTGCAACGTGTTAGGCCAGGCCCAGGAAAATCTCAGCATTGTGAGAAGAATTAGGATTAATTTAGTGTAAGCCATTTCCAGATACTAGAATTCCCGTCAAAGCTTACCCATACCGGATGGCTGTTCAACAACTACTTGAATACTTTTAGCAACAGAAGACTCACTACCTCATGTGGCAGCCAATCCTTGAATTGCTGCTGCTGACTGTTAACCTTTCTTATATTAGGATGAAATCTCTCTCCCTGAAGTTTCTACTACTGGCCCTATTTTGACCTCCTGGAGTAGCAGAGGATGTCTTATTTCTCTCCTCCTGACAACACACTAGATAATGGAAATGGATTTGGCACAGTGGGGCCCAACGTGGCCACAGGAGCTAGATGGCCCAGCTTTGAATTTCAGTTCCCAAATTTACTAGTTGTGTGACTTTGGACAAGTTCTTAACCTCCCTGTGACCCAGTTTCCTTATCTGTAAAAAATGGTGATAATGCTTCAAATGTTTCATTTTTGTTTTGAAGGTTAAAAAATTTACTGCCTGCAATGAATTTAGAACAGGGTCTGGCATATAATTAATGATCAATAATGTTAATTGTTACCGTTACTCTTATTCTTTGTAAAGAGGTCTCTTGTCTCTCACTTTTAGACTAAGTATCCTTTTATCAGACTACCATGATATGGTAGTCTGTCTTAGAACCCAATGTGTTAGACCCGGTGTGTTAGATCCCTCTTATCATGGTGATCAGAGCAAAGCCCAATACTAGCGGTTGTCTGAACAACACAGGATAGCCAAGGACTATCCTCCCTTCTTAATTCAGCTTTGTAATAGGAGGGGTTTTAACAATAACAAAACATACATTAAGTGCCTATTATATGTAGATATTTTGCTAGACTCTTTAAATGCATCATTTCTCATTCTTCTAACAGCTGAGAGGTTGGACAGGGGCATATCAGTAAGGGACAGAGGAACCAGGATCCAAACAGATCCCAGGGCTTCAGAAGGGGCTCTCTTGCCACCTCCATGCTGCCTCACTGTATACAGTGAATTCCAAGAAATGACAGGACCCCTGACTTAGGCAGTCAGGTCAAAGTTGTATAATGAGTTGCAAGCCCCGCAGCACCGGTTGGGGACAGTGTTCAGATTACAGCTTTATTTATTCATTCCTGCAATAGCTCAACTCTCTCTGACTTGCTCCCCGAGCCTCTTGAGTCAGGCAAAGAAAACACTCTTGGGCAGAAGAGAATAAAACCCTGAAGCCACTCAGAGGACCAAGCCTGCTGCATTTCAAATACCAGTAAGATGGGAAAGCTAACATCAAAAGAATGCAGCACGTTGGGCATTACCTTCTCATGTCATCCAGGCAT
>NW_006771758.1:710505-724791 GCF_000442215.2 Lipotes vexillifer
CATTCCTGGCTCCACATCACAATGCTTCTTACTATTAGTGAATACCTTGTAATAATAAGTGTACCCCCTCATCAGCACTGTCATTAGCAGGGACTGTTCAGTGGATTAAAAGCAGCACAGCTGAAAAATCCACAAACAATAAATGCTGGAGAGGGTGTGGAGAGAAGGGAGCCCTCCTACACTGTTGGTGGGAATGTAAATTGGTGCAGCCACTATGGAGAACAGTATGGGGGTTCCTTAAACAACTAAAAATAGAACTTCCATATGATCCTGCAATCCCAGTCCTGGGCATGTGTCTGGAGAAAAACATGATCCAAAAGGATACATGCACTCCAATGTTCACTGCAGTGTTGTTTACAATAGCCAAGACAGGGAAGCAAGCTAAATGTCCATCAATAGAGGAATGGATAAAGAAGATGTGGTACATATATACAATGCAATATTACTCGGCCATTAAAAAGACTGAAATAATGCCATTTTCAGCAACATGGATGGACCTAGAGATTGTCATACTGAGTGAAGTAAGTCAGACAGAGAAAGAGAAATATTGTATGATATCGCTTACATGTGGAATCTAAAAAATAAAAAAATGATATAAATGAACTTATTTACAGAACAGAGACTCACAGGCTTAGAGAACGAACTTATGGTTACCAGGGGGGAGGGTGTGGGGGAAGGTTATTTAGGAGTGTGGGATTGACATGCACACACTGCTATATTAAAAATGGATAATCAACAAGGACCTACTGCACAGCACAGGAAACTCTACTCAATATCATGTAATAACCTAAATGGGAAAAGAATTTGAAAAAGAATAGATACGTGTATATGTGCAACTGAATCACTTTGCTGTTCACCTTAAACTAACACAACATTGTTAATCAAACTGTGCTCCAATACAAAATTAAAAGTTAAAAAAAAGCAGCACAGCTGACATTCACCGAGCACTCACTCCTCTGCGCCAGGCTCTCTGCTAAGCGCTGAAGGTCATTCTCTCACTCTGACTACTTGTGCTAACGCGCTGAGTGAGCCACTACGCTGTCTCTCCTTCTCAGATGAGGAAGCTGAGATTCAGGCTGGGTAGGGTTAAATTCCAGGCTGTCTGACCTCCTTTGCAGCCACAATTCCATCTTGGAGCTGTTTCTACATGGTTCCCATTTTTCTCTGACTAGATATCCGGGAGTCACGCCCCCTCCAAACACCCATACCACTGCCCCCACCAGGATGAAGGAAGGGCCAGATGGAAGCCAGGGGGCTCTGGCAGGGCCCTGGAGGCTGTGGGCCTTCCCATGGGGCAGGACACAATCACCACCCCTTAGCTACATACGAGCCTCACAGACAGTTCTTAAGGAAGGACGTGGCTCCCCCGAATAGAAGGATGCCAAATATTAGTAAACACAACTCCTTACTATATACTTTACAAAGCATTGCCGTGAATATTAAATTATTAAATGTCCACAATGTGAGGAGGGTATAGTTATCATCACTGTTTTATAAGTGGATCTGAGGATGTGAGAACAGGTTCTCAGCCAGAATGAGGCAGGGGCAGGACCTGAGCTTTGGAATCCCTGTGTATTTTTATTTTCCTTTGGTGTCTTACATTTTTAGCTTTTAATTTTAAATGGAAATATATATATAATACACTTGAACATGCTAGGAGAAAAGGGAGACTATAAATAAGCAAAGAGAAAGGAAAGTAAAACTACCCCAATCTCCAGTTTTAAGACAATCTCTGTTAACATTTTGGTCTACTACCTTCCAAACACATATTTTTTTCAAAATACATATATTTTGCATTTTTTTTTAAAGAAAGAGATATCATACACATTAGATCATGGCCCATTTTTATTTCCCCCATGATAGGGCCGGGACTGTTCAGTGGATTTCTGCATAAATGGATTTCTACCATGTAGAAATTTTCCCTACCATACCACCTGCTGCCCCTTACCTTATTCCTTCAGGGAAAATGTGTTTGCATGGTAGCATTTAGGAGGTTGTGTATATAACCATGATTCGTGGTCCATTCTATCCCACTCTTCAGTCTCCTAAAGTTAAGCAAGCAGCCCCTATTCTTCCAACCCGTGCTCCATGTCCAAGGCCATTCAGGGAGTGATGGACCAAAGAAAACACAACAAAATAAAAAGCAAAACTTTCCCTTCCCAACAGTTTTAGCAGGAACCTTAAATCTCTGTCCTGCCCCTGCCCTAAATGCCACTCCAACATAAGCCAGCCTCGAGTGTAGGGTAGCTCCAAGCTGGAATGTACCATGAATTCAGAGAAGCATCTTAAACTCCATCCAAGCGCGGAAATCACAAAGGGATTCCTATTGCCTTCTTTGGGACAGGGTTTTGTGTTTGGTAAGAGAAAGAAAGGCCTCATGTTACCGTATTCTGACCACTCCGATAAGGGTGAGGTCTGCAATCTTAGCTAATGCCCCTAAACCTTTGTAGTGGGCAAGGAGAGAATCCCACCTGCTGACTCGGACTCTCCCCAGAAGAGAAAATGCACCCAGCCATTGATGGAAGACCTTTCCCAAGCTCTCCCCTTACCAGGCATTGTCCCAGTTATAACTAGATAACTCTCTCTGTGTGTACATCCAGGCCCCGCTTGCTGCCCCAGGATAACGTTTGTCATTAGAGTACAAACTACCTACTTTGGAGGTTTGTCACTCTCTGCCAGATCAGATGAAGTTTTCACTTTAAAGAAGAAAAAAAAAAGAAAGAAAGAAAGAAAATAAGAAACAGGAAAAAAAGAGGCTGGAGAGAAGAGATCAATTTGGTTAAATATGTATGGGGAATGTTTTAAACGAATTTGCTATACTCGCTTAGTGCTGTATTGAGGCTTCCATTTTTAGGCGTCGTATTCATTAATCCCCCATTCTTCTTTGCATGTGTGAGACAGAATTTCTAAGTGAAGTACACTTCCATGCTTTGAATCCATGCCAACAATCAAAGGTATCCAGCGGGACTGCTGAACGCAAGAGAAGGGCTGGTGGAATCTTAATAGCTCTGGGAACTCACTCACTCCTTCCTCTGCTTGGAGCCCTATTAATAGTACAGTTGGTAACATCAAATGATTTTGATTCCCTTTTTCCACAACTGCTATTTTGGCTCCTTTGCCATCTTCAAACTATATTTCCCGTGGTAATTATTACATTTCCTTTATTTCCAATGTCAGCTGACTTTTCAAAGGAAAAAAATATCACACCATTACAGCTAAAGGAGCCAAAATAGAACAATTTGTTACATTAAGCAAATATTTATTTGCGTAATTGTGACTCCCATTTCTGTATCAGCACAGCAGCAAAACCAATAGTCTTCAATTCAGAAGGACATAGTATGCAAGACCTTATGTCTTACTGGAGAACAGCCAGTGGGGTAAATAGCAATTATCATGCCCTCCAAGGCCAATGTCCTCTTGCCAGTTAGAAATTTTCCCTACCATACCACCGGCTGCCCCTTACCTTATTCCTTCAGGGAAAATGTTTGACATGTTTTATAGATTAAATTCTATCCTGATGTTACTTTTAAGATGAAAATCTGATATAAGGTTAAAAACAAACTGGAAACCAGAATGTGAGATCTTTGTGTTTTTCTGGAAAACGGTCTCCAAAAATAGCCTCAATTTATCCTAAGGGAGATCAACTATCTCTCCTAATAATTCCTGAAATAAAGCAGGTAAATCCAAAGAATTCTGTTCATTTGTTATGTTATTGCCTGAGCCTTGCTACCACACAGATTTATGCAGGAGGTGGGTCTGTTCTAGGTCTCTTGAAATGGGAGTTGACAATAAGACAGTCTCAAAGCATGAAGTCTAAAGGTATGTATATTAATTTATATGAAGTTGAATAACCTTTGTAGTTAAAATGTATAAAACATTGATTATATGTTGATTCAACGTGCTGCCACAGATAATACAATAAGGGGTGATTTTGTTTTTATACAGAAAAGAATTTTCAAGACCATTTCATGTTAGCGAGCACATGTAAAACCATACTACTTAAACTGAGAACCAGTCTTTTCTCAACTGGAGAATCTATAGCTTTCTGATCTAGGTTCTTGGTCATTTAGGGGAAAGTATCTAATATCAGAGGTGACCCTGAGATTGGGCCTTTCAAGATTCAAGCACACAACTATGTAATTTGAAGAGCTTAGTTGTTTACAACAGGAGCTGTGCAGTCACATATGGGGAAATACCAACCCTGGCACTTAGAGCTGTGTGACTCTGGCCGTGTAACCTGACCTCTGGGAGCATCATTTTCCTCACTTGCAAAAGGAGATCAGGAAATGCCCATCATCTGGGGTTGCTGTGACTTTTAAAGAGATAAGATATATGTGAAGTGCTTAGCAAGGTTCGCAGCACACGTGTCAACCAAGAGTCTTCACTGTGAATGTGTGTGCTAAAGTTGTTAAGAAGAACAAAAAACAGAAAACAAAACTAAAAAAACCCTTACTTCTCAGCTCAGTATTTGGGAAAGCCACGTGATAAATGAGAAATCCAGGCACCGGGTGGGAGAAGGGAGGTGCTAGGTAAGGTGTGGGAGGGGTTGGTGATGCAGAAATCCATTTTAATCGCAATTTGAAACTAGAATCTTGACCTTCCAAAGCGGCAGCATGATCTTTTGTCATCAGAGCCTCCATTAGTCAGAAGTGGGGACTTGAAAGTAAGGTAGTTTCTTTCAAATTATTCACTAGCATACCACAGGGATCTTTTTCTCCTCCTCTAGAATCTTCTGCTAAGGTTACGGAGTTTATGGTTCCCATAATGCACACGTACAGTATCTATTTCATTTAGTTTGCTATTAACACTTACAGTTTCACTTACTTCAACACAGCTGGATAAAAAGAATTGAAATCAACCACCTAATGGTAGAATTGGAATGTAGCTATTAGCAGTTTCAATTGCCAACCCACCGTACTCTCACCTTACTTGTGTCACGGCACAAATTCCACTCAATACACAATTATTACACACAGATTTCTGCCAAGCACAGCCACTACGCTTTCCCCAGCAAACCCATGTCTTACACCGACTCTGCTGCACCTCAGTGTCACCCAAGGGTGTAAGAGACTTTTGTAAAAATAAACCAAGTAAACAATTTTTTAAAAATCCCCACCACTGTATACAAAAATTTAAATCTGTACAAGAAGGACCTGTATGAGTTCTAGTTACAGAAAGTCACCTGCGTAACTAGCTTAAACAAAGGAGAGTGACCTATTTCTGGGTCTTAGATGGACTAGAAATGGAAAACCATCCATTTTCAAGCCATCTATGCTTACCATGTTTCTCTTTCTGGGAGCACGTCATCTTATATCCTTTTCTCTGTGCAGTTGATCAAACTTCCCACTTCTCTGGGAAGGTTGGCTTTCTCTGCTAATCCTCTAGCTTGCAGTGGGCTGAAAAAGCCTCCCCTCTTCCCTTTCCCATCTGAATGTGACCTTTCAATTTAGGAACCTGCCATTGTCTGATCTCAGGCACTGGGTCTCTTAGTTCAGATCTTCAAAAGAAAGACAGAATTGGATTAGTCATCACCTAATCCATGGACCAGATCCCCTGGGCCATGAGTCTACCCCTGATCTAACCAGCTGTAATAGGGGAGAGGTAACGTGGTACCAGCCTGCTGCCCTAGACTCAGCACTCACAAACATGTCATAATGAAGTCACTGAATCAAATTTCTCACTTCCTCTCTCAACAGAAAGAGTACCCGCTGGTAGTGGGAACTCACGATGTGACTCTTCAAACTACTTTCAAAATTAAAGCCCAAATAACCTGATCCTTCTTCAGAAGGCTTGTGTTTCAAATGCACTTAAAATTCTCCCATTTCTCCCCATTTTGATTCTTTCTAAACTAAATTCCTTTAAATGGGTATCTTCTACTGGTTTCTTTAGGCTGTTCACGTGTGTCAGAGGACACAGTGTAATGATGTCAGTAGTCACGTGGAAAAAAAATATTTTCTTCCACATGACTGGAAATTCTCATTTGAATCTAGTTTTATTTTGTACAATGAAAATTGTGGACAAGCTAATGAACATACAGTTAAATCACTTATGCTGAGTGAAAATGGCCAACACACACAATATCCCATTGTTTCACATTAATTCTGAAAATTGTTCCAGAAATAATATTTTCAGGACCCTCCCTCTGCAGCGGGGCCAAAACCCTCTTGTTCATCTTTCAATATGTAGCTAACTGCAGAGGGCTGTACCAAGCTCACTGTTTATTCGGACGAAGCCTTTCACTTCCATAACTCTCCTTCCCTGTGCAGGAGGGAAAAACTGGGGGTGGGGGTGGGATAGGGTGGGACACAAGGCTCATTTTGAAATGTATGAGAGTAGGATACTCCCAAAATTCCAGCAAGATTACACACACACAAAACTCTCATCTGGTAAATATTACATTCTGTTTTTCTCTTTGCTTTAGTTTTTACACAACTTGACAGTTTGTGGTATTGTGCCACATTTCAGAGCTAAGGTTTACAAATATCTGGCTCATGGGCAACATTCCATTCCCTACGGCCCCCAGTGTCTCCAGGATAAAGTGTTTGCAAAATACCAACCGAGGTGGAAAACAAGAGTTTTCCTAGAGAACAATGAGGGTAAGCAAGGCATTCTGCTGCACAAGTTTCCTCTGAGGGAGGGCCTTTGGGCCTTTGGAAAAGTTAACCCACTTGCCGCCACCGAGATGAACTTCAGAGACTTAGGAATTCTTGGACCCCTCTGTCGAGAGTGACCAGTTAAGTGGATCCCTTTAAGTCCCTAGAGATGTAAAAACTTACATAATAAGGTATCATAACAATGAAGTAATACAAACTCTTCTGTCACTTTAATGGAGTCTTTTAAATCCTCCTTCACCCTGGATTCTGTCCATCTAGGAATTAGAAAATATTTTCCTTTTCTGGTAGATTTCATGGAAGAAGAGGTAAAAAGATCACATATCAATATATTACTTAAAGCACATGGAATAATGCCTAGTACTTTGTAAGAGCTAGTTGAGTTTTTTCTTTCAACAATGCCATCATTTCTATGTCAAACATCAATGTATACAGAGGAAAATTATTCTTAAGTGGTCAGATTTTTGATGTTTAATTATAATAGATGATATGCCATATCTGTCTCTTTTTGTTATCCTTTCTTCTCTTCTTGTTTAAATGTTGCAAAAAGATATTGGAATATTGTCCAAAGCGAGAAATTCTAGTGTTATTGTAACTCTTTTTTAATGAAAATGTCAAAACTGAAGACTGTTGTTTGGAATGCTTCCTAATAACTGTAGTTCCTAAGAAACAAACACCAAGTATTCTATATCATAGGAGATACCCCAAAAGGATTGTTCTCTTTCCCTGAGGGGATTACCTCATTAAGTCTCCAGAACTTGTGGCATTATTAACCTGCATGGGGGAAGTCCATAGATTCTCAGGAGGGTCCATTTAGTCCCTGCAACTGTGTACAAACTCGTGTATGCATGGGCTTGCATTTTCCTAGGAAGAGGGCCAATAGCTTGCATCAGACCAGATCATAATATATAAAACGTTAATAACTAGTTATAACAGGGGAGTGAAGATAGCCAGAGTGAGGAAGAGTTCTATGCAGAATTAGGAAGGAAGCAAAGTCTCTTTCCTCTAAGCATACCCTTCCCTCATCCCCACACTGGCCTTTATCCTTCCTCAGACACCAAGCACCCAAATGCAATCTTTCCTGACTTCCCTATGAAAACTTAATCTTGATTCCAAATTCTCTCTGAAAATTGTACATAACAGCAAATGTTTATAAAAGGTTTCTTTTTGGAGACTGAAGTTTTCATCTACTGGGAAAAACTAGGGAACCAGACTCTCAGACTCCATCAGCTGGCGAGTGCTCTGGGCTTATGTCATTTCTGTTTACAACCATGCTGTCCCGGAGTCACTAGAGAGATGTGAAAATCATCTTCCTCAAGGCAAATGTGAGACGTGATTCCACTGGGATCCTAGAGCCTTCAGTTAAGACATCCACAAATAGCCCTTGAGCATCAACTCTGTGTAACACAGTACTGGTGGCCATGGGGGAAGGAGGAGGCAGCTCTGGTCAGCAAGAATCTAGCATCCATGATGGAACAACACGAGTCGGTATCTCCACACAATGGGAAAGGAGTACACGGTTATTCTGCACTTATTGGTGCCAAGCACGGTGACAGACACACTGATGGGATAGAGCCTGGGCTTTGCATCAGGCAGAACAGGGGTCAAATTCTCACTGTACCACTCGATGAAAGGACAGCCTTGGTCATGTTGCATAACAGCCCAAAGCCTTAGAGTCCTCATTTATGAAAGGGACATGATTGTAGTACTTTTCTCTTAGGATCATGATCAGGATTACACAGGAAAATATGCACATCAAGGGCATGGTATGGTCTCTGGTACATGGTAGGAACTGAATAAATTTTAGTTATAGCTGATTCTTTCACTGAAACTTCCCAACTTTAGATGGCAGGTAGAAGCCTTCCTGTTTTGCAGAGGGAGAGACTGATGTTAAGAAAGGAAAAAACATGACTGAAGCCACATGGCTTTTAAGTGGCAGAGTTGACCTCTTTTTACTGTACAAGAAATTTCTCCAATATAGTATGCATATCACTGATCATTTAATGGGACGCTAATGTGAACGGTAAATGGGAAAATAGTTATGCATTTATACTAATGCATATAGAAAAATATAACTACTACTGATCTCATGTCTCATATGTTTAGGATGAAACTAAGTATAAAAAATTAAGTTGATTTAAAATCACTAATAATACAGATGAGACAGTGAAATGGCTAAAATTATGAATGTGATTTACAGAAGCAGAGGAAGAGAGAACTACCTTCTCATTAACGTACAACAGGAAAAAGATCAAGAAAAGGGTACAAGGTTGAGATTCAGACATATGGGCTGGAATATATATTTTTAAAATTCATCCTAGAATTTCAATATAACTTGCCAACACATCCTCACTACAGCTGTTAGAGATCTGATTATGGCATTTGCCTGTGACTCAAGCAGTTAGTTCCTTCCAGAGAATATTGGTACTCCACATCACCCAACTAATAACCCAGTGAGGAGATCACTGTTAATGATTCTCATGACAAGAACCTTATCAAAAGGAGGCTGGGCCTTGGAGGGCCTGTGTGAGACACAAGGTAGAGACCCTATGGAAATAAAAGAAATAGTGCACCCGATTTTAATCCCAGTGTTCCCCTTAGCAAATCCATCAAACCCCCATTAAGTAGCACCTGGTACCCATTTCAATGCTATGAAATATTATTGGTGGATGATGAGGTTTCCAACCTGTTTTACCGTTGCTTTCTTATAAAATATCTTTCTCCTCCTTCTTCCAGTATTTTGTCATGCAGCATTAAGCTTTGGTGCTGGAGAAACAGAAAAGTAGGACAGTTGTTGATTTCTCCTCTCTTACTTGTCTTGCTCTCTCACTTTCCACAAAGGGAGCTATTTTTACTTTCAAGAGAGGAATGAGGGGGCAAGTCCTTATAGAGAAGCCCAGGTAAGCCAATGAATATTGGGAAAACAATGTCATAAACATGGAGGTCTCATGTAGTAAAAGGAGACTGCATTTGATGACCAGATGGTAGAAGGTTCAAGTCTTACCTATATGTCCAAGCTGAGTCACCCTGAACAAGTCATTTAAGTTTTCTAAGCTTAAATTTCTTCATTAAGAAAAAAAAGATACCATTAAATACCCCAATGTTGTCATGAAGATTAAATAAACACCAGGTAAGCAAAGAACCTAGCATGTAGTGCTCAACAAGATTTAGGCTGTTTATCCTTTCTCCCTCTTGTCATGTCAGTGTCCTGTACCATAAGAATTGTTACCCTGTCTCCATTTCTTGGTAGTAAATGGAGATGTTCTAATCTAATTCCAAATGTTTTCTTCCTGCATCAGGCACTCTGGCTAAAGACCCATTTTCCAAACCTCTGTCTCTGAAAATTTCCTATCTAAAAACTGTCAACACAGGCCTGTGAAATGTTAGCCAAAATCTGCTTTCATGCAAGAGCAAAGTCTTGCCATATCCAGGGAGATGAGCTTTTCCATTGGAGGTGCCAAAGGGCTGCGCACCTCCCAAAAAGCTCACCCATTCTTAGAAAAGTCATTTAACACACTTCCTTGGAGCACTTTTATTTTCATTGCGTGACAAGAGAATGTATAATTACTTTCAACATTCTTTTCCTTCTCTTCCCCTGAACATGTATACATATATATATATTTTTTTGACTTCTCAGCACCACCAGAAGAGTCCATGCATCTGAACAAAAAATTTCTGAACATCTGAATATCAATTGGTGGCCTGTCCCTCCCATTAGGAGACCTGGTAATATTTAGATTCTAGTAGAGTGTTTACAAAAGTAAACTACTCCATCACCTTGGGCAAAGGCAGAGCTGGTATTCCAAGGGTAGAAGATACCAGGCAACATGAGAAGGATCTGGTCTATATTTATCACCTTCTCTACCTACACCATTGTAATCCAAGCTACCTTGGTCTTTTGCCTTGATCATTAAAATGGTCACTTAAGCAGTCTCGTCGTATCTATTTTCGGGCACCTCTCTAATCCATTTTCTAAGGTGTAGCCGGAATACTAGTTTCAAACATAAATGAAACAGCAGGTCCCCACCTGTTTAAAGTCCTTCAGTGAATTTCTATTCCCAAATGGATAAAGACTAAAATCTTTAACACGGCTTTAAAAACCCTTTATAGCTCTTCTGTTTCCCTCTTTCCTGGCCTACCACTCTGTCTCCACTTGTGCAACCTCGGTACACGCTTACAGATTACATAGAATACAAACCTAATGCTTGTAGACTATGTAGAGCACAAATTTACTGCTTGTAGATTAAGTAGAAGATAGACCTAATACTCAAGTTCGGGACAGATTCCTTTGTGATTATGCCCTCACATTCCTTTCCAATACATGCTTATCCTAATTACTGTATACAATCATTAGCATCATTATTTTATTAATTTCTCTTATTGGACTCTAAGCAAGAACATTAACAAATCTGTTCATCATTGTAATTCCAAGAGCCTTGTTCAGGGCCAGAGACATAATAGTAATACTAACGAACAACAGCCATCATTACCCAGTTCTAAGCACTTTAGGTGTTAAGTCTTAATTTTCACAACAACCCATGAAGAAGGTATTATTATCCTCCTTTGACTAATGGAGGAACTGTGGTACAGAGAGGTTAAATAAGCTGCCCAAAGTTCCACAGCTAATAAATGGGACATTCTGGGTCTTGAACCCATGTAATTTGGTTTCAGAACCCATGCTCTTAACCATTACACAATCGTCTTCTAAAAAGTAGTAGGTGGGGCTCAAGTCATAGTAACTACTCAATAAATATTTGTTAATTCAGTAATGAATAATGAATGGATTGTTGCTTAAATGACCCACTGGGAAGCCCAAGGCCCTGGAGTCTGTTGAAGATTGGAGAGAAAGTCATCAAAATGGCATAAGATCAGCATCATCTGGCAAACCGATGCAGTAGTGAATACCAAAGAAGCAGCCCTCATGAGCTGTGCTCGTTATACTGGAAGCTGCTGTGTCTTTCTTGCTGTTTGGAAGTGCTGGCAGGCAACATCTCCGCTCCTGACTAAGCAAGACCAAGTTTAAATATAGATGAGGGCTCTAAAAATGCTGCTGTTGAGGCTGTAACAGGTGACGGTACACATTTTTTTTTGTAGGTAAGCACATTACAAAGCCTTTGAAAGTTGAGCCTGAACAACGACTACCCTTGAGTGTTTATCCCCAAGAGTTTTTAACGAGATGCTGGGGGCCACTGTCATTTACTGAAGGATTCGTCTATTTGCTGCGAATGTCAAGAGACTGAGAACTTGTCTATTTACCGTGAATGTCAAGAGACTGACATTCATAAAGATGAACAAATACCTTTTACCTACAGAGGCTGTGCCTTTGAGGAGGTCATCTGGGGCTGATGGCAAGTGAACAGCATAGGAGAAATTCTAGGGGGATTCTTTTGTCATCAAAGAACAAGGAAAATGGCAAAATAAGGATTCTGCTGACCTCTTTAAAGGATTTAACATTTGGAGAGTTACTTTCTCAACACTTGGTCAACAATATGGACAGGGGACATTTACACAGACCAGAGCAGAGCATGGGTCGGCAGGAGTGATAAACAAGGTGGAGAAGATGGGGCCCTGTCCTTGGAGAGCTGATACTTTAGTTAGGAAGGTCAAACACTCAAGTGATGTCTCAGCAATATTTCCCAAACAACTAACACACCAGGGCAAGTGAAGTGTGCAAACTGAGTGGGGCAACGCAAAAAGGACAGTGGGCAAATCACTGTGTGTGCTATGTTAGAGATGAGACAGAAACACAAAGATGATTCTTCTGTTCCTTAAGTAGCTTAAAAATGCGATGTGGAAATAGACACAGAAACCCAGATGTGATAAATGCTAAAACAGAGGTACCCAGAATTTCAGAAGTCCAGAGGAGAGGGACTAACTTGGAGTGAGACGGGTCAGAGAAGCCTTCCCAGAGCTGAACCTTAGAGCGTAAGGAAGGCATCATCCGTGCTGGTGGGAGGAGATGTAAGGTGAAGAAGATGTATTTCACGTGACACAGAAAACCAGTGGTAATGCTAGGATTTGAACCCAGGTCTATCTAGTTCCAAATCCCCTATACTTGCTACTGCACTAAGCAGTCTTCAGAGTCATTAAATATCTACTTGGTATTTGCTGTGTGAAGATACTAATGCCATAGGGTTTGGCTCCTACTCCTTAAATGCACTAATCTTGACCCTTAATTACATAAGAGCTTAAATGTTTGAGCCAATATGATAACTTCAGGTGCTTCTGTTTGTTGCTAAAGCCTAAAATCTGGCATAAAGTAAGCACTGAATAAATATTCGATGAGTATACTGAATGGACAAATAAATGAGTGTATACCTCCACGCATAGGTGATAAGAATGTAGAGACAGATAGACTGACGGATGAAGGACATGGAAGAGTTAGTCTGGAATAGAGTTTTGAGGGAAAGGGGGGCCATGAAAGGGCAAAGAGAAATCAAAAGGAGAGAATACAAGGGCAAGGAGGAAACACTGACTAGGTTAGGCACAGTACTCTCATTGTTTCAGTCAAATGACAGCCATCATATCAGTGTCACTGCCAGGCCCAATGTGGTTTACTAAACATCTACCATGTGCCAGATTTCATATCATGCCTTTTTGTACATGTGGCTAATCCTTACTACAGACCTACAAGTCAGGTGGTATGATTTCTATTGCATAGTTGATGATATAGCTTAAGAAATATTTGTAAGCTGGCAGAGCAAAAGTAGGAGACAGAATTAAAATTCAGGTCCCTTGACCTAAAGAACCCGTGCTTTTTATTTTTCAGTATTCTCCCTTCCAAGGAGCTACTAACTGTAAGTATCAGCCACATGCTGTACATTCAACCCCTGCCTAAGTTTACAATATAAGTATGGCCGTAGGCCTAGAAACTACCTACTTTCCCATACATTCCAATCTAGATATGATACAGACATTCATCTGTCCATTTGTCTGGGAATTTAATGTATTGGCCCTTGATTGTATCATTTCAAGTAGCAAAATTTCTATCCTTCACTCACTCCTAATTATTTATTGACCACCTATTGTATGCCAGGTAGTATTCTAGGTGCTTGAGTTACTAGTTAGGCCAAGAATGTGCCTTCAGGAATCTTATATACTAGAGGAAGATGTCCAGAGAAACAAACAAGTAACATAAATAAGAATTTCCAATTATGCTAAGCCTATGAAGAGAATAAGAACAAGTCCCGGGAGAGCTCGTGACTGGGGGGAGGGAAAGGCTACTGAAGACCATCTTCCCTGAGCAGTGGCCTGAGTGATGAGATGAGACAGGGGTGAGCATATCTGGGGGAACCATGTTCTTTGAGAAGAGAGTAAGTACAAGGGCCCTGAGATGGGAATAAGCACCATGAGTTTAATAAAGAGAAAGACCCCAGTGTGACTTGATCCTAGAATGAGGGTGAGAAGAGTAGGAGGAGGAGTTGAGAGCTGTAGGCAGGTAGTCAGGGGACACACCAAATAGGACCTTGTAGATGATGGTAAAAGTTCAATTTTGGTTGAAATAAGAATCCATTAGAGAGTTGTATAACTGTAGGAAACAGTCTCCTAACCTCCTGATAGAATATAGATTTTAAAGGACAAGGTAGAAGCAGGGAGACCAGTGAAGGGCTGCTGCTCTGTTCAGGTACAAGGTCATGGTGGCACTAACTAAGATGGGAGAAGTAGGGAAAGTGAG
>NW_006771758.1:725231-737692 GCF_000442215.2 Lipotes vexillifer
AAAAAAAAAAAAAAAAAAAAAGAGAGAGAGAGAGACAGAGGATTCTAGTATAACGCCTAGGTTTTTGACCCAAACAACTGCATGAATTAAGTGCCATTTCCTGAGATGGAAGGGATATAGGAAAGGCATAAGTTAGGTTTGAAGGGAAATGAAGATCTGTTTAATTCATGCTATGTATGAGGTGATGTGTATTAGATATGTAAGTAGAGGTGTCACATAAGCAGTTGGACTCAAGAATGTGGGGCGCCAAGGGGAAGTCAGGGTGGAGATAATAATGAAGACATCATCACAATACTGAGATTTAAAGCCTTGGGTCCAGGAACAAGCCCCAATGGAGCATGCCAATATAAAGGAGAGGAGGTCTGAAGACTGAACTTTGGGATGCACCATCATGCGGAGGCTGACTGAGAAGGAAGTACTAGCAGAGGTAAAAGGAAGACGAGTGGAGTGTGGGGTCATGTGAGCCTGGGGAAGAAAGTGTTTCAAGAAGAAAGCAACAGTTAATTGGTAGGAAATATAACTGAGATGCCAAACAAAATGAGCAAAGAGAATCTGCCATCATAATATAGCACCAAGGTAACTGTAGGTTTGTAGACTGCATCCTGCACAAGGACTGTGGCCATGGGGGTGAGATCCAGGCCCTGCATCCGTGCACCAATACCTGGTGGCTCCTTCCCACTTCAGGCACTTCATACCTGCTGTTTTCTCTACCTGGAACACTCTCCCATCATTTTCCTCTTCCTTGCAGCCCTTTCCTCTAAAACTAATTAATTTCTTCTCATTCCTTTAAGCCTCAGCTTAAACAGCTTTGCTTCTTCCTGGAAACCTTTCCTGACTGCCCAAACTTCTGTACATACTTCTCATTAATAACAGTAGAAATGGAATTAAATCATTTACTGGATAATTAATCTTTCCTGACTTGTCTTCCCTGCTACTGTGTAAGTTCTGGGTAGGCAGGACCACGTCTGGATTGTTTATCTCATGATCTCCAGGGCCCAGCATAGTGCCTGACGCACAAAAGACTCAATATCTCTTCATTGAAGGAAGGAAGGAAGGAAGGAAGGAAGGAAGAAAGGAAGGAAGGAAGGAAGGACGGAAGGAGTGCATGAATGAATTATGAAGTCATCCTTGCTCCCTTCAAAACTGGATGGCTGGACCTAGAATCCTGCCTCCGATGCTCCTCAGCATCAATTAAAATGATGTGGATATTGGCAACTTCTGACTCACAGTCCTGACCCTCCATCTCCCTCACCTCCATCTTTGCCTCCAGCCCCCAGGTCTATCACCTCTTTGGTAAGGCAATGGTTCTAAGATTGCAGTACTTGGGACTCTTTCTACTCCTATGTCTTTATCATCTGTGACAGTGTTAAGACCCATCACTTGTATTTTCATGTTGCCTGGCAACACTGCCATGTCCACAATGGGAACATACTGATCATTCAGAATAAGTTATGATTCCTATTAAAAGCTTGTGAAATCCAAGGGGAGAAAAGTGGCAATTGGTCTCATGAGGCAGTGGATCTCAGCCTTTTTTTCCCTCACTACACCCATGATGTTCACGCTCATCACGTTTTCCCGAGGGCTAGCCATATTTTGACCCTCAAAAATCTCTCCACTCCACAAAATAAAGGAGTGTGAGGAAGTAGAAGCATTCAAATAGACACAATTCTACAGCTGGATCAGTAAAAGTCATAAACACAGTAGGCTGAGGGTTAGTGAAATTCTTGGTATAAACTAGAAGCAATTCCACACTTTTCTTTCCTATTCAAGAAAATATAGTTTTGTACATGAAGGACAGTGATAGAGTTATCATAATAGCTTTGAACTGGCTGTAATCAACATAAGAATGTCTATAATAAACATGAAAAGTCTTGGCTTTTATCATGATATAAACAAATAAGTCTTTTTTTCCCTCAATATGAAGATTCCTATTTTGATAACCACATTATATATTTCATGAATTTTAATTATTAATGATACCAAAAGCTACAGTAGTAAGTACTGTTGAGAATGAATCATGTAGTTCTGCTTTAGTATTCAAATAAATGAAAACAATGGCTCCGGTGATGGTGAATTTTATGTATCAATTCGACTAGGTCATGGGGTACCTAGACATATGGTCCAACAGTATTCTGAGTGTGTCTGTGAGGGTTTGGCTTGGGAAGAAATGAAAATTTGAATCCATAGACAAAACAGATTGGCCCCTCTAATGTGGATAGGCTTCATCCAACCAATTGAATACCCGAATAGAACAAAAAGGTTGAGTAAGAGGGACATTATTCTGCCTGTTTGAGCTGGTCACTGGTTTTTCTCTTGCACTTGGACTGGAACTTACACCAATCGGCTCTCCTGGTTCTCAGGACTTTGGGCCCAGAATGGAACTATACTATTGGTTTTCCTGGGTCTCCGGCTTGCCAATTGCAGATCTTGGGACTTCTCAGCCTCCATATTTGCATGAGCCAATTCCTTATAATAAGTTTTTATTAATAAGTATATTTCCTATTGGTTTATTAATAAAAATTAATAAATATCCTATTGGTTCCATTTGTCGGAATCATCCTAATCAACTTCTTATACCCTTGAGTTACACCACGGTAATTCCAAGCATTTTCAATAAAATTTAGCCTGGTGGGTTTTGTATGATGATACTGGTTTAGTGGCTAAAGAAAATCAAAAGTTGGTGATTTGTGTAACACATGTGGAAAGCCAAGAGCAGCTCTTCCTTTCATGTTTTAAACAGTGGTTTTCAATGTGTGGTCCCAATTAGCAGCAATACACCTATTTGAAACATTAGAAACACTATTTATTAGGACCCACGCCAGATACTGAATCAGAAGCTCTGGGGTGGGAACCAGCAACTTGTGTTTTAACAAGGCCTTCAGGTGATTTTGATATATTCCACAATTTGAGGACCACTAATCTAGAATCTCAACCTAACTGTTCATTAAGGAGAGAAGTCGTAGATTTTAAATTATGGGGCCAAGTTAAAAAAAAAAAAACTCCAAAAAACCAGGATTTGTAATCCTCAATTCACCAAGACACTGAAGAAAAGGTAGCCATCATTGTAAAAACAGTGGCCAAAAATCAACTGGTGTGAGAGGGCAGACAGCAGGAGCAAGAGGAACTACAATCCTGCAGCCCATGGAACAAAAACCACATTCACAGAAAGACAGACAAAATGAAAAGGCAGAGGACTATGTACCAGATGAAAGAACACGATAAAACCTCAGAACAAGATAAAACTAAATGAAGTGGAGATAGGTAACCTTCCAGAAAAAGAATTCAGAATAATGATAGTGAAGATGATCCAGGACCTCCGAAAAAGAATGGAGGCAAAGATCAAGAAGATGCAAGAAATGTTTAACACACACCTAGAAGAATTAAACCAAGAAATGTTTAACAAAGACCTAGAAGAATTAAAGAACAAACACCTAGAAGAATAAAGAAAAACCAAACATAGATGAACAATACAATAACTGAAATGAAAAATATACTAGAAGGAATCAATAGCAGAATAACTGAGGCAGAAGAACAGATTAGTGACCTGGAAGACAGAATGGTGGAATTCACCGCCATGGAAGAGAATAAAGAAAAAAGAATGAAAAGAAATGAAGACAGCCTAAGGGACCTCTGGGACAACATTAGATTCACCAACATTCACATGATAGGGGTAACAGAAGGAGAACACAGAGAGAGAGGACCCAAAAAATATTTGAAGAGATTATAGTCGAAATCTTCCCTAACATGGGAAAGGAAATAGTGACCCAAGTCCAGGAAGTGCAGAGAGTCCCAGGCAGGATAAACCCAAGGAGAAACACACCGAGACACAGTCAACAAATTGACAAAAATTAAAGACAAATTATTAAAAGCAACAAGGGAAAAATGACAATTAACATAGAAGGGAACTCCCATAAGGTTAACAGCTGACTTCTCAGCAGACACTCTACAAGCCAGAAGGGAGTGGCACGATATATTTAAAGTGATGAAGGGAAGAACCTACAACCAAGATTACTCTACCTGGCAAGGATCCGATTCAGATTCAACAGAGAAATCAGAAGCTTTGCAAACTAGCAAACGCTAAGAGACTGCAGCACCACCAAACCAGCTTTACAACAAATGCTAAAGGAACTTCTCTAAGTGGGAAACACAAGAGAAGAAAAGAACCTACAAAAACAAACCCCCCAAATTAAGAAAATGGTAATAGGAACATATATGTTGATAATCACCTTAAATGTGAAAGGATGAAATGCCCCAATGAAAAGACACAAACCAGCTGAACGGATACAAAAACAAGACCCATATATATGCTGTCCACAAGAGACACATTTCAGATCTAGAGACACATACAGACTGAAAGTGAGGAGATGGAGAAAGATATTCCATGCAAATGGAAATCAAAAGAAAGCTGGAGTAGCAATACTCATATCAGATAAAATAGACTTTAAAGAATGGTAAAAGAGACAAGGAAGGACACTACATAATAATCAAGAGATCAATCCAAGAAGAAGATATAACAATTATAAATATATATGCACCCAACATGGAGCACCACAATACCTAAGGCAACTGCTAACAGCTATAAAAGAGGAAATCGACAGTAATACAATAATATTGGGGGACTTTAACACCTCACTTACACCAATGGACAGATCATCCAGACAGAAAATTAATACGGAAACATAAGCTTTAAATGACACAATAGACCAGATAGATTTAATTGATATTTACAGGACATTCCGTCCAAAAACAGCAGATTACACTTCTCAAGTGCACACAGAACATTCTCCAGGATAGATCACATATCGGGTCACAAATCAAGCCTCAGTAAATTTAAGAATATTGAAATCATATCAAGCATCTTTTCTGACTACAATGCTACAAGATTAGAAATCAGTTACAGGGAAAAAATTGTAAAAAACACAAAAACATGGAGGCTAAACAATAGGTTACTAAATAACCAAGAGATCACTGAAGAAATCAGAGGAAATCAAAAAATACCTAGAGACAAATCACAATGAAAACACGATGATCCAAAACCTATGGGATGCAGCAAAAGCAGTTCTAAGAGGGAGGTTTATAGTAATACAACCCTACCTCAAGAAACAAGAAAAATCTCAAATAAACAATCTAACCTTACACCTAAAGGAACTAGAGAAAGAAGAACAAACAAAACCCAAAGTTAGTAGAAGGAAAGAAATCATAAATATCAGAGCAGAAATAAATGAAATAGAAACAAAGAAAACAATAGCAAAGATCAATAAAAATAAAAGCTGGTTCTTTGAGAAGATAAACAAAATTGATAAATCCTTAGCCAGATTCACCAAGAAAAAGAGGGGAGAGGACTCAAATCAATAAAATTAGAAATGAAAAAGACGTTACAACAGACACCACAGAAATACAAAGCATCCTAAGAGACCACTACAAGCACCTCTATGCCAATAAAATGGACAATCTGGAAGAAATGGACAAATTCTTAGAAAGGTATAACCTTCCAAAACTGAATCAGGAAGAAATAGAAAATATGAACATACCAATCACAAGTAATGAAATTGAAACTGTGATTAAAAATCTTCCAACAAACAAAAGTCCAGGACCAGATGGCTTCACAGGTGAATTCTATCAAACATTTCGAGAAGAGCTAACACCCATCCTCCTCAAACTTCTCCAAAAAATTTCAGAGGAAGGAACACTCACAAACTCATTCTTTGAGGCCACCATCACCCTGATACCGAAACCAAACAAAGGTACTACAAAAAAAGAAAATTACAGACCAATATCACTGAGGAACATAGATGCAAAAACCCTCAGGAAAATACTAGCACGCAGAATCCAACAACACTTTAAAAGGATCACGCACCATGATCAAGTGGGATTTATCCCAGGGTTGCAAGGATTCTTCAATATACGCAAGTCAATCGATGTGATACACTATATTAACAAATTGAAGAATAAAAACCATATGATCATCTCAATAGATGCAGAAAAAGCTTTTGACAAAATTCAATACCTATTTATGATAAAAACTCTCCAGAAAGTGGGCATAGAGGGAACCTACCTCAACATAATAAAGGCCATATATGACAAACCCACAGCCAACATCATTCTCAATGGTGAAAAACTGAAAGCAATTCCTCTAAGATCAGTAACAAGACAAGGATGTCCACTGCCACCAATGTTATTCAACATAGTTTTGGAAGTCCTAGTCATGACAGAGAAGAAAAAGAAATAAAAGGAATACACATTGGAAAAGAAGAAGGAAAACTGTCACTGTTTGCAGATGACATAATACTATACGTAGAGAATCCTAAAGATGCCACCAGAAAACTACTAGAGCTGATCAATGAATTTGGTAAAGTTGCAGGATACAAAATTAATGCACAGAAATCTCTGGCATTCCCATACACTAACAATGAAAGATCAGAAAGAGAAATTAAGGAAACAATCCCATTCACCACTTGCAACAAAAAGAATAAAATACCTAGGAATAAACCTACCTAAAGAGGTAAAAGACCTGTACTGAGAAAACTATAAGACACTAATGAAAGAAATCAAAGATGACACAAACAGATGGAGAGATATTCCATGTTTTTGTATGGGAAGAATCAATATTGTGAAAATGACTATACTATTGAAAGCAATCTACAGATTCAGTGCAATCCCTATCAAATTAACAATGGCAGTTTTTATAGAACTAGAACAAAAAATCTTTAAATCTGTATGGAGACACAAAAGACCCTGAATAGCCAAAGTCATCTTGAGGGAAAGATATGGAGCTGGAAGAACCAGACTCCCTGACTTTAGACTATAATACAAAGCTACAGTAATCAAGACAATATGGTACTGGCACAAAAACAGAAATATAGATCAGTGGAACAATATAGAAAGCCCAGAGATAAACCCATGAACCTATGGTCAACTAATCTATGACAAAGGAAGCAAGGATATACAATGGAGAAAAGACAGCCTCATCAATAAATGGTGCTGGGAAAACTGGACAGCTACATGTAAAAGAATGAAATTAGAACACTCCCTAACAGCATACGCCAAAATAAACTTAAAATGGATTAAAGGCCTAAGTGTGAGACCAGACACTATAAAATTCTTAGAGGAAAACATAGGAAGAACACTCTTTGACATAAATCACAGCAAGCTCTTTTTTGACCCACCTCCTAGAGTAATGGAAATAAAAACAAAAATAAACAAATGGGACCTAATGAAAATTAAAAGCTTTTGCACAGCAATGGAAACTAAAAACAAGGCAAAAAGACAACCCTCAGAATGGGAGAAAATATTTACAAATGAAGAAACCAACAAAGGATTAATTTCCAACATATATAAACAGCTCATGTAGCTCGATATTAAAGAAACAAACAACCCAATCCAAAAATGGGCAGACGACCTAAATAGACATTTCTCCAAAGAAGACATACAGATGGCCAAGAGGCACATGAAAAGCTGCTTGATATCACTAATTATTAGAGAAATGCAAATCAAAACTACAATGAGGTATCACCTCACACCAGTTAGAATGGGCATCATCAGAAAATCTACAAACAACAGATGCTGGAGAGGGTGTGGAGAAAAAGGAACCCTCTTGCACTGTTGGTGGGAATGTAAATTGATACAGCCAGTATGGAGAACAGTGTGGAGGCTCCTTAAAAAACTAAAAATAGAATTACCCTATGACCCAGCAATTCCACTACTGGGCATATGCCCAGAGAAAACCGTAATTCAAAAAGACACATGCACTCCAATGTTCATTGCAGCACTATTTACAATAGCCAGGTCATGGAGGCAACCTAAATGCCCATCAACAGATGAATGGATAAAGAATATACAATGGAATATTACTCAACCATAAAAAGGAACGAAACTGGGTCATTTGTAGAGACATGCATGGACCTAGGGACTGTCATACAGAGTGAAGTAAGTCAGAAAAACAAATATATATTAATGCGTGTATGTGATATCTAGAAAAATGGTACAGATTAACCTGTTTGCAAGGCAGAAACAAAGATATAGAGAACAAATGTATGGACACCAAGGGGGGAAAGCGGGGTCGGGGGGGATGAATTGGGAGATTGGGATTAACATATATACACTAATATGCATAAAATAGATAACTAATAAAATCCTGTTGTATAAAAAAATAAATAAAATAAAATTCAAAAAATAAAAAATAAATAAAAGAAAAAAAACAACAAAAAAAGAAAAAAAGAATTAAGTGGTGGCAGCAAGATTAAGCAGATTGCAAGACTTTCCTTCTAAAGCCAAGGATGCATTTTCTCCAAATAAGATTGAAGCAAATTAAAAGTCAAACTACAAAATATGAAATATAATAAAGGAAAATTGGCTTCCACACAAAGTGTAACTAAATCTATTCAAAACATAGTTTTGAAAATTGGCAGCTGGCACTGAATTCATCAGAAGATGTCTGCCGTAAGATTCCCACCAATGTCCCAGTTCAAAATTATATATAATATACTCATATATAAACTTGTTACTGAGAAGCGTGAGAACATCAAGTAAAGCACAGTTTTTGAATCCTCATCCAAGAAGACCAGGCAACTCAGAAGAGCTGAGATGGTTCCCAGCGAGATTAGGATTTATGGAGAAATCCCTTCGTCTTAACCCCCACTCCATCCCACCCCACATGGCAGCACAGGCTGAAGACAGATCCCTGAACCAAGCTATTGGAGAATTCAGAAGATGCTCCCAGGATGCCTGACACCTGGTCCTAGAGACCATGAAGTGAAATGGAAGAAATCAGGCCAATATTTTCAAAACCTCCCAAGGGCAAATTACCTGAATTCACTGGGACACTAAGGCAGCAAGTAACAAGAATTCCTGGCCAGTTTAAGGCAAAAAAAAAGAGAATTTGCTATGAGATAAAATGGTGTCTCATAGAAATCAAGGGCAGGAATTGCTTGGATCTCAGGATATAGAACTAGGAAGTTGAAAGGAACTCTTTCCATCTCTCCCTTTCTCTTAGCTTTGTCTCCGTTTTGTTCTTCACTATCTCTGCATCTCAGGTACATGTGGCTGAACTTGGCCACCCCCAATTTGAGTCTACATGTTGACTTCTAGCCCCACAGACAAGCGGACTCTATCTTCTCTTGGCCCTAGTTATAGATTTCCAAGAAAGAGAACCACATGACCCTGCTTGTGTCATGGCCAGCTTTGGCCCAATTTGCCAGTGAGGGTATAGTCGTTCATTACAGAAATGGCTGCTGGGGTCCTTCCTGGAGGAAGGAAAGGAATAGGCAGTTTCCAGAATAACATGGGAGTAGACGGCTCTGTGGTTAGAAAGATACCTCAAGATGACTACTGTCCTACCAGAGAAGTATATCACCCAAGACAAACCAATTAGCTCTCTCTATCTGAAAACTTCTCAGGTGGTTAATGGAGCTAATCTGGAAAGGCTGCATGGAGGAGGTGTTTGTAGCATCTCTTATAGCACTAATTTTCAATATAATGGTATATTGGGATGAATAGAGAAGCAAGTAAGTGGTCACTCACCAAAGTTTGCAACTTTTGACTTACCTTAATTACCAAACTTTTATCATCATACCCAGTCCATATGATGAAATTTTATAGAAAATCTTTGGTATAAGTATCATAATGCAACTCAAGAAACAATACACCACTGTCTTCATTTATCTGAGTATTAAAGCCAGAACTACACAACTCATTCCTGAAAGTACTTTTTACTACAGTATTTGACATTCTTAAAAATATAACAAGATTGCTCTTGAAATAAGAGTTTTTCTTACTTAGGAAAAAAAAAAGATTTTTTTCCCTGTCATGATAAATCCAAGATTTTTGATAGGTTGGTGAGATTCAATATAAATGAGATTGAGAGCCACTAATATGTACTACATGGGATGGATAACTAAGATTTGCCTGGATTTTCCCACTATTATTAGGAAGAGGGAAAATCATGAATGTACTTTTCTTGAAGCAAAAAGTATTTATATAAATTTTAAGATTCTTCCATATCTCATCAAGTAATGAGTCACGTCTACCATCTGTTGTTGAAAGAAAGTGTTTTAAAGTACATATATAGAATTCACTGTCCTTTAAAATCTCACAAGAATCTTCTGGATAAATAAGTCCCTTTATAATATATTTTCTTAACCATGTACATGACCCGAGTAATTCTGGATTTTTCTCTCTTGTGACTCTTTTCACTTTTTTGTTCTATGATTTGTGAATATGTCTATATAAAAGGGATTTAAATTGCTTCACTGTATAGCATAACCAATCACTCCCACAAACTATCTTATAAAATAGTACCCTGGGCTAAGATTAGGAACTAATCTTTCCTTTCAAGGTTCAGATTCAAAGAAAGAAATCATTTGGCCTGTGGACACACAGAGGTACGTCCACCCCCAACACAGTCCCCTTTGACTCTAGAATAGACCCTGCAACTTCTGAATACAAATCAAGCTTATAAAAATAAAATAATCTGAGTTAGATGGCAAATTAAACCATTCTAAGTCAATAGCATCTTAGTCCCAATTACTTTGTTAGATTTTAATGAAGTCAAAACCAGAGCTTTAAGGGAATGTGATACAGATCCGGTAAGTTAGAATTTGGAGACTTCATAAGACTTGAAAAGAACATTGAGAATTGAGACACTTCACTTGTCTACTCAACTATTTTATAAAACCCCAGGGCTCATTCTACTGTGCATTTACTCATCAAACAAATTAAGACAACAAATACGAATTGAGCATATACTACCGATGTAACGCTATTCCAGGCAGTGGAACAAGAAAAGCAAACTCTGCTTGGTGGCTGAGAGTAACATACATTTCCTAATTTAAAGTCAAGAATAACCCCAACTGGGTTAAACTGCCCCTTGGTCCAGGGAAGTTTATGTCATAAACCAAAATAAAGGCACCCCTTTAGAAGAACCTCATTACTATCAAAGATTCTTTGAATTTATAGGCGCTTATCAATGAAGTGCTGTTCATTAAAACACTTAGGTGCTGTTTTATTTTGGATCATGGACTCGATGTGATGGCTTTTCTTGAGGAACCTTGGATCCCAGCTGTTAGGATCAAATCCATAGAGATAAGAAGAGTGAACTCCCCTCTTCCTCTCTCTCTTCCTGATTGAAGGACTTTATATGAACTTGGTATGGGTGGGGAGGTGGAATCATGGGGGCTCAGAAAACTCAGCAAGAGTCTCCACTGCTTTTCCTCTTTGTTGGTCCAAAACTGCGACTTGGATTACCATGGTTTGGGAATTGAAATTCTGACATGAACAATTAAATTCTGTATTTATGTTCCTAGCAATTTCATCTTGTCACTTGTGGTTTTCTTCAAATTACAAAACAATTAAATGAAGAATTTGGCAAAGAAATTGAACCAGATGCAAGTCTCTTGTCCTCACTCCTCCCCCCATTCCCTTTTAATGGCAGGAAAAGGAATGTAATTTTAAGTCTCCCCAGCTCTTCAGCTGTGGAACAGCTGAACAGGCATCTTGAAGGAGAAAGTGTCTCTTTCACTAAGGAGTGTGATGTAGTGTTTTATCTGCAATGTTGAAGAGAAAAGCCCTTGAAGTACAGAACTCCCTAAGAGAAATGAAACACACACATACTCCAACCTCAGCATTTATTATCCTGACATTGCAATTTAGTAAACAAAAGACACAAAAAGTGTCATTCCAGTCTACGTTTTGGTAAACTATATATATGAGGGGTTCCTTAAAAATGTAATAAAGTTGAAAGCTTATTCTTAAATATAAATTAAGGTCTAACATCTAAACTTGTCTAGTATACATCAAATGATATTGTCATATCTGTTTAGAGGAATACTCAGAATTTTAATTCTTTTCCCCAGGTGGACGGTGCATAAGAGCAAATGCATTTCATATACCTCTCACATTCTGTATATCCATTTCATCAGGGAGGTAGAGAACTTATTTTTGATAGATATAGATTTACCACCTGCATAAAATCTTTGCACCTTTTAAAGATCCTTCCGTTTGTAGCACTAGCAAGGAATCTGATAAATAGGCCCAGGATGCTCTTAAAGATACTTGGAGGATGAACTCCAAGCCATCTGAGAGCAGAGCATCTCCAATCAGGTAACGGAGTGCAGACAATTTGGAAGACAATATATATCAACAAACCCAGAAAGTTTGGCTGTACACTTCTCAAAGTGAAACCCAAAGTATCATGTTACATTTTATTCTGAAAGAGGCAACAGAGCCTCTGCATAATGATTTCCTATGCTGAATTAGAGAAAGAACTTTCCCATTTTTCCTGACCCATAACTTACTCTCAGGCAAAAAGGCTATCAGGTGGAGGAAATGCTATTTGCTTGAGTGGTTCCATTTTTTGTCTCCATCACCTTCCCCCACCCCCAAACATACACACTGACCGAAAACAAAGAAAGGTAACCTTTTTGAGTTTTGCTTCTCCTTCTAAGGAACAAGGCAAGGTAGGGAAA
>NW_006771758.1:737702-744966 GCF_000442215.2 Lipotes vexillifer
TTTGAATTAGACAAAAGTGGATTCTAGTAACACTGGCTGTGAAACTTACTAGCCATGGGATCTAGGACAGGTAATTTTCTCTGTTGTATGATGAGAGTGATTATGAGATATTTTCTCTGTTCTAAATGGTTTTCTCATCTTAAAAAAATGGAGAAATACCATCACTTACATCATGAAGTTACTGTGAGGTAATGTATGGAAAATCCTAATGAAGCAATTCTCAGGCAGAGGGCAAGCATTGCCTGAATGCTATCTATCATCACTGATATCAGAATTCAAGCTCAGCTGAAATCCCACTGCCTCTGATGACTTCTTAGTATTTGCTCCCTCTTCGTGCTCACAAGATTTAATGTCAGTACTTATGCCTGGCATTTATTTATTCCCTGGAATTTGAATTACTTTTTAAAATATTTATATTTTGTCTAACTTTCCTAAATTGAATGACTCTTTTTTTTTTTTTTTTTGCAATACGCGGGCCTCTCACTGTTGTGGCCCCTCCCGTTGCGGAGCACAGGCTCCGGACGCGCAGGCTCAGCGGCCATGGCTCACGGGCCTAGCCGCTCCGCGGCATGTGGGATCTTCCCGGACCAGCGCACGAACCCGTGTCCCCTGCATTGGCAGGCGGACTCTCAACCACTGCGCCACCAGGGAAGCCCCAATGACTCTTATTTTTAAAAAAACATAATTTTCCTGTACTACAAAAACAACACATGTTCCAGATGACAAATTTAGCAAATTGATATAAGAAAGGTAAATAAAAACATCATTGTCTCATGCCTAGATGATAAAATTTTGGTGCATATCCTTCCAGATTTTTGTTTGTTTGTTTGTTTGTTTTTTTGCTATGGGTACATATCTGGCTATCATAGTATAAAATATGTTTTCTTCACCTATTTTCTCCCAACAAATATAGAGAATATTTTAGATGTTCTCTATAAGAGAACAATTTAATATAAAAATATATTAAATATTCTTATGAAACATTGATTCTAATGACTGCTACTATATGGCTGTATGGATCTAAGGTAATTGAATCAAACAATCCCCTACTGTTGGATATTTAGGCTATTTCCAAATTGTTGCTTTAATAAACCAAAACTTTTAATGCAAGATTTTTAAGAGGAGCATACAGCCATGGATCAACACAGTAAACATCTGTGGATCAGGTGTGTTTGGGATTCAGAAGTATGGATGAGAGTGAACCTCAGAGACTGGGTTGTACCAGAGGCTCAGTGTGGAGGGCAGACATGGCAGCCCCATCCCTACCTATCCTAGAGAGCCACATATTTGTTTTAAAGACCACCACATCTCGACATTTCTCTTTCCACCTGCCTCTTCCTGGTGGGTCTTCCTGAAGCCTTCCTCCTCTCAGTAAACTTCCAAAATACATGACTATCTTACCTTAGTAGCCAAGCTTTGGCTGTGTGTACATCTTTTTATTGAAGTAAAACATACATAGGAAAAATGCACATGTAAGTGCAGTTCAATGAATTTTCATAAACTGAACACACCCATGAAACCAGCACTCGGATCAAGAAACAGAGCATTTCCAGAACCCTACAGCACGCCCACTTATGCTCCCTTCTAACCGCTGTCCTAACTTGTAACACCATAGACTAGTTTGCATGATTTTGTACTTCGTATAAGTGGAATCATACAATTCATACTCTATTTTGCCTGGCCTCTTTTCTCAATATTGCACTTATGAGATTCACCCAGGCTGTTGTGTGTTGTTCATAATTATGGTCAGTAGACTGTTCCATGTGCGACTTGAAAGTGGTTTTTCAACTTTCATCTTTTTCAGCAGTAGAAACTTTCTTTGACACAAAACCTCATGTGGGATTCCATCATACAAAACAGCAAATAGGAGAGAAACTGTGCTGGTAGGAGCAGAGGTGGAAGGCCTGGGTCACCATCTATTACTTCCCTTTGACCCACTCTCTACTGTCTCCAATACACACTCAGCGCTGTGATTGTGACTGATTTTTATTTGTGCTCTATAATTTTCTCTATTTCCCAAAGAAAGTTTTATATGCATACATATGTATGTGTGTATGTGTGTACATCTTTGTCAACTTTATCCCATGAATATACCGTCCATTTAAATGCTATGCTGTACAAGTCTCTCAAAATGATATATTTCTCACTTCAGCCAGTGGAGCCATGACAGTTATGACAAAACCACATCCAGGTCTGGGACTGGAAAAAGTCTAGGGTGAAATGTTTACAGAGAAGAGAAATCCGTTAAGATATCAATGTGGTGGTTCTGAGTATCTATGGGCCAACATAAGATGCCTCCTTAAAAAGGGGGAAAAATGGTATCCAAACACAACCATGGTTCACATCACCGTTTAACCAGCTAGCTGTCTGCCTTTACTGGAGTCATAGGAACAGATCTGTCCTGTGGAAGGAGAGCTCTTTCACTGGGACGTGAGGAAAACAACTAAAGTACAGTGACTGTCATCCCTTATAACCAAGTCAGCAATTGCAGTGCTCAAACTGGATGTGTTTTTCTTGGCATGGCCAAGCTAAACTTTTGTCATTCACTAAGCAGACATCCACCAAATTAGAAACATTGGGACAGGCAATTTCTCTGATGTTTTGGTTTTAACAGTACTGATCTGTAATTATTTCTCCAAACAAAAAGAAAGTGTTTGACAGAGACATTTAAAGACCTAAAACAACTTTCTTATAGGAAACACATGCTTCTTCTCCAAATTAACACACACCATTATGCTAATAGGAGGACACTCAGCGAGTAGAATTTGCTAGGGATTTGTTGCGGTGAGGGGGAGCGCTGAGGTGGTGATGAGAAGGTAAGAGACAACTGACTTTTGTTATGTGTCCTGAACAGATGCCAAAAGAATGAAGTCCAACAAATGTGTCCTTAAAATGACCCTATTATACACACTGGGCAAGTATCTTTGTTTTTCATGGGATTGTACAAAGTTGAGCTTCAGAAAACACATGGAGAATGAATTTCTGGTTTGTATTAGTGCCTTCTCACCTAGTCCCTATATTGGATTATATGGCTCTTTAGGCTTGAAGGCAAATAGGTTTGTACACAGGTAATGGGGCGGGGGGCTCTTTGTAACTTCTGTGGTACAGCCTGATGTGAGAACATAAACTCAGCCTTTTCTCAGAAAGCACTTCATCTTTGTTTTCATTTTCCCTCCATCTTCAAAACCGACCACGATCTCAGTGATAATCAGAAAGAAGTGACACATCAACGCACTTAGTATATACTTGGAGATACTTGAATTTGGAAATGAGGCATTTATAAAGCACAGTAATAGTCAGGAGGAAACTTGTACAATTAAGTACTTTTGGTGATTAGCAGCACCAAGCTTGATTAAAAAAACAATGAATTCTAGGATGTTTCAGTAAACTTCTATATTACTATGCACTTAAGGGGTGGTTTCATTTGTGTGATGGTGAGTAGCCAGGAATGCAAAGAGAAAAGTGCAGGGAGGAAAGTTTTTGTGAAAGTCACGCTTTCTTGATTTATTTTTTTAATACAAATTAAGAAGAATACTGCCAAATTTTTTTTCCCATTTATCATTAACTCATACATTCCCTATCATCATCTTTATTCTTAGGAATCACCTCCATATCTTATTAGACTCTATCCAAGCTCCTTTCACTCCAGGGCTGGTCATGGCAAAAACACCCAAGATCATCAGGGACCCAGAAATTTTTTTGGTTTGTTTCCTTTCGTTTGTTTGTTTTCAAGGTGTGCTTTCCTTTGTTTTTGTTTGCTAAAAAGAACATTCCCTGCCCAGTCCATCCCCCCAATAGCTTTCAGTTTGTTTACAAAATATGTTCAGGTTCCATTTCTATAAGTATCATATCCTTATTACTCATACTTGCACTTAGCACATTCCAGCCCCACATCAAAATGTAAATGGTACCAGGAAGGGACATCACTTTAACCTCTTATCAATTATCACTGCTTCAGTATGAATCGGGCTATCTGCCTATTTCTAGAAAAATTAATCACTCCCTCCTCAGAGAGCTGCCATATAGCCCAGTTTTCCAAGTACTTTCCAATTTCGTGTAATTGCTCCTTTCAAATGGATGACTCATTAAACTTTTACCTACTTATTTGTACACACTCATAATATTTTACATAAATTGAAATGTCAACCAAAAGAAAAAATCTTGGGTCAAAGCGTGTGTCGTGCATTTTCATTCTGAAAGTACGGTGTAGGCCTGGGGAGTCTGCATGTCACCAGCTTCAGCAGTCACTGGGATGTGTCACAGTGATTTGCATACATGGCCCAACTTCCTCCCCAGATGACGTCTCCTCAAAGAAAAAGTCCATTGCTGGTGCTCAATAAATGTTTCCCTATGATTAGTGGAGAACAGGATTCTAAGTGGGCCATGAAATTTGGATTTAAGAAATAAATGAACCCAACAACGTGTGCACTGGTCTGGGTAAACGTGATCTGACATAGAGAATTACTGGAGGAAAAGTGGTTGAAAACAACAAATGACAGCACGAGACTTTTAAAGCAGAGGTTCTCAATCATCTCAGGGATGATTCTGCTCCCCACGGAATATTTGGCAATGCCTGGAGACATTTTATGGTTGTCACAACTGAGGGGATGCTAGTGGCATCTAGTGGGTAGAGTCCACGAAGGTGGCGAAACATCCTACAATGCACAGAACAACCCCCATAGGTCAGAATTACCTGACCCCAAATGTCAGTAGTACGGAGGTTGACAGAACCTTCTCCAGGGCATTAAGTCAGTGGATTTGGGTAGGAGAAGTATGGGTGGCACGGGGCTGAAACCAAAACAATAATAAAATAACATGCATAAATTATCTCCTTTAATACTGGCAACAATTCCTTGAGGTAGAAATTATCATGATCACACTTTATGGATGAAGTAACTGAGGTACAGGAACTTACTCAAGGTCATACAAGTAGTACATAGTACAAGTGGCATCTGAAGCCAGGGTCTCTTAATCTCTTAAGCACTCCCACAAACTTTGCCTCTACTGGGATAATTTATTAGATTCTCATTTCCAATTAATAAAATTAAAGATAGCATGCAAAATGTAACAGCATGTTAAAATGCGGTAAGAGTAAAACAAATAAAAAAGCATCATGGCAAGAAAAGGAAGAACTATAAAATGCAAGAAGTGAAAAACACACATTGGTACACATTGACTAAAGCTGGTCTTCACAGTCGACTTTGAATTTCCAAGTGGACAAAGCAAAAAGGGAACTGCAATCAGTTACATAATGCACATTGTTCATAAGATAAAAAGCCCACCAGCCTTACAAAACTAAACATACTCTTACCAGAGGATCCAGCAATTGAACTCCTTGGTATTTACCCTCGAGAGCTGAACACTTATATCCACACAAACACCTGCACACAGATATTTATAGCAGATTTATCCATAATTACCAAAACTTAGAAGTAACCAAGATGTCCTCCAGTAGATGAATGGATAAATAAACTGCAATAAATTCAGCACTAAAAAGCAATGTATTATCAAGACATGAAAAGACTTGGAGGAAATTTAAATGCATATTTACTAAGTGAAATGAGCCGACCTGAAGAGCCTACATACTTACTGTATGATTCCAACTACGTGACATTCTGAAACAAACAAAACTACAGAGACAGTGAAAAGGTCAGTGGTTCTCAGGGGCTGGGCTGGGGTGGGAAGTGGGTTGAATAGGTAGAGCAAAAAGTTTTAGCGCCATGAGACTACTCCGTATGATACCGTAAGGGTGGATATATGTCATTATATACTTTTTCTAAACCCAAAGAACGTACACCACCAAAAGTGAACCCCAGAGTAAACTATGGACTCTGGGTGATAACGACATGTCAGTGTAGGATCATCGGGTTGTAACAAATGTACCCCTCAGGCGGGGGTGTCAACGGTGGGGAAAGCAATGCATGCCCCGGGGGCAGGAACTATAATGGGAACTCTCTACACCTTCCTCTCAATTTTGCTGTGACCCTAAAACTTCCTTAAAAAGCAAGTCTATTTAAAAATAAAAACAAACAAACAAAAAACGCCAAAAAACCCAAAACAAAATCCTACTAGTAACTCAGTAGGAATCAAAGTCTGCCAGCTCAGAGCACTGAGAAACCTTTCTCAGAGTCTTCCTAAGTAGGCTATTACTTGTACCTTCAAGAATATCTGGATAATAAATAAAATAGTGAGTTTTGTTTGGCCATTTTTCTCAGCATCCCTCAGAATCCAAAACAATTTGTTCAAAGTGACAGATTATACATGGATCAAAAGGGTCCAAAGGTGCAAACCTTTCATGGTCTGACTGAGAGTAGGTACCCAGACCAGAAGGATGGGTGGGCTACAACACCATGCATCAGTCCTTTGGGGATCCTCACTTTACCTTTTGAGAACTCGGTTTCCACATATGTAAAATGGGAACGTTAATAGTGTATACCTTGTTAGGCAATGGTTTATCATTTTTTAGTCCATTCAGCAAACACTAATTGGATGCTTACTTAATGTCTGCCACTGTCCGGGGCCTGCACCTGGGTTACAGAAATGAACAGGACACTTATTATCCCTGCTGTCACAGAGTTACAGCTTAACAGTAGAGAAAGAGATTCACCGACACATACAACATAAAATCATACATCCAACAAACGTTTACTGAGCATCTAGAATGGGTTATGCGCTGCATTGTAATGGATATATCTATTTCGTTGTTGCTTTAAAAGTGATCACTGTAAACAGTTCTGTCTTTTTGGATTCTTGCACTGAGTGGGGGCTGAGTGAAATGGCTAAGTGACTAACTGAAGCAGATTTGAATGAGGAGAACTGGTAGGGCTGCTCCTATTCTTGTAAAGGTCTCACACCTTTACTTGAGGGGGCAACATCCATACTGCAGTCTAAGTGAGCGAGGTTGTCCTGAAGGTGTGCGGTGCCCAACCTGCACTACTGACTGGACTCTCTGGCACTTGAGCCCAACTATCCACCCATCTAACTCTAGGCTACAAAACTCATTCAGTTTGGTCCCAAGAAAACCAATAGAAAGCTTCTTCAATATAGGATCAGATAAACATGCACTGTACAAAATCATGGTATTCCTTTGAATGTGCAGTGCTGAATCTATCAGTTCCAAGAATCCAATTTGCTCAGTCAATATTACTAATATCCTCCGATGTTCAGCTCTGGCAGAAGGTACTTCTTTCCTCCCTGAACACTGGGACATAAAAGAGATTCATTTCCCTTCTGAAAGGAAGATCTACCAAGAGAAAAGGGAAAG
>NW_006771758.1:744976-748547 GCF_000442215.2 Lipotes vexillifer
CTGGGCTAAAGCCATTGTATTTCTCTGAAAGCAATCATCTTGAGACATTACAATGGCACGTGCACGGCACCGCATAGCCTTTGTTTCAGTTGGTGTGCTTTGTCAGTTCCACCCCAGTCTGGATGCATTCTTCTCCAGAAATCTCACCAATCTCAAAAATCGAGTTTGATTTTTCCTATGAAATGACATTTGGCTGCACAAACATGCTCAAGTGTATTGAAGGCACAGTCAAGAACACCAGCCTCTCAGTGATACAAACCCAGCCCGGATGAGAAACATCAGAAGCCTTCAAATTCCCTACGCTTCCCCCCCCCCCCCCCCCCCCCACCTCCCCTAGTGGACATTTTTTATGCTTTTTGGCCACTCCAGATCTGAGCTGGGAAAGGAGAATGCAAGAGTTTATTTTAAATTATAGTTGGCTTTAAAAATTCACTGTGTTTTCAATTTTGAGAATGAACAAAAGAGAACTGTAGTTATCTGAAAAGACAGAGAAAAGGCTGTGCTCTCTAAATCATGCTGTAATCTGCAACTGTTCTGTTATTACTAACTCTACCTAGTGTACTGTTAGACAAGATATATTATCTGGAAAGCTTACTTGACCCAGAGGGAACTGCTGTTCCAAAACAGCAAATATTGATGTGCATTTAATTGATGTTCAAATGAAGTTCAGCCTCTCAGAGATAAGATGTTTAAAGATACAAAACTAACCTGTTAAGGGGAGATACAGTCAATAATATGCTAAAAGACTGACTAATTTTATTGATAACACATATTTGCAGAACTAAAGATAAAGCTAGAGCTTGCTTTTTGACCAAAAGCTAATAAATAAAAAGATGTTTCTAATTTTTATATTAAGCTTAAACTTCAGAGATTTTATATTTGCCACCCAGCAAACAAGTTCTCTCAACACTTTCAAGAAGCCAAATTTCTGATCAAGGGAGGCAAGACTTTGATAAAAACCCTTAAAAATGGAAAGGCCGATAATTGCACAATTAATTAAATTGGTTATTCTTTTTGTGCCAGGATGAACAAATGCTAGTTGTAACATTAATTATGACAATGATATGACGGTTACTACCTAAGCTATGAGATTATCTATACTATGTTTTGTGTTTTTCTTTAAAGAGGCATAAAATGAGTATGACAAGGAGCTATTAATTACTATGCACTTAATCAAGAAAAGATTCATGGAGAAGAAAAGTAGGCTTTTAGGTTGTGTCCATTCATATCTACCTACTTTAAAAACTAATATGAAAGGGATTAAACTTAGTATTTTGTTTTAGTTACATAGTCAATTGTCCTACCACACCATGTAATGGGCATTAAGAGCCTTCTCCTGAGCAGCACCTTCCAGAACAAGACCAGCAAAGAATGGGGCCTTTGAAGAAGAGATGTGATATTTCGTCCTTCTGCATTATTTTCCTTTCCACATTGGTACTGAACTAACACCTAGAGATATGTCTCCCCGTATTTTAATAAGAGCATATTTTTAATTGTATAAAAAGCTTCAGGGCAGTACCTGAAAATAGAATACCCCTAAGATGCTAGGGTCTATTTCATATCAAATGACAGTTGTTTATTTATGGCATCAATTTATTTTTCACTTGGCAATTACGTAAAAATAGCAATAACATGGCAAGGGAGATGATGCGATTGATCCACATGCTGAATTATTCATTCGATTTCAGCTGTTGACTTCACATCAGACATCTCCCAATGTACAGGGCATAAATCATGAGGAGTCCTTTTGCCACAGCCAAGCAAAGAACCTATCTCATGCTTTTTGTATCCATTTACGCATACAGCCTGGAATTCCTGGTATTCCCTTATCTAGGCACAAAGTGATACCATACATCAAATGCTGAAGGGTGGGGCTCCAGCAAATGGTCTCCCGGAAGTGGCATTCTCTTCTGAGGAAGGTCAGTTGCTGGACTGACCACAAAAGGACATAATTTTCTAGATTCACTGTGTAATCGTATTCACAGCACCAACATCTCAGCAAGGTACAAAATGCTCCTGGTGCAGGATGGTTATTTTGAGCAGTTGGAATCCAAATCCTAACCTGCTGCGGTTGCTCGAATGGTCTCCACCATGGACCAGACTGAACCCCTTGCCTTCACATGTGTGAACTTAAAGGGTACTTGAGTATGGAAGGCTTCTCTCATTATCTAGGGTAAGTTAGGGACCTTGCTATGTGATCTCATGGCATCTGTATTTCCCTTTATGGCGTGCACCCATGATACTTAACTTAGTATTATTACTGGCTTAAGGTCATTTGTCCCCCAGACTAAATACCTCCATACCTCTCCTTTTCCAGTCTCCTCACCTAATTGCTGGCACATAAAAGACACTTGATAAGAATATTGACTGAATAAGTAAAAACCATTCTCACCACTCAGCAATAGCTATAGCTCTCTTGGATACAATAATTCTCTTCATTGATGAAAAAGCATTTGTTAACCTTTAAACAAATATGCTCATAAAACATCAAATAAAATACCATTGTCTCATCCCTCATCATTTTCTAATCCTCTCATACCCTACTGGTTTGGCAAAAACACTAAATTAACTTAAAAGATTTCACCCAGAATAGAAATCACCATTTCCTAAAGAATCCTTCCATCAGAATACTATGTCTCTGTCTTTGTTCCAGGAAGCTGAATTTGCAATATAATAACAAGATCTACTAGCTTAATATAAAAAATACATATTTTCATGGTCTAAAATCCCCTATTCTATGCCCAAAATGTTAAGGGTGGTTTTGGGGGGTTGTAAGGTGATGGGTGATTTTTAAAAATGTTTCCCATGTTTTCCAAATGAATTTAAGAATCGGAATTGTTTTACTTTTGGAAGTAGAGTGGAAAAATTAACTACTAAAAGACCTATTTCCAGACAAAGGAACTACTATATTAGCAATGTTAGCAATATTTACACTCTGGACTTGGTAAGAGATATAATCATATCTATTCAACAACATAAACCTCAGTCTATGAGTTTTTCCCAAGTGCCTATAGAAACAGTGGCAGTTACAAAGTCACAGATTTAGATATAGATAAATTTCTATCATTTGTTTGAAGAGTGAATTTTAATATTTTTGTTCATCTACTGCCCTCCTTCTAGCACTATGGATCTGGCACATAGCAGGGACTCAATGAACATTTGTTGACGTACCACATGAGTGAATAAATTTCTTCATCAGAAAGCCTGAGTTCTGAGAGGTTAAATTACTCCAAGAGGCATCATAACTCAAAGTACACTGTCGGATATTCCCTTGGCCAACTTGCCTTTGTGCCCAAGTGTGCCCCTGTCCTTACTCACTGAAACTCGATTTTCTATGGTATATTGGAGATATATGACATCAGAGCATTGCTGTCAGATACAGCAAACTATTATTCCCTCAGCCTGTCTCACCTTCACTCCTGGCCAAGCACTGGGCTCTGGATACTGGGCACAGGGAAAGGGAATCTTGCCAAGTGCTAAGGGAAACCTGCTTTGCCTAGCTGCCAATGCTTGGGATTTGGCACGCTAAGGCATCAGTTGTGGTTGTGGATTTGAGTTGAGTGATTCCTGC
>NW_006771758.1:748557-750933 GCF_000442215.2 Lipotes vexillifer
ACTGTGAATAATTCTAACAATTGCACTGCATGCTGTTGCCCTGCTCTTTCTCTTCTCTGGGTCATGTTTCTAGCCACAGACGATTAGTAATAAACACTAATCAGTAAACTGGTCAGAAAAACAATGCCAAAGCCAAGGGCTGCCAAAAGTGTGCTCAGAGGATACCAGGTTCTGATTTTGTGTTTAAGTGGGTTTGGGGGAAGGGGGTGGAGGACTGAAAAAGAAAAGCAGCAGCAGGGAACTGATCCTCTGGCAGGTTAAGCATCATCAATCTTGCTTGTTTTCCAAAGCTAGAAAATACAGTCTTAGAAAGTTTGTGCCACATTATTTGTTCCACATGTAGGTATGTGATAGAGGTTGGATCTCCCAGAAGGCTCAAATTAGGGTCTTGTTTCCTCATGCTTGGTAGCTTTCCATGTCCATTTGTTGACTAACATATATATATATATATATATATATATATATATATATAAAACATTGCCAGCCAGTCTAAAAATACACCTGCACCTAATGGACAACTTTCTCCTAATGAGAACACATCCCCCATCTTTCCTAGACATCAGGAGCAGAAACTGCCTTATTGGGTTAACGTAGCCAGTGAGAAGGACTGTGGTATTTATTTATGGGGCTTAGCCCCATTTAAATGTCATCTTAAAAAAGGATCATTAAAATGAGTAACATTAGTTTTTTATTTTTTAATCCTATAGTATTCAAACAAGAATATTTCTCAAAGCCACTGACTCTCTTACCCCGTAATCTTTGTCCACAAAAGCCACTGCATATATATCTGATATGTGTTTTGGCCATACTTCATCTTAAGAAATATCCAGCCCCTCAGCATCCAAATTTATATTTCTTCTCCTTGCAGGAGAATCATCATCATCAAGATCATCATCATCATCATCATCAATGTCATCATCCTCTTTAACACTGAGCTCTTACTATATGTGAGGCACTGGGCTAAATAATTTACACAAATCATTTAATCCTCACAAAAGCTCTATGAGATAGGTGCTAGCATTACTTCCACTTTACAAATGAGGAAATCAAAGCTCAGAGAGGTTAAATAGCTTGCTCAATATCATACAGCTTATGACAAGTAGAGTTAAATGCTAATGCAGGTATCTGATCCAGAGCTCATGCTTGTAAATGCTAAGATAGAATTAGAAGCTTGAGAAATCACAGCATCTCAAAGAAAGAGGGAATTTAAAGTTCATCTGTTCCTGAGATTCTTAGGCTAAGTGGTGTATTAAACTCATGTAGGAAACTTTTTAAAAACTGGTGCTCTAGTCTCATCTGAATCAGAATCTCAAGTGGTGGGACATGGGTATTAGTAACTTATGAAAAATCCTCAGATGATTATAAGATTGGGACTGAGATTTGGTTCTCAAATTTCACCAAAGATAGTGTCATCTGAATTGTTTTTTTAATATAATAGCTTTTTTTGAGATGTAATTCACATATCATACAGTTCGTCCATTAAAAGTATTCCATTTGATGGGGCTTCCCTGGTGGCGCAGTGGTTGAGAGTCCGCCTGCCAATGCAGGGGACGCGGATTCGTGTCCCGGTCCGGGAAGATCCCACATGCCGCGGAGCGGCTGGGCCCGTGAGCCATGGCCGCTGAGCCTGCGCGTCCAGAGCCTGTGCTCCGCAACGGGAGGGGCCACAACAGTGAGAGGCCCGCGTACCGCAAAAAAAAAAAAAAAAAAAAATTCCATGTGATGGTTTCTAGCATACTTACAGAACTGTGCAACTGCTACCACAATCAATTTAGAACATTTTCATAACTCCAAAGAAATCACATATCCACTAGCAGTCACTCCCCATCCCTCCTAGCCCTAGGCAACCACTAATCTACTTTCTGTCTCTGCAGATCTGCCAGATATTTTGGCCATTTCATATAAATAGAATCACACAATATGTGGTCTCTGTGACTGACTTCTTTCACTTATCAAATGTTTCCAGGGTTTGTCAATTTTGCCGCACGTACTTCATTCTTTCTATGGCTGAATAGCATTCCATTGTATTGATTTATTTGTCCTTTATTTGCATTTTGAAGATGTATTTTCCTTAGACCTACTTTATTAGACTCTCTGGATTGGAGCATAGGTTTCCAATGATCGTTCAGATTTGGGAATTACTGAATTCATACTCATCCACTTACCACATTTTTACAAATACTGTGCTTGAATATTCCCCCTGAAAAACTCATTGCTGGTTGCTGACTATCCCACAAATCCCTTTGGTAAGCTCAGAATTTGTGTAAGACAGTGGGTCACTTTTTCTATTTATTGCAGCACACAAAATTTAAATACTTCTGCATTGCATACCTGCTGGGGACTCATTTAGTTTTCTTTTTTTTTTTTTTTTTTTTC
>NW_006771758.1:750943-754539 GCF_000442215.2 Lipotes vexillifer
TGGTACGTGGGCCTCTCACTGTTCTGGCCTCTCCCATTGCGGAGCACAGGCTCTGGACGCGCAGGCCCAGCAGCCATGGTTCACGGGCCCAGCCTCTCCGCGGCATGTGGGATCCTCCCGGACCGGGGCACGAACCTGCGTCCCCTGCATCAGCAGGCGGACTCGCAACCACTGTGCCACCAGGGAAGCCCCTGACTCTTTTTAATGATACTAAAATGAAGTGGTTCTGAGCTCTTTCATCCTCCTGGTGGCAATCAAGTTGAACTAAGTGCCAATATAGGTCTCTTGAATCATAGGGCCATGAATGTTAAACCTAACATTCTGAATATGACCCGGGCTCACTTATAAGCTGAGTGAAATCTAGCGTATGTGGTCCCCAAGTAAGGGGCATATCACACAATATGTCAAGTCCATGTGCAGAATCATATGCCAAGCAACATAGGCCAGCAGAAAAATCCAAGAAAATTTAAATCTTTAATGACTCTCAAAGGACAGGAAGAGAAGTACATTTGTCTACCATACACACTGAAAATGTTCTCTCCTCACCTATGTCATTCTATGTCCTGCACACTGATGACCTCTAATCTCCCCCAAACTCGCTCCCACTCTCAACTCCCAACCAAGTTCTTTTTTTATACCCAGCTGTGAGTGTAAAGGTTGGGTGGGGCTTCATCCCTTACCCACCATGCTTCCTTTCTCTTTTTTCTATTCTCCCTTGATTGAATCTTGCCCCTTTCCAAACAAGACCTCCATTCCTAGCTTTTCCATTTTTCCTCTCCCTCTCCTCTGCACTGTTTAAGAACACAATAGCCACAGCTTGGAGTCCTTAGAGAGCAAGGTGAGAGAGCCCCTGAGGTGCAAAAACAGAATGCTCCTTAATGAGTGAAAAGAATGGAAGGTTATAAACAAATACTGTTAGGCTCCTGTCACCCCAAAGTGGGAAGCAGTCTGATGTAAGTTCAAATACACCAGACATGCCTATCTTCTCAGAATCTCCTAAGTCCCAGGTTCCCCAAAGCATTCAGACTGAACTCAATGTCCTGTGCCTCCCATGACGTTCTAAGGATTTTTCTCTTTCCAGACTCTTAATCTCATTGAAACTGTGTTTTTCCCATCTGAGATGGTTCCATTTCAAACACATTTGAAAACTCTTTTCCTTTGGGATACAAGACTCATCCCTAATGGAAGCGCTTAATGGTGGAGTTGTGTGACTCCAAGACAAATATAAAAAAGATCCCCTGAAAATGTATTAAAAGAAAACTAGGGCTTCCCTGGTGGCACAGTGGTTGAGAGTCCTCCTGCCGATGCAGGGGATGCGGGTTCGTGCCCCGGTCCAGGAAGATCCCACATGCCGCAGAGCAGCTAGGCCCGTGAGCCACGGCCGCTGAGCCTGCGCATCCGGAGCCTGTGCTCTGCAACAGGAGAGGCCACAACAGTGAGAGGCCCGCGTACCGCGAAAAAAAAAAAAAAAGAAAAGAAAACTAAATGAGTCCCCAGCAGGTATGTAATGCAGAAGTATTTAAATTTTGTGTGCTGCAATAAATAGAAAAAGTGACCCACTGTCTTACACAAATTCTGAGCTTACCAAAGGGATCTGTGAATCATTTAACTAGGTGATCAATTAATCTGGCAAGAGGTTGCCACCTGAAAGTTCAGAGGCCTTCTTAAAATGACGTTTGCGGTGATTTACAAAGCCTTGGGCCTCCTGAACATTCTCTACGTGTGAGGTGTCTTTAGTTCAATTTTAGAGAGTTGAATATTAGCATTTGGATCTGCAAGTCTTTAAAAAAGCATGCTGGACTGAAGCAACTCCCCTGACCATTTTTGATCAATAAGCAGGTAACTAATGTGACTTTTCTTAATAGGAAGGCAAAGATTACTCAGACAAGTTCCAATGGCTTCTTGAATTTGGGGGCAAACAGAACTCTAAGAATGAATGAGTTAAGGCAATATACACTTGAGTATACACAACAAAATTTACTCAGGCCTCATGTTGTAGGGGGACTACTAAAGAAAGGTTTTCAGCAGCAAAACAGGGATTCAAAACCAGCTTAAGCACCAGGAACTCCTTTGGGAAACCCACGATGTTAAGCTCTTTTCCTTCATTATCTCATTAGTCCTTACAACAGCCTTATTAGGAAGATAAATCAGTATTTCTTAATCCTTATTCTGCCACTTACTAACTGCGTGAATGCGAACATATTATTTAATTTGCCTGTGCCTCTGTTTCCTCATCTGTAAAATGGGCATAATAATAGCACCTACTTCCAAGGTTACTGTCTGGACTTAACGAATGAATTTATGGACGTCTGTAGGGACAGTTAATTAATTGACATATTAAGTGCTCAATTATTATTATTTCAGGATGGCTAGGAAGAGAAACCAGTCAGGTAAAAAAGTATAAAAATGGTATAACTCAAAACAAGAAAAAGAAAGCACTGTGAATGAAAGAGAGAGATCCTAAATGAACAGCCCTAAGTCATAGCTAGTCAGTGAAGCAGGGATTCAACCCCAGACCTGCCTGACTGCATCTAACCACGACAGTACAGGGACTGTTAGAACCAGAGCCCCGTGGGAGAGAGGTTCTTCACTCTCTGTGCACATTAGAGTCACCTGGTGAACTTTCAAAAGGATAAAAGGATACCCGGGTTCTACCCTCAGGGATCCTGATTTGATTGGTCAGCCTGGGGCCTGAGCATCAGTATTTGTTAAACGCATCTTAGGTGATTCAATGTGCAACACATTTGAGGTATATTACAGTAAGAAGAAAGGATCTAATCTCTCTCTGGACTTAACAACGGTCATCAGTAACCTGGTTAGCACCCTAATGGTGGAGTCGGAAAAAAATCACAGTGCTATTGTGCAGCTTGATAGTTTCTGTCCTGAGAAAGAATAAAACACGAAACATAAACGTGCAACCCCTTGCCCTCAAGAAGGCCCACTTGCCTTCAATATCCCCTATCTACCTGAGCATCATGGCAGCCAAGAATAGAGATGAGGACAAACAAAGACTTCCTTAATTTCACTGTTAAATGGTAAAACAAATGAGCCACCTCCAAGCGCTTGAATTTTTGTGAAGAAATGTGCTCATGCAATGGGTCTTTTCCCTTTCTCCTAATCTTTGTGTTTAAATAGAGAGGTATTAAGTAGTTTTCCTAATCCTTCCTACCAAATAACTAGGGATAAAAATGCACTTCAGTATCTGAATTTTCATCCTTAAGGCTTACAAGGGTAGCAGATCTTCAGAAATCAGTAGGAAACTTATGAAGAGCCAAACACAATTATAACAAAAAAAAGTGAAGGTGGCGATAGCTTCGTTGTTGAAGTCACCCTCCAAAAGACATAATTCTCAATCAGAACAATAACGCAGTTTGACAACCACCAGAGAAGCACACCACAAAAACTCCCGCAAGTTGCAGAACAATAAATGGCATTAAATATTAGTGGGACTTGAAAAGTCAGGTTAGCCTTTAAGTAGCCCACAAGCAAAGACAGGAAGTGAGCAGAGGGTGAGGATGTGACTCTGATTGGGAAGGTCAACACCAGAGGGGAAAGAACTGAAAATGATCATATCCCCATTCATATATATATATATA
>NW_006771758.1:754622-763599 GCF_000442215.2 Lipotes vexillifer
TATATATATTCCTGGAAAGAAAAAAAAAAACTTTCCATGGAAATTGACTATTGCCTGCCTGTAACCCTAAGCCTTGTTCTGAAACTAACTGCTGAGGCAATTCCATAGCACAGGACTTTTTGAATGTGTCAGACACTACTGCTGACGAACCATGAAAAAATTTTGGGGGATTCATGGCTGGATTTTAAATTTTTTGATAGTTTTATGTTTATTGAAATGTGTTTTAGGAAAATAATACACTCAGTAACACTGACAAGTATTGTCACTTAGAATGAGACTAGAGCAGATATTTAAAAAAAGTTGATAAGTATATTACCCTAAAATCTTGAAGGATGATGGAACACCAGCATAGGAGTGAAAAGAACAGGTGAGTTAAGTTCCTGCTCGACCTTTTACTAGCTGAGTGACTTTGGACAAGTCATTGAACCTCTCTGAGCTTCAGTTTCTTCATGTGTAGTGTAAGGTGGTCTGTTAAACTCTTGGAAGCCAGAGAGGATTAAAAACGCTGATCTTACAAAGGAGCTGCAAAGATGCTCTCACAGGACCAAATATCTGAGACCAGATTGGTTGTTATTTCTAAAGCACTGAGGAGACATCATGTTGTTATAAGTGAAAGCACATTCACAAAAGTTAGTTGGTCAGTTTGTGGTCATCTTATTAAGAAGCCAGAAGAATTTAATATTGACTCATTACTATGGGGTGGAGAGGGAGGATACATATTCCTTGGACCTTTTATATTGTGTTCCCCATTCTTTATCATGAGATAATTCTCATGATGTGGCGCCATGGTCACAGATAAACATACGTTAGCCTGGGGCAGATTATTCCCCAAAGCAGGACATTTCAGACCAGCATAGCAGTTAAGGACATGGGCTATGGAAACAGATTTGGGTTTGGATCTCTGTTTTTCTGTTAGTAATTATAACACTGTAGGGAACCGAAATAACTGAAACTGAAATAACTCTAGGAAGCCTGAATTGTCCCACCTGTAAAATGTAGATGTAATACATACCCCATAGTGCATCCTCTTTCTAAACTGTGAATGGAGACAAGGTCTGTTTTTGCTCATCATGGTAGGACCACAACAAATGAATGAACAAATGAATGAATAAGAGGCTGTGGGGATAATATCAGGTAGTACCTGATATAGAGCTCTCAACAGCAGTGAGTGTTCATATTTATCATGGATATCTGTTTTGGTAACTCTAAACCCTTGGGCTTCTGTAGGAGCCCATGACTTTGTCATGTCCCCACCCGTGACTACAGTGATTGGTTTGGAGATGGGCCAATGACCTAATTACAGCAGTGAGACATTGGCTAGGAGTCCTGGAAAGAGATCATCAATTTTCTTTCTAGGAAATGAATCAGAACAAAAGGAGCATCTCGGACTGCTGCAGCCGTTCTATGAGTATGTGGAACCTATAAAAAGAGCCAGCATTGAGGGACAGGTCACTGGGAAATGGAGAGGAACAGGGCCCTGGTGACATCATTTGAGCCATGCAATAAGCAATAGGTAGAGTCATATCTACCCTGGTCTATTTGATTACTTAAACTTTATTGAAAGCTTCTTGTTTGCTTTACTGCTTACAGCAATTTGAATTATGCCTGTTGCAACAAAAGAATCTGGATATAGCAACATTATTATCATCATCATAAATAAAATAACATTATCATATCACAAATAAAATAACATTATTATCATCATCATAACTAAAATAACAAAAACTAGGGTCAAGTGTCTGCAATTCAACAACTTAACATTTTTAGTTTTGCTTGGGCAAGATGTGAGAGACGACTTGGATTCAAGTTTCTTCACAGCACAGCCACTTCCTTCTTGAATGGCTCATACTGGTTCTTTCCTGATGTCCTGAGAGAGGCGGATCTGGCTAACACAAATGTTTAGAAAGGGAAGTGTGTACACACTATGCTTTTCTTTTAAATCCTGTAAAACATCCTGTCTCCCTGGTAGACAAACAGGTCAGCCATCCTTTTTACTGGCGGTGACTGCTTTCAATGCATCACTATAATTTTCTCCTTCCCAACTGATCTGTGTGGGACCACCTCCTCAAATCACAGACAAATTACTCCTGAAAATAACATCTGGGCCCACAGTTAAATTAGTTCACACATCAGAGACTGCCCATTACAGGACATTGGACACATGGTTATGAAATTTGAGAGCTAATCAACCGCTACCTTGGAAATGAAGTTTGAGGCATCAAGAGGAAAGACAAATCCAAGTTTTCCTTTTCTCCACTTGAGGGGTTTGGGTTCAGTTAATGGTCTATGATCTAGGAACCTGAGAACTATTTTCATGGTTTCCATTTGCATCCCCAGAAGAATAGAAGTAACTTGTTTTTAAAACTCATTTGCAATCATCATATCATACAACCAACAATGATGAGTGCTATAAAATCACTCAACAAGTATCTAATGAGCTTTTATTTTATTTTTGTTTTGAGAACTCAATGTATCAGGCACACAATAAAAAGGCGGAAGGAAGATACAAAGATGAATGAGACATGGTGTCTGCCTTCAAGGAGCTTACAGTCTAGGAGAATAAAACTCAAAGCTGGGAAGCCCACTTGAACCACAGGGTGGGTACACACCTATTCCTGATAAAAGTTTAAAGAGTGACTCTGCAGCAGTTAAGTTCATGATTTCTGGAATCCAACAAGCATGGGTTTGAGATCCAGCTTTTCTACTGATACTTTGCTCAGAGCGATACATTTACTTCATTCTTCAACCTCAGTTTTCTCACGTGTAGGATGGGTTAGCATGAAATACCAAACGCAAGTGGCTGCTCTACAAAGATGAAAATAGCTCACATACTGAGAACACTTACTCTCATGCTTGACATAAAGAGAACACTCAATATATTTCAGCTCTTATGATTTTTCAGAACATTCAGCATTACTGCAATAATTGAGCTCTGGATAGCTGAATAAAAAAGGGCAAAACAGATATGCTTTGTTTTAAGTAAATACATTGCACCAACTTCAGGAGGCATCAAAACACAAATCCCAGCAATAATTTGATAATTGTGAGGCTTGAATAGCGACATTTATCAGAAAATACAGTGTTCTATTAGACATATCACCTCTGCATAAAGGAGAAGTCACTGGTGAAAAGCAAAGAAGAAATAAAGGAAGTTTAAAAGAAAAGTTTCTTTATCCACTAAAGGAACACTTCTAGCGATTACTTGGTATTTCAGGTGTCACCCAAAGGGAAGTTGGGAAATAAAACTTCAATATAAAGCCATAGATTGTCAGAATTATGTTCTATTCAACAATTTTTTTGGAAAATTAATAGTAAAAATAACAGCACCTAAGAGTTACTAGGCATTCACTATGTGCTCAGCCTGTTGTTATGCATCTGGTATTAATTAGCAATAATAATATTGATACCTGCTAACACTTGATGGTTTACTATATACCTAGGCACACACTTTATCCCATGTAAACCTCACAACAACTCTCTATGCTAGATCTTATTATTTTTCTAATTTTCACATGAGAAGTCTAAGATTTCCTCAAAGTTAAGGAGCTTTGTCCAAGTCCACATAGCTGGTTGATGGCAGAGCTGGTATTTCCTAGACCTAGATCTTGTTTGCTATAATATACTCACTGGAACTAAAGAGATGGAATGCAAATGTCTAATATAATGTTTCCCAGTCTTTAAAAATCACTTTAAACTTGAGATATTCAACTATCACTTTCATAAGCATATGTAGGCACAATGGGTGAACTCCACCCTAGAAAGTTCATTAAAATAGACATGAGAGTGACTTTTGTCTCAGGAGGTCTTTAATTCCCGTTCAGTTTATAAAGACAAAATCACCCACCAGTGCTGTACACTGTGCTTAGCAACATATGACTGGTGGCACCATATGCAAACGTGTGCCATGACCCATGGTTGAGAGCTGCTGGTCCAAACTGAAGACTGAAGGGCATCACAGGAGAGTGAAGCCACCTTTTGCAAGTCCTCTATCCTGTCACCTCCATCCACCTGCCTCCTTAAGAGGCCACACCCCTTGCTGAGTAGGTGTGGCCTACTTCATGACTGGAAGTAGGATGGGACTGGTATACCAAGTCCTCTTTGAGGATATAGCAATAACGAGTGAGTGGGAATACACTTAAAAGAGGTGGACAAGTGTTCCTGAAGTGACATACACTAGCTAAAAAAACACAACAAGGAAGCCCACCCAGAATATGGGAAGATTTTAGATTTAGTGGACACTCCATGGACCCATGTGGTCATGGCTCTCTCCCTGACTTCTCCCCAGGGAAACCTATCTTTGGAGAATCACCACTCTATTAAAATAAAGCACATTTGGGAAGACAGAGGAAATACAAATTGAATCACATGTATTCCAACCAACCCACTATTTATTTTATGGCTACACTTTAGCTGGACAAAAATGAGCAGCCCAGGACTGGAAACCCTCATCTCATTTCACGACTCCCTCCTTTCTGTTCCACAGGGTTTTATTATTTTAAGAGTTTAATGTTTGTCCTTAAATTTAAACTGGGAAGGCTGGGTAACTCACTCAGCATAATGCTTTTATAATTTCAGTTATAAAGTGATATGACAATTGAAAGCCAGACATCTTTCAGTTTCCTAACACTGCGATCCCCCCACAATTTTTTGTTAATATAATATCAGAGGAATATGTTTCATGTAGATTCACCCTAGGGGTTATCCTTCTGTAGGCGGTCAACTCAAGTGTTCAGGAGTCTGTCAGTGACTAATCCCTCGTACACAAGAACCAACAACATGGAAGATGAACAGACCTACGCTTTAAATAAAAGGATATAGGAAACTATTTTCCCATGTCCGGGTTAAAACTTTGATATTAATTCTACACAAACTCTATAATATACATTCAACCAACAGTGGAAGCGATTGACTATTCATGGAATGATGCTAGGCACTCAGGGAGAATTCAAAAGAAGTGGAAAGCATAGTTGATTTCCTCAAAAAACATCTACTCTAATTGGAGAGAAGAAACATGGAGACGGCACTCATTAGGCAGGTAGGTTTCAAAGTAAGCTTATAGATTGCTGCTTATTGTTAAGTAGCAATCAGGTAATAGAGACAAGTCAGAAAAGGGAGCTATCCATGTAGGCTAGAATGAGGAAGAAAGTGCCTAGTGGAAGGAAAACGTACAGCGTTTTGAAACAAGCAAAGGATTATCACCAAAAGGGTCTTCAAGAATACACACGAATAAACAGTCTCATATTATCAAGTAATATTTTTGGAAGTATTAAACCTCCTCTGACCTGTCCAACAGGTGCTAGGGGCTAGAGGGGAGCAGGAAAAAAAAAAAACATTCTGCCCATTTTAAAGAAATGGCTGAGAAATCAATCTCCTCAGAGTTCCATACCAAATTAAACACATACCCTGAGCTCAACTACCTTGTGAGCCACCAGCTGAGACAAATCGAAGGAAACTGGCCTCTTTTTACTACTCTGGGCGGGATACGTACTGAGAGCTGGTAAATGCCAGACATTGAAGGTACTACGTTTAATAAAAAATAATGGTTCAGGGCTTCCCTGGTGGCCCAGCGGTTGAGAGTCCGCCTGCCGATGCAGGGCACACAGGTTCATGCCCTGGTCCGGGAAGATCCCACGTGCCGCGGAGCGGCTGGGCCCGTGAGCCATGGCCGCTGAGCCTGTGCTCTGCAACGGGAGAGGCCACAACAGTAAGAGGCCCGCGTACCACAAAAAAAAAAAAAAGGAAAAAAAAAAAGGTTCATTTTTATGAGCACTTCTAATTATTATTATCTTGATTTTACAAATGAGAAAATGAGACTCAAGGAGATTGAGTCACTTGTCTGTGCGTTGTCTAGTCCTAAAGTCCAGATTCCTCATCCCTCTCTATCAGGCTCTCCAAGTGGGGGCTTGAAATACCAGCATCACGGGATGCAAAGTCCCAGGCCCACCCCAAAAACCCCAGGGCTGGGGCCCAGCAATCTGTGTTTTTAAAAGCTTCCCAGATGATTCTGATGCAGCCTCAAGTTGGAGCCTGTTTACACCATTTCTCTGACTTTTGGGGGTTTAAATGGGGTTTAGTGTAAGCAGGGGCAGCAAGGAAGGAAGTCTCTTAAACTAAGCATCCATGGGAGGACCAGAAGCTTTTGAATATCTCTGAACAGCTGATGAGTCTACACCTGCCAGCCAGTCTATAAATGGAGCAGCTATTTGTGAATGAAGACACAGGCTGGACACAGGGCCGAACTCCTGTGACGATGCACTCCAGGGTAACAGCTGCCAGGCGGAAGTTACAAGCCTAACCCTGCTATCAACCAGCACTGTGACCTTGGCTGAGTCCTTTAACCTCTCTGGGCCCTAATTTCCTTATCTGCTCCAGAAGGCCACTAAGTTACATGATTAGCATCGTCCCTTCCTGCTCTAAAACCCCTTGTCTTAAGGCCATCGTTGCAGGGTGATACATTCAGTGGCAGGCTAAGAAGCTGGGAATAGAAGATGACCCAGAGGCTTAAAAGATTCAGGATATGGATTATTACTGAAGGAGGTGGGGGCTGAAGCTAGGAAGGGTCCAGACTGGAGGAGAGAGGCAGGGAGGGAAAACAGTACATTCCTGATGTGGGAGCCAAAGACTAGCAACAAGGATGAGGTGAGCCAGATGTGCCTGTGAGACCAACCCAAGCAGATGAGCTTGAGTACTGTGGAGACAAGGGAGCAAAACCCTCAGAGAGAGAGGTTTTACACTGACTGAGCAGTGGAGCCATCAAACGCACTGATTATTGTTTTTCCTTTAACCCAGTCATTTTCCATCACGACCAGTTTTGCCCCTCAAGAGACACTGGGCAATGTTTAGAGATGTTTCTGTTTGTCACAACTGGGTGTGTGTATTGGAGAGGTGTTACTGGCATCTAGTGGGTAGAGAACAGATGTTGGGATGATGCTAAACATCCTACAATTCACAGGACACCCGCCACCCCACAACAAAGGATTAAATGGCCCAAAACAGTTATTAAATGACCATTTAATAACTGTTGGCCATTAAATGGTCAACAGTGCCCTGGCTGAAAATCCCTGACCCAGTGGATGAGGCCTAGCCCCATACCTAATAACTAGAAGTAGCAGATAACGACTACCATGTCACGTAGGGTTCTAAGCACTCTGAGGCCTCCACAACACTTTGTGCTTACATTGTTTTCAAAACAGACTTTATTTTTTAGAGCAGTTTTAGGTTCACAGCAAAACTGAGCAGAGGGCTTCCCTGGTGGCACAGTGGTTGAGAGTCCGCCTGCCGATGCAGGGGACGCGGGTTCGTGCCCCGGTCCGGGAAGATCCCACATGCCGCGGAGCGGCTGGGCCCGTGAGCCATGGCCGCTGGGCCTGCGCATCCGGAGCCTGTGCTCCGCAACGGGAGAGGCCACAGCAGTGAGAGGCCCGCGTACCGCAAAAAAAAAACAACAAAAAAAACTGAGCAGAAAGTACAGAGATTTCCCATATGCCTCCTGTCCCTATAAACCCACAGCCTCCTCCCCTACCTGTGCTTACTTTTAGTAGCTGTTTTTTTTTACCTGTAAGAAAACAGGCTTACAGAGGCTCTGATACTCAGCCAACAAGGTGCGGCCCTGGAATCTGGACTAGAGTCAGCAGAATGTGAAAGACAATGCTTCAGAGCATTACCTAGTTCCTTCCACAGCCCTGCTGCCTTCCTTACTGAGTTAACCTGTGAGATCTGTTGTGAACACCTGAGGCACGAAGGGGGCCACGTCTGCTTCTGAGGACCCAGGAGCCTTTAATTCAGAGTCCCTCGACTATTTAGACTCTGACTATTATTGCATAGGATGAATCGAGAAGAAGCTAAGGCAATGGAAGCAAACAGACCTCAGAATGACAACTCCTTGATGAGAGTCTACACGAAATGACTGTTCTCTCGGTATTTAAATGCCTTTGTGGCCATTCCTCGTTCTTTCCAGAGGAGTCCTGGGTATCAGCTGATAGAAGAGGTGAACCATGAAAAATGCTGGGTTCCAGTCAGTGTAATTCTATTAGGGGCAGAAATGGCTAGCTGAAACACAAGGAAGGGAAATCATTTGCAGCATACCAACAGCTGGGCCCAAATGACATCACTCACCAAAATCAAAGGAAATGAGCTAATCAGATATGCACAAAAGCCCTTTTTGTTTGCTTGCTTAGAAAGTTACAATTTGCTTTAAAGCAAGAGGTGAAAAAAAAAAAAAACATCTCTTTGAAAAATTTTGGCCCTGATATTTTGCTTCTTTAAACTGTTTTCAGTGATTGGAGCAGACATGAAAATAAAATGCTTGAAATGTTCTCAAGTCTCTGCATATTAGGAGGAATTACCACAGGAATGTTATTTTCACAGGTTCCTGCCAGACCTTTGATGGTCCTCACCCCAAAGAAGTTATTCATTGGTCTTTGTACACTGCATCCCTACACATTTTGAACTTCCCTTTCTGTTTCATGGCAAGTTCATCCAGTCCCGTGGCTGAGTAAATGTGTATTAAATTAATGGTAGAAGTCTGTGGGTAAAAAAGAAGCTTCTTTTATTCTTAAATAAAAGAAGCAAAAGGCAAGGAATTCCAAGTGACCCACCTGGTAAAAGGGCAAAGAGGAAAGATCCAGCCATTCCCCAAGGATGCAGGCAGGAGATGGTGCCAGGCAGGTCTTGGGTTTTGGGACACTAGTATAAGCAGCAAGAGAATGAGAGGAACGGAAGACATCGGGTTCTAGCAAAATCCACCTGCTGCTTCTCCTGGCCTCTCACCACAGAGCTGAGCTGGTAAAACACAGCAGAATTTTATCGTCACATGCAGTGACCCAGCTCAGTCCTCAGTTAGGAGCTCTTTGAAGGCTCCCAAAAAGGAAGGCTCTCAGGGGCCATTGCTCTGAGGTGATAAGGTGTGGTGAGGGAGTCATCGTTTGAGGTTATGGAGTGGATGGGGTGGGATCCAGTTAACTGTGAGGTACGCTCT
>NW_006771758.1:763650-798524 GCF_000442215.2 Lipotes vexillifer
TGGGTTAGCCAGACTCACGGACAGTCCAGCTGCAAGGCAGGATAAGCAACCCCCCCCCCACCACCATTTATAATGGGGCCTGAATGGACACCTGAAAGTGTCAGGGCCCAAGAGGCAGAGATCCTTCCTGTACTCCCTCACCCAAGGCCTCTATTTAAGCTACTCCTAGGGAAAGGAAGATTTTATGGCAGCCTATGGCAAAAATAACCTCATAGTTCCTTTAAGAATGTTTCTTTTATTTATTTTTTTGAAGAAAAAAAAAAGTTTCTCTATGAGTCTCTGGAAGTTTTATGAAATGTCTTTTTCCATGACTGAATAAGAACAATAAAAAACAACCTTATTAAAAAGTAAAGAACTTGAATACACATTTCTCCAAAGAAAATATACAAATGGCCAATAAGCACATGACAAGATGCTCCACGTTAATAATCATTTGGGAAATGCAAATGAAAAACACAATGAGATAGCACTTCACCCATTAAGATGGCTACCATCAAACCAACAGAAAATAACAAGTGTAGGTGAGAATATGGAGAAATTAGAATCCTTGTGCTCTGTTGGTAAGAATGTAAAATGGTGCAGCTACTGTGGAAGACAGTACAGCAGTTCCTCAAAAAATTAAAAATAGAATTACCATATGATCCAGCAATTCTACTTCTGGGTATATATCCAAAATAACCGAAAACAGGGTCTCAAAGAGATATTTGTACACCCATGTTCATAGCAGCATTTTTCACAACAGCTAAAACGTGGAAGCAACCTAAGTGTCTGTTGATTGATGAACGGATAAACAAAAGGTAGTATAAATATACAATGGACTATTATTCAGTCTTAAAAAGAAAGGAAATTCTGACACATGCTACAGCATGGATGGACCTTGAGGACATGATGCTACACTTATCATAAGCCAGCCACAAAGAGACACATACGATCCCTCTTATGTGAGGTACCTAGAGTAGTCAAATCCATAGAGACAGAAAGGAGAATGGTGGTTGCCAGGGGCTGAGGGCAGGGAGGGAAATGAGTTATTGTTTAATGGGTACAGAGTTTCAGTTTTGCAAGATGAAAAGAGTTCTAGAGATGTATGGTGGTAACGGTTGCATAACAATGTGAATGCACTTAATACCACTGAACTGTATACTTAGCAATGGCTAAGTTGGTAAATTTCATGTAATATGTATTTTAGCACAATTAAAATTTAAAAGTCATTCCCATGAGGTGTGGCTGTGGAGGTGGCAGCTATCTATGTGATATGAAAAAGTCTGATAATAATAACACTATTACAATCTACTGAGTATTGACTATATGCCAGGAACTATACACAAATCTCATTTAACCCTCACTACAACTCCATAAAATGGGCTTTATTGTTCCTTTGCTTCAGATGAAGGAACTGAGGCTCAGAAAGGGTATATATCTTTTCTATCATCACATAGATACTAAGCGGCCAGAGGGTTTGAACCCAAAACTGCGTGGCTCTGAAGTTCACACAGCTGATCACACACTGCCTCATGTAGATTCCATTCATTAAGCCACGTAAAGGAGGCATTATCATCCTCCCATTTTTAATAAAATGAGGACCCTGAGGCTCAGAGAAGTTACATGGATGAACGCTCTAGAAAGAGGCAGAGCCGGGATGCAGAGTCAGGTTTGCCTGATTCTAAAATCCTACCCTTGGTCCACTACGTAACACTCGATTAATTTTATTAATTTTAAAACCAAACCTGTATCTTGCCCAATGACTTCCATCTTGATTGCAGCGTCTTCCCATTTGAAGGCATAGGAGATAACATTCACTAAACTCTGAATAGTAGCCCATATTTCTAAGTACTTTACATGGATTCACTAATTTAACCCTCACAACCACTCCAGGAGGTAGACTCCATTATTGTCCCCATTTTAGAGATGGGGAAACTGACGCACAGAGAGATGAAGTGAACTTGCCTCAGACAGAAAGCTAGTGGTTGGCAGGGTGAGGATTCAAAGCCAGGCAGGCGGGCTCTGGAGAGGTCATGCTCTATAACCACTTAGCCACACTATGAAATTAGAATTAACCTGAGGCTTTAGTGGAAAATCTACACTGGAAACTTTGATTAAATAAAATACTTAGTGATGGAATGGGATGATAGTCAGGAGGGTTAGTTTTCTGGAAACAGAAAATCCTGTCTGCTATTTGTTTAGCTGGATTTATTCTCAGGCAGTTCAACTGAACTTACTTGTATTTCTTTTAAAAAGTTGTTAAGTACTCAGGCTGCTAAGTTCAACAGCTCTAGGAGCTATATGAATCACCTGTAGTAAAAGTTGACTGTTGATAAAAGATGCTACTCTGCGTGCCCCAGTAACATATTTCAGGGGAGTTTTGAGGTTCTCTTTAGAGTCCAGCACATTCTGAGTTAAGATGAGGCCCTTCCCTGTGCTGCTATCATCTCTTGATGAAAAACTGTGGTGTAGATAGGACACCTCACTGGGCCAGGCCCTGGACTGGTACCTCCCAGATTTGGCATAATTTCAAAAGCCTCAAAGTGTTGGGCCACTGAACCAGTTCTTCCCTGGGTGGTCTAAAGTCTGCAGGGGAGGCAGAGCCTTCAGTGCCCATCATGTTCGGGAGAGAGCCTTTGGCTTAGTGCATTCAATTCTCTGTGGTATTCGTGTTATGTATCAATGCTATCTCTAACACTGTATCAATTATCTATAGGATATAGTATTCTCTACAATATCTCTAATGCATGCTAGAGTTGAGGACCAACTGCTCTAGATCAAAAGAAAGAACAAAAGGAAAGTCTATACACAGATGTCTGGGTGTCAAACATTCCGCCTGTGGGCAACCTTCAAATCCTTGGCTACGATGGAGGATGAATGAAGAATTTTGGTGTTCTTGATTGCCTGAGGGTATAATTTTGTTCCACTCTGTTTTAATATTCAACAGGTATAACCTTAACATACAGTAATGGATTTGTTTGTGCTTGTGAGTCGTACCACATAAGTGCGTGTGTGTGTGTGTGTGTGTGTGTGTGTGTGTGTGTGTGCACGCGTGCATGTGTGTAGTTTGGAGGAGGGTATGTGCTCAGGTTGTAAAGTGAGCTCCTAAAGTAATGGGTTTGCTTCGCCCTCTGCTTAGATAAATCTACTGCAGCCTTCAGGCAAGGGGTCCAGTGAAGGGCAAACAAATACAGTTCAACAACAAAAATTAACCAACATGACTCGAATTCCTTATTTGTGTCTATCAGAGTGCAGTTTCTACCTGATATACAACTGCCATAGAGTAGTGGTAGGAGTGGGCGCTGGACTCAGAACGCCTGGGTATAAATCCTGGTCATGCCACTTACTAGTAGGGTACCTTTGAACAAACTACTTAACGTGGGTAAAATAAAGATTAATTTCGGATAAATTAGATAAATTAACAGGGTTTGGAGGACTGAAATGAAGGGAAATACAAGAAAGGTGCTTAGAACTGTTCCTGGAACATGGTAAGTGATTGATAAATCTTAACTCAAGAACTTTAAAATCTTATTTCCTCTGGTTCTCTGCAAGCTGCCCAGCACTCTTGCTAAACCTTAACCCCATTTCTTCCTCTAGTCCTACGACTCTCCCCCTCTTGCCGCTCCTGTATCTTCAAAAGCTGAAAGAACCATTTATAAAGGGGAAAGGCCAGGGAGAAACTGAACGGATAAAACCAGAACTCTGGGATTGGGCGGGAAGATGTCCAGGAAAATTTACACTTTCTTTTCATACACACATAAGGCATTGCTATCATCTCATTATCTTCACTGTTGTTGGAAGCAAGCTCCAAAGAGCAATTAACAACTGGAGCTTTGGAATCAAAGACCTCTGGGTATGAATCCTTGCTTCACTAAGACCATAGCAAGGATCTGACATTGACAGAATCTGTTTCCTTTTCCATAAAGCATAACTGGTACTACTAACCTTATTGGGTTATGATGAAGTTTCAAGTCGTTAATACTATAATGTGCTGGCATGTAGTAAGTGCCCACTAATCAGGAGTCATTGTTATTATGTTTTTCTAGTTCTACAAAAACAGGAGGCCGTATGGGAAGAGAACATTAAAGTAGATACTGTCAGAAAACAGGAAACCTATTTTCAGCTTTGCCCCTAAAACGACAGCTCCTAGAACTTCAATCTTAAGCTTACTGGTTCTTGCTGTCTTACCCAGAGTCAAGAAGTTCTGCCTCCCTGCAAAGAATCCACCCTTTTTCTAGAAGCTGCCTAAGAAGGAGGGAAAAACAAAGCCTAGCTTCCCAGGTTGCCACTCTGAGCATAAGAGCCACTTGGAGGGCCTCCGAGCAGAGGACAAGGAAGGTGGGAGGGGGCTCAGGACTGTAGAGGAGGGGGTTTGGGCCCCCAAAGCCCCAAGCATCAGGCTGTCTTCCAGGTCTAATTGCAGCCCATTCCTGAGATCTGTCGTCATTCACGGAGCCATGATGTGAATGCCTCAGCATTATGGGTGGAGAGGAGTTAGAATATCTATGAAAGACACACAAAAACACATGCTGACCCCTTCAAACCTATGACCATATTCTAAGTGGAGCCAAACTAAATGAAATCAAGGTCTCTGTCCAGCACTCGAGCGCCAGTGAAAATAGGAACTCAGTGTTTCTCTAAATTCAGAGTATATTACCTTAGTCATAAAATTGGGGACTTTCAAATCTAATTTGTTCAGCGCTAGTGCCGTTGAAGGCTGGGCAGGGTTCCAAAGGAAATCACCTCCACGCAAACAGAGATTAGCAGCTCTCCACTGGAGACATATGGGAATGATTCCCTATAATCTCCAGTAATTGTGGCTGTATTACATTCAAATCCTGTTTTCAATTTTCTTAAACTTCTAGACTGATTGTGTTATTAAATCATGCTGGCTGATGTGTTTAATAAGGACCTATTAAATGTTTATAAAATTAGGGAAATAAATATGGGCTTTTAGTCAGATTGCCCAATGGATCTGGTAACCTATTGTTAAAATAACAGCCCTGCTGTTAAATCTGGGTTCCCTGACTACAACCCTGGTACTCACTTTAGTATGCTATCCCGGCATTCAAGCAGAGGTCTTTATTCTAACACTCTATTCGCTAAAGAATTTGGCTTCCCCCTTTGCACTCCACAAAGAAAGAAGTAAATTCAAAGAAGACTACCTGGAAGATGTGGCGTCTTGGCTGAGAAGGAATGTCACCCCTGCTTCCAGTGAAGTTGTGACAACACCAGTCTCCAGCGAAGACCCAGAGAGACCAACTTTTTTGTTGTTGTTATTGTTGAACTATTCACCTGGCTTAATTTCAAACGGGAAATTGCACCAAAGTTCTCCAAGGCCTTCAGTATGAAGATATGATCAGTCTTTAGAGGGGGAAGGAATACTTGGCTGGGATTTATACAGCAGGGAGAGAGAATAAAATCCCTTCTTCGAACAGAGGGGCTTACTTAGGAATGATTTCTCTATTGAATCTTGGTGATCATGGATGATTTGAGACATCACTCAGACTAGTTCAGTAGCTTTTGCTTCCTTGGCATTTGAAAGCAAAAACTAGCAATCCTTGCAGAAGAGATCCAGGCATGGATGGCTAATGCCATCTTAAACCAGAGGGCTCACAGGGCCCAGGAGTACGGGTTGCCAGGGGAAGGGGATTTGCATCCAGCTCCATATTCAGTCATGACTTAACCTGGGAAAGCTGTTTCCTTATCTCTGAGATGGAGATGTTAACAATATCCACCTCCATGGGTTGTCGTAAGGATTAAATAGGATTATGAGGCATGTCAGTCGTGGTATCTGGCACGTGGTAAGGACCCAAAAATGGTTGCTAAACAAAAAATGAGAAGTGAAGCGGCAGAGACCAAGGTCCAAACCTATGATTTCTTTTAAAGGGCTAACAATAATTGTGATAAGTTAAAAAATAAATACTAACACAACATTAACTGTCTGAGCACACTCCTAAGTGTGGCATTAAATGCAGGACTGCATGATTCTCGTCCAAAGCAATTCCCTAACACAGACACAAAACCATAACTTCAGTCGTCCCTGCCAAAACCCTCTCAGCCACCTGGCCCTAAACCACAGTTTCCTATACCCTCCACCACAGCTCAAGTAATTCTGTTATCTGCGGGGCAAATGCAAACCCAAATTTCTTGGACGAATTAACCTTTGAGTTTCCCCTAAGGAAGGGGAGGGCAATTAAACAATCTTTCTGGTACTTAAAAAAAAAACAAAACAAAAAAACCTACAACAACAAACCACATCATTATCTTGGTATAAACATACCCCCTTAAGATATTTCCAACAAGTGTGTTAGCTCCCTCCACTCGCCCACTACTGCCACCCCCATTCCAGAATATTGCAAAGCCATGTGGGAGCTGGCCTGGTTTACATTAGGGGCTCTGAAAGGTTGGAGGAGACTTGGATAGAAGGTTAATATTTGGCAGAACCTTGTAAATGACCTGATTGTTAGTTTATATTGCCTACAGTCTCCAAATCACTGCTGCTTGTCAGAAAGGCCCCAAGTGTGGCCAGGTAGTTACACACAGCAGTGTCACAAGCCAGCTCCATGGAGGGACACGCTTACTCTGTGCGTGCGTGCGTGCGTGCGTGTGTGTGTGTGCGTGTGTGTGTGTGTATGATTTCCTTGAGTGTGGGCAGAGGCAGCCGGACGTCTTTGCTTACGCCCAGCCAGAATACAGCAGAAACCCAGCACGGCAATGATTTTTACAGATTTTTTTGTGTCTGCCCTCAGGGGACCTTCTCCCAGTTTAATTGTCTAAGGGGATTGTTTCCTTGTGGGATTGTATTTCAAAATGTTCCTGTTAAAATTTCTTTCTGAGGGGCAAGGAAAGAGAAGATGGAATTTTTTTTTAAATCTCTTTAAACACACAAACCCACAATCATATAAAAATTCACCAGTGTATCCTGAAATTAATAGAGGTGTTTTGAGATGCATAGATTTTAAAATTATTTGTCTAAAGATATGTTTAGAATTGATTATATTAAAGGTGCATAAATCTTGGGTTCCCTGCCCCACTCCAGTACCTTGGAAATGAATTCAAGCAAACCAACTGAATTTTAAGTTAAGACAAACAGGGGGAGAGATCATTTGTCTCCAGTTATACATGAAATAGCTTCTAATAGCAGATGCTGAGTTCATGAAGTATATGTTCGACCCCCTTTGATATAAATTCCATCATCAGCTCACAAAGATATTGTATTTATGCATAAGACAGCGCTCTCTAACATGAACTCCTATAAATTATGAGAACAGAAAATCCAAATTTATAAGATGCCATTTCTGGATTTATTTTTAACGCTCTCGCTCTCATATTACCAAACAAATGCCACATTAGCAGAGCATGAAAGCTTTTTACTGGCATAAGCTAAGGCCATGAAATTCACAGCACAGGCTGGGTGGGAGGAAGTGGGGGGGGGAGGGTAGGTACTTATGAAGAAGCAAAGAGAAAGTGTGAAAGCGACCAGGGCTTCGGAGCGCTTGGGAGGTCCCAGAGCCTGCTGTTTGCTTTAGTGTAGACAAGTTCATCATTTTCCTTTGAAGGAAGGCACATTACTTGAGCCATTAACGATAGCAAACGTAGGTGATTATTTTTATTTCCTAAGAAATATGAGTTTGTGTTTCCCCTTCCAAATCCCACACAGTAGCATCAGACCCAATTCTCCTCTGCATCTTCCACTAATTCATTCAATAATTCATGTGTTCATTCATTCATTCATCAGGTATTTATCGACTGCTTAATATGGGTCAATCGTTCAACTGAGGAACTGAGGACAGAGTCTAATAAGGAAAACGGTATCGTGTAATAGTAAGAACATAAGCTCTGGAGCCAGTCTGCTTGAGTTATACACAAATGAATAATAATAATACTAATAATGTTGGCTGACATTTATTGCATGCTTATTTTTACATGTGTTAACTCATTTAATCTTCTCAGAATCCTATAGGGCTAGATACTATTAGTTGCTTATTTTAACAATGAGAAAACTGAAGTTAAAAGTAAGTTCTCATAGTGAGTAAGAAGTAGAGCTAGTATTTAAATCCATGGCTTCCAGGCCAGAAGATTTAATCACTATCTTGAAAGGAGCAGATGCTCCTAAATCAATCAATCAGTCATCAATCTTCCAGCTCTGTGCTTCACTGACTGTGTGACCTTGGACAAATTCGTTAACCATTTAGTGTCTCGGTTTTCCCATCTATAAAATGGGGCTAATAATAGTGCCTACTTCATATCATCAAGGTGAAGATCAAAGGAAAAGTTCTACCTGTGCAGCACTTAGAACAGTCCCTGGCACAGGAATGTGCTCAGTGCTCACTCTTAGTATTTATTTATTATTATCATCATTACTTGATAAATCTCTTCTCTCTTTCAGGTCATAAAAAGGATGCATTAAGACATCAGGATTTAATTCTCTTACAGAATCCGGCTGAGGACTGGTCAGATTCTAACATGGTTATCAACCAGCAGAGATACCAAGAAGGTTTTACGTCATAAAGGTGATCTGACTGGTCCAAACCAAAACGCCACAACAGTCTAGTAAAAATTGCTGCCACCATTTTGTAGTTCAAGGAAAGTTTGGGGGTGACGGGTGAGTGGGATTCAGTGGCCAGCTCTCTGAGGCTTCAATCTTCCATCCAATGCCCCACATAGGGCACAATGTCCCCTGCCCCCCAATTATCAGTCTCTCTTCAGGAAAGGCTTAAGGCAGGGCCTCTGAGCACTTAAGACCTTTCATTGCTTCCTCTTTTTAAAAAACCCAAAGGCCATGAGGGCGGGCTGCTAAAATATCAAAATGCACAAGAACATTCAAATGGCAGCTACTCAGTTAAGAGGTCATTCTGTCCAAGGCGGGGGTACCAGCCCCATTTCAACCTGTCTTCAGAAATTAGCTATTGTTTATTCAGTGTCTTATATTCTGTCTCAGACAAAGTTCTCGGTGGCAAGCAACAGAAACTGAATGGGGGTGACTTATACAGAAAAATAATTTAACAAAAGGATATAGGGGAAAACACCAGTGGGAAACAAGCACAGAAACTATGAGCCTGGAAGATGACCCTGACCTGTCACAAAATGATGTGAGCAGGATAGTGCTTTCTCCAGTGCTGAGCACTCAGCTCTGGAACTTCTATCTGTGGATCAGGCTGTCTTGGGAATCAGCCTTCCCGATTTCCGGGAAACTACATGTTACTGTTCCCACCCCCCATTACTGCCAAAGAACTTCCCATAGGCCCTGCTTCTTTGCAGCTCTATCTTCAGGTCCAAAACTAGGAATAGATACATATAGTCGACTGGCCCACCCTAGGTGTATACCCTTGCTTGTCGCGAAAGCAAGTTTCTGGCATTTTCAGATTCTACAGAAGGAGACAGACTCTGCCTGTCTCCATATCTCATAAAGTGGGGGATTCCAAATTAACAGGGAAAAGGTTAGCTGCTACCAGCCAAAAATAATGACAAGAGTCAAGTATATCTTTCCAGTTTGAGCAGTGATTCTCTGGGGATGATTTTGCCTGCCTCCACTCAGGGACATTTACAACGTATGGAAACATTTTCGGTTGTCACAAAATTTCGGTTGTCACACCAGGAGAGGTGTCACTACCATCTAGTAGGTGGAGGGCAGGGATGCTGCTAAATTCCCTACAGTGCAAGGGACAGCCCCCAACAACACAGGATTAAATGGCCCAAAATGTTAACAGTGCCAAGATGGAGACACCCCGTGTCAGGCTGAAAGCTACACGTGGACAGGGACCCTGTCTGGTTTTTCTCACGGTTGTGCCCTGACAGTCATCGAAGGAAGGGCTCTATGTGTTGACAAGATAAATAAAAGAAAAGGTGCATTAAGAGATGTCCTTGATTGTCCACCAGTGTCAACAGCAAAGGGGCCAACAGACTGTTATTTCTTTTTGTTTCTGATTTCCTCCTGGCCACCATGGCTTCTAACCCATGGCTGTCCATGAAACAGAAACCTAATACCTACGTGTCAAATGAATAAACTCAGAGTAAAATTCAGAGTCTAATCAACGTCTACAAAGCCCTCAGTGAGCTGGCCTCCCTTCTACTTCTCAACCTCCTCTCCTACTATTTTCCCCCTTGCTCACCCTGCTCCAGCCACACTGGCTTCCTTGTTATGCTTCCTCACACATCACCCATGGTCCTGTTCCCGCTTCCTGGCATGTTCTCTGTCCTCTCCACTTCCCAGGGAGCTGCACGGCTCACTCTCTCACCTCCTTCAAGTCTTTGCTGAAATGATCTCTTTCCAGGTATGCTTACCCTGAGCACCCTAAGAAGATGCCCCTGCCACCCCAACCTTGGCATTATTACCTGTACACTGCTCCTTGTTTTTTAAACAGCTTTCCATACAATTGCTATACATATATTATATATAAAGTTAATATGTAATAGATAATTGATACATATAATTGATATACAAAGAACTGTGCATAATTAATGTGCACATTTTGGACATATGCAAACACCCATGATGCCTCCCCCACAAGCAATGTAACAGACATGTCCATCACCTCCAATAGTTTCTTTGTATCCCTTTGGTTTTTGTGGTAAAAACACTTAGCATGAGATCCACCCCCTTAACAGATTTTGAAGTGCACAACACTGTACTGTTAACCGTGGGCACCATGCTGTACTGCAGATTGCTAGAATTTAGTTATCTTGCATAACGGAAACCTTACACCCATTAAACAACTACACTGCTCTTTTATTTCCTATAGAACTTATCACTTTCTAACATACTCCAGAATTTACTACTATGTTGTGTTTATAGTTTATTAGCTGTCTTCCACCACTAGAGTAGTGTTTTGGGTTTATCTCGTTCATGATGTATCCCAGTGGCTAGAATGGTGTCTGGCACATAGTAGGTGCTCACTAAATGTTTGTTGAGTGAACAAACAACTAAATCAACCCCAAGACATGGGACAGAGTGAAAATACAAACAGTACCCTCAAAAGATGTTTTAACATTCACAGAATGACAGATCCATAACGGTACAACAGATGCACAGGACTTCTGGGTGTCTGGCAATGTTTGGGGCTGATGCTGGGAGCAAAGCACTGGCCCTGCCAAATGCAGCCTCCTGAGGCTTACTGGGTGTCAGACAGGGGCCCAGGGGGGTTCCAAAAATAGCCTCTGTTTCTCACAAGTCTGTGAGGAAAATATTAGTATCTGAATTTTACAAATGAGGAAACGGGGGCTCAGGGAGATTATGCAGCTTTCTCAAGGGGAACTGAGCTGGAAAGCAACGAAGCTGGGATAACGATCCGGTGTCCAAACCTCGTGGCAATGAATCCTACCTGGAAGGGCTGTGAGCTTGGCGGGGCAGTTCTCATGGTTCCAGATCCGTGGAGCCTGCACCAAATGGCCACGTAGAGGTGAAGAATTTCCAGATTAACAGGCAAAGAAGGAAGCAAGGTCACAGTGTCACCACAAAAGAGAACTCACCAAACCACCATTTAATTTTCTGGCTACCTAATAATAATATACTAATGTATTGTGTATACATAACGATTTCATATTAACCATCTGATTAGCACCTATAAAATCCGATGCATTCTTTAGGCCAGAAGATTTGTCCCTGTTTTACGGATAAGGAAACAGAGGCATGGAACGATGTAGTGACTTGTACCAATATGGGCAGGAGTGGAATTCAGTGTTCTTTCTGTTATTCTACCTTGCTGCTCAACATAAAGTAGACAGTCATTCTCATAAGTAAAAAAATACATATAGGTGTGTATATGTGTTCACCCATGTAAATATAAATGTGCGTTTGTGTGTATATATGTATGTGCATATGCACACATATGTGTTTGGGTGTGCACATGTGTGTGTGTGTGTGCGCAAGCCCCAGATGCTAACCTCCAGATCATCTCAACACTTAGGTTCTCTGTATGCTCCAGACACAGCTGGAATTCAAGAAGTGTCATCCCGAATGAGGTAGGAGTCAAGACATCTGGTCTCTAGAAGTGACCTTCTCACTTTCCTCACTTACCAAAAAAGGAGCTTGCTCACGTGATCTCCAAATTAGAATGATTCCCTGATCCTAACACGAGCCTCCGAGTTTCTGCACATGCTATTCTCCTTCCACAGTCTGTTCTCTCGCTTTGTCCGGTTAATTCCTATTCATATCTCACGACCTAGCTTGAACTTTACTTCCTCGGGAGGGCTATGCTCTCTCATAGAGCCCTGCACTCTCCTTTAATGGAATTTAGCATAGCAGTTTGAAACTATCCTTTTATTTGCATACTGTTTGATCAAAGCCTGCTAGGCTATAACTTGCAAGAAAATAGGAGACTTGTGACTTTTCCTTGCTGCCGTACGCCCAGGGCCGAGCGCTGAAACATGGTAGCTGCTCCATTACCCTGTGCTGATTGAATGAATGTGGTGCAAGAGCGGGGCTTGAGTTCAGTTTCCACTAATAGGAATTTGTGTGAGGAGTAGCACCTCCTAAACGTCAGTAAACCAGCAACTACTCTCTCTCCACAGCAACATTGAGAGATGAACCATATTTAGGACATGTTGACTAACTATTTCAATTCTTGTAGCAGATTGAAACCATTTTTATCAGTAAGCTTCTGGTGAAGCTATGACATAAATGTCAAACCACTAAGATGTCTTTATTCTACTGCAGCCTTCCTTTTCTCCCATACCTGATCTGTGTAAGATGTGGCCAAAAGCTCTCAGGGTGATTTTAAAAATGAAGAATGCTTATCCAAAGAAACTGAGCAAGACTTCACTTGGCAAGATTTCTTGGGAGTATCCATTTGCAAAGCCACTTTAGCTAACCACATGGATGCTTCATCTCATGACCTTATGATTCCACCCTGTTTTAAACCAAAGTATTCTGCCCAGCTGGGTCATTTTCTTTCTTCATTACACTCAATGCCAAGTAACTTTTGGTCCATTTCAAAAGTTGAATCTGTGCAGCAGGGATGAAGACTGACCACCGTCAAAGCCAATCAAAATACCCTTAGGTCTTGGGTGTTCTTGTAATGGCAGCCTCCCTGGGAAAAATATACAGCCTCTTAGGGTGACCACTTTGAACATAAAGAGTGTTTATGTGGTTTGTTTTTTAAGACAGCAAAATTACTTGATATAGTCACAACTCAAAATTTTTTAAAGTTAGATGATCAAGATAAAACCGGTTTTCACAGAACTAACCTTATCGTATTTGACTGAGACCTCTTGATATTATTCATGGGAGATGAAGTAAATAATGCTATTTATTGATATATTCCTTTAGCTCACGAGGCTGTAATGTCAGAAGGATTGAGATCATGTCTTTCACATGACCGCTGTAGCCTCAGCCACGAGCGCAGTGCCTAGAGGCACTGTAAGACGGTGCCGACACATTCTCACTTGCCCAACACAGTCTCTGTTTACTCTGGGTTGTTCTGGTATAATTTTGCTCTTTCACTCTTGAAAATGTCCTAGTCTGGGAGATAAAATACACAGCAAGAAACGTTTTTGACTGTATCATGGGTGAAAGAATGGATGACTGACTAAACAAATGAGTCACACATCTCTCATCCGTCTGAGATGTGTGATGAACAGATAAGCTGGCTTTCTGAAAACAAAACCAAAAAAGCTCTGATTTGTAATACTTGCTGATTTCTGCAGTGTAAATGCTCCCACTAAGGCTGATTCTGAGGTACCAATGTTGCATCGCTGAATATGGGGCTGGGAAGAATGGTGTGAGCTTCCTAGACCACTGTTCCAGTAGTTCTAAGTTATACATACGTGAGACACCAAATTGAAAATGAGCATGTGGTTCGTTCCAGGAATGACAGTAAACAAAGTTTAACAACTGATATGACATCAGAATGGATGGTGGTCTGACTGCAGATATGAACTATAAACGACAAGTACAACAAAGTAGAGCATCACGGCCCTCAGGGGATTGAAGCCACCACTTTGACCTCATCTGTCCTGTGCACTCTCTTCCCAAATGTACTGACTTAGTTTGTCAGAGGCAGGGCGAGGACAATAGCAAATATGACTTCCAGGTCCTGTAGCAATCTTTTGGTGTTTCCTGGAATTTTGAACAGGAGCAGACTCGTCCTCCCCTGTGTGTGGCGTACTCTCCAAAGCTGCCAGTGGATCACAGAGCACCACAGATCCATGCTGGGAACTCCTGCTGGCCTGCCCTACTGGAGAACATCCCACAGTTTCTCTGTTACCTTGATGTGGAATTGAACTGTTACAGGAGTTAGACAACATAAGCTAAAAGTATTCTCAACTTCGCTTTGATTTAGGTAGGGGGAAAAAAATTTTTTTAAGATAAAATAAAACATACTCCCAGACCATCAAGACCACAGTTCTTAGAAGATGTGGGCAAACTTTCAACTCTGTCAAGAAATAGATAGGTGCTCTAGTCGACAAACTGTTAAAGGAAAATGAGGACAAATCAAAACTCTTCCTTGACATCTGCCTTAGTCCATCTGGGCTGCTATAACACAATACCGTAGACTGAGTGGCTTATGAACAACAGAAGTTTATTTCTCATAGTTCTGGAGGCAGCGGTAGAGTCAGTGTCTGGTGAGGACCGGACTGCCGGTTCATAGACGGCTGACTTCTCACTGTGTCCTCATAAGGAGCAAGGGAGCTCTCTGGGGTATCATTTATAAGGGCACTAATCCCATTCAAGAGGGCTCTAACTTTATGACCTAATCACCTCTCAAAGGCCTCACCTCTAAATACTATCACAGTGGGGATTAAGTTTCAACATATGAATTTTGGGGGGGACACAAACAATCTATAGCAGCATCTTGAAAGTCGGCTGGAGGAAGCCTAGCGAAGCTGCTGCTTTGATGCTGGAATGCATCCCGCGTCCTCTGCAGAGAACAAAGAGGAGCAGGCAACATTCCTGAAGGTTGTTAGTCTCCTTAGGTAATTGATTCCTGGATGTCACCGTCTTCATACGATGGTTAGGACATGCTTAGTAGATAGGAGGATGGAGATAAAGGTGTTGCCAGTTTGGAGAAGCTCTATACATAACCAGAATTGACTGCCGGCTACATTGCAGGATTTGAAAACACTGAGAACTCGCATATCACACGCAAGGGCTGACTTCATGGGTATGCAACCCACACAGTTACACAGGGTCCCATACTTACAAGGGCCTCACCCTTGGTTTTATGCTCTGCTGTTGCCATCTTGAAATTCTCAATAACTTCTGAACGAGACCCAGAAATTTCATTTTGCGCCAAGCACTGCAGATTGGTTTGTCTCTTTCAAAAGGGCCATTAAAGGAATTAAGGTTTGAATTTTTCAAACTGTCTACCCTGACGACTCAGAGTTGCCATCAATGTGTATCATGAACCACCAAGAGACGAAGGGAAGGCCAACAGAAGTATGTATTACTTTAGTCAGGAAGGATTGTAGATTTCTTCACCTGTTGGCAAAGATATATCTTATCTGAGCAATTAACCCATTATAACCAGTCAGAAGACACAGTTGGGAGGACGCAACTGTGGGGCACAGAAAAAGTGGGTTAGCACAGAGAGGGTAAGTAGAATAAAAAGCAATTTATGGAGGGAAAGCCCCAAATATAAAATAGAGAGGCAAAGACCAATTTCCCAAATTTGCAACTGTTACTTCTGTATTGCCATCCATAATCCCCTAAATTTCCTTCCTTCTTTTTCTCCTTTCCCCTGCTCCTCCATCCCTCTATTCTTTCATACAATCATCAATAAACCTTTACAGCAGACAATGAAAAATATAATGAGAGAGAATGGTAAAGTGCTTTGAGACTTCAGAAGAGGGAGACGTCACTCCTAGCTGGTGGGAAGATGCATTTGGAGGAGTCGGCTTTGTAGCTGGTTCTTGGGAGCTGGTAGTGACTTGGATGCAAGGTGATAGAAAGGTTTTCTAAGGAGAGAGGACAGTGGGAACAGAGGCATGAAATGAGAAGGCCTGGGGGTGATTACAAAGAACAGTGCATTGCTTTGTTCGTCTGGAGCGCAAGGTTCATGACGAGGAGCAGTGGGAAGCAGAGCTTTCATTTCTCCCTCTATTGATTCTTTTCCTAAATATTTCAGGTGAACAGAAGCCACAGTTTAGAGAACGGGATGCTTAGCCAAGTAACTAGTCCTTAGCAACCAGTCTCATCTCTACCTTGTGCTGTCACATACTGCAAATTCCCAATTTGGAAAATGTATCAGTCAGGACAGGCTCAGTTATACTGTAGCAATAAACAAAGCCCAAATATCAGTGGCTTGAAAACGTTAGCAAAGGTTTCTTTCTTTTTCATGCTCAGCTGGAGACTCTGCTCTGCTCCATGCTGTCTTCAGGCAGAGATTCAGGCTAAAGAAGGACCTCCTGCCTGGAGCTTTGCTGGTTGCTGTGTGAGGGACCAGGAAAAGCAAGCCATACACTGGCCCTTAAGAGATTTTGCCCAGAGGGGGGCCCTTTTCACCTCCAGTCGCATTTCATTGGCCAATGCAAGTCTATGACCACACTCAATTTCAAAGAGCCAGAGAAGATGCAGTCTTACCATGTACCTAGCAGAAGAAATACTGGGAATATTTGATGGAGGGTACTAATAAACACCACAGAGAATCTCAAGCTGATTTGTTACCAAGATACCCAAACACTTGCTTCAGTCTATGTATAATATGATTGGATGAGTAGTTTTTTGCAGTTTCGTATTTTGGTGCCTTGGCAATTTAAATTGATAGATTTATTTATATATCTGAACAGAACTTTTTAAACAAATTTTTTAAATTACTGCTAATTTTGTTTTCAACTTCAAGTTACCTGGGAACTGTAAACATTTACCTCATCCCAGCCCGCCTTTATTTCTCACCATTTTACACAGATGTCTACAGCCTGAACCACATGATCAAAGATTACTTATCTATTAACTGGGAGTTTTCTCTTTCAGGGATGAAAGCTGCATCACCAGTTTCTCCTCCTTTGCCCAATACAGACATCACTAATCAATTATGGTCCTCTTTTTCCACTGAACCCAACTTGAATTCTTCTCAATAGAGTGTTCCAACTAGCCACTGCCAGTTAATCACGATTTTAAGTGAGATAAAACCAATTTATCATCTCTTATAACAGGGAAAAAATGTTATCTAAAACCCAGACAATTTTCTAAAAATTCAATAGCATATTAATGGAAAGGACTTCAGTTTTTCACGTATTTACTGATTAGTTGATTCTTTCATTTATTCAACAAATATTTCTTGAGAACCCACTCTGCGCCAGGTACTGCTCTAGGCACTGGGGATGCTGATGGGCATGACAAGCATAGTCGCTTCCTCCCATGGAACCAATGTTCTAATACTGGTAAGTATGTCAATGAATTTGTGTTGGAAGGTTTTGGGAGCAAGAGACAGAAGTAAAGGGACAGCAGAGAAATCTGAAGTTGGAGTAGATGAATTTTGACAGGCAAGAGGAGAAGCTGAGAGCCTGAGCACTCCAGGGGGTAAAGCCAGAGAGGAAAAAATAAATGTTTCTAGCAGCAGTAACAAAAACTGTCGTCACTGACTCGGAAGCTCCAATCAATTGATTGCTACTTATTTGTATATTTGCTAAGACTTGATTGGCTATCCTTCCTAGAGGTAACTGTTTTTGTGGATACATTCATTTGCTTGTTCATTTTATTTAGTCAATTGTTTATTTAGTCAATGATTTACTATGTGTCAGATAATAGATGATTCCATAGAAGTTTAAACACAAGTAAGATAAAAATCCTACCTTCAAAGAGTGCCAGACTGGGGTCTGGGGGGCTTGGCAGGGACAGGGGAGACCAAATGAGAAACAAATAATTACAAGACAGAGCAATACTAGACATCATGGTGCCACAGAAGGAGTGATCTTTGCTGGTAGCACAGGGAAAGCTTTGAAAAGGGCTGGAGGAAAGTGAGTGGATTTTTCCATGAGGAAGAGAAGGCCAAGGACTTTGGGGGCAGAGGGAGGGACACAGCAGGACAGAAAGTGACAGACTGGAGTGAGCCTGGGGAATCTGACAGTAATCACCAGTGTTGGAATGTTGAGTGCAGGAATGTTGAGTTCAAGAAGATGGGGTTGGGAAGATTTGTAAAGATTTAAGCCAAGGGAATAAATGAATCTCTTAGGATGGGGTTGCAGGGCTAAGCTGGAGGAGCCTGTGAGGTTCTCCTGACATCACTGAAATCAGCACCCGGGATGCTGCCCACTCCATCTGCATGTGGAACTACCCTGATGCTAATGGTGCACTTTTCTTTGCTCTGCCCTTGGATTCAGGTTTCCTCCCTGATCTACAGCCCTTTGTCCGAAATGCAAAATAATACGACCTTTGCAAGAGGGCAGTATGTTCTTTCAAAAAATAAAAAATCACTACTGCATCGAAGGGTACTCTCTCAGTTGCTGGTGTGAAAATTTTCATCTTTTTAAACCCAAGGCAACAGACCTCCACAGCACCAGAACACCTGTGTTCTCAAGGTCATTTACGGTTAGAAGCCCAGAGTTGTAAGTATGTAGAACTTCACCTTTTCATCACCATGAGGAGTTGGGCTTGACCCTGAGCCATGTTATCTTCAAGTCTTTTAAAGTGTCTTTGTGCAGTGGATGCTAAAGGCTGGATTTGTACGCTACTCTTTGTTTGTAAGTACAGAGACCCCTGGCATTACCTGAGGCCACAAAAGAAGTTCACTATAGGGATGCTATTTGTAGCCTGTGCCTGCTTCATTTCCTCTTCTCTTTAGGGTCTGACTTCCTTTGTGTGCAGGTTCACCTAGGTGGTGTAGCAATGCTACGTGCTCACTGTAACATTTCCTCTTCCTTGACACGCAGAGAGACTCTGTTTCCCTGCCTCTCGTGTAGTTATGTTTGGACCACCTCAGTTAATCCGGGACAATGGAATGCAAATGGAAATGATGTAAGTCTTGACCCTTAAAAATATCCCTTGTGACCCGCCACCTCTCTCTCCTCCTGCCACTGCAACCTGAAGGCTGCTCACATGGCATTCCTATATGCATGAGTAAGAAATGCACTCATAGTGTTAAGCCACAGAGATTCAGGGTTTGTCCACTGTGATAAGTAGCACTAATTTCCTAATACTACCTCGGGGAAAACCTGATTTTCCTCAGCTAGTAGGGCTCAAGAGATCGGCCCTAGACCTAAATACACATCTCTCCAAAGAAGACATACAGATGGTCAATAGGCGCATGAAAAGATGCTCAACATCACTAATTATTAGAGAAATGCAAGTCAAAACTACAATCAGGTACCACTTCACACCAGGCAGAATTGTCATCATTAAAAAGTCTATAAATAATAAATGCTGGAGAGGGGGTGGAAAAAAGGGAATCCTCTTACACTGTTGGTGGGGATGTAAACTGGTGGAGCCACTATGGAGAATGGTATGGAGGTTCCTCAGAAAACTAAAAATTGAGTTGCGATATGATCCATCAATTCCACTCCTGGACATATATCCAGAGAAAACTCTAATTTGAAAATATACATGCACCCCTATGTTCACAGCAGCACTATTTACAATAGCCAAGACATGGAAATGACCTAAATGTCCAACGACATATGAATGGATAAAGAAGATATGGTATACACACACACACGTATACACACACACACACACACACACACACACACAATGGAATATTATTCAGTCATCGGAAAGAATGAAATAGTGCCATTTGCAGCAACATGGATGGACCTAGAAATTATCATACTAAGCGATGTAAGTTAGAAAGAGAAAGACAAATACCATGTGATATCACTTATATGTGGAATCTAAACTACGACACAAATGAACATATCTGCGAAACAGACACAGACTCACAGACAGAGAGAGAAGTATTGGGAGTTTGGGATTAACAGATGCAAACTATTAAATACAGAATGGATAAACAACAAGGTCCTACTGTACAGCACAGGGAACTATATTCAATACCCTGTGATAAACCATAATGGAAAAGAACAAGAAAAAGAAAGTATGTATAACTGAGTCACTTTGCTGACAGCAGAAATTAATACATTATAAATCAACTGTTCTTCAATAAGATGTAAAAAAGAGAGAGACCTTAATCTTGGTTCTACATTCCTAGGGGAAGAAGTCTGATTGGTCTTCCATTAGCTGAAGCCATGGCACAGAGCCCATGGCAGAAATACAGTTTCTCCCACAGGAAGCACGTGGATTGCGGGCGTGAGAGAGTCGGTTCTTAGAAACAGAAGATATATTCCACATAGGTGGGCTGGACAAACAACTCGATAAGTATCTAGAATTTCCCCAATATACTTCCCTGAGCGTTAGGAGAGAGAGAGAGAGAGACCTACATTCAACATCTTTGGAAGGTTCTAAGCTCCACTCTTGCCAGTTTTGGTCTCTTGGATGTAAGCAGAATTCAAAAGGACCACTCCTTTCTGAAGATCCTTCATCCCATCCCAGGATCCCTTTCATGGTTGCCAAGGAAGCTTGCAGCTCTGAAAGGCCAAACTGGGAATCCAACCATGAGGCTGCAACTCATTTTCCATGCACCACTGAACAGATGTCAGATGTTAATGAATTTGACTCAGTACCACCCAGGAGCTAGATTTTGTGGACAAGAAGTGAAAAGTTTCCAAGTCTATGACATAGCTGGGCACACCCTCCATTCCTCAGAGAGGAGGTTCATCTTCTGAGGGAAGACGAGGTCTTGCCACCAGAGAATCCTTGGTCACTAGAGTAGATGCAGCTCCTGTCCAATCCCCCAGCACTTTTCCGTAAAAGCCTCCTGCCCCATGGGGCTTTGAACCCCATGAGCATTTGTGGCATCACCCTCCCCTGACAGCTGTCTACAGAGGCAGGCAGTTCTGATCTGCAAGTGGCTCATTTAACACGTACGAGAATCCTCCAAACCTTTTCGAACTCTCTGGCCTTAAATGCCAACCATAGGGAGGGTGGTGGGAGTGGGTGGTAGCTTAAAAACCTTTTTTTTTTTTTTTTTTTTTGCAAGACAGATGAGGAGGTAGCTGGCAAGACTAACAAAGCTCCTTAATAAATCTATGAACATTCTAGAAAGGGAGAGGCAGAAGAGTTTGGAATATGAAGCTTTGCTTGAGGGAGTGAAGAGAATCTCTGCTGGAAGGACAAGGACTGATGTCAGGACAGCACAGAGACTGACGGGAACCGTGCGAGACGGGCGATTGACAATAACCCTGCTATTTCCATCTCCAAAACCCAACTGGAATCCACCCAGTCTCCAGCTCCACTGCCAACTCTTTTGGGCCTCTCGGGCTACTGCAACAACCTCCTGACTGTTTTCCCTACTTTAACTCTCATCCGCTTCCAATCCATCCTCACCAGCAGTGCAAGTTATCTATTTAAAATTGGAGCATCAGCCTCCCTTGCCTAAGATTCTCCCAAGACTTAGAAGAAAGCCAGTTCCTTACTGTGGTCATGAGCGGGCTGACCCTCGCTTGCCTCCTGTCCTCATCTTATTCCACCCTCTCTCACGAAACACCCTGCAAGCTCACCGGCCTCCCTCACTTTCTTGAAATCACCAGACGTGTTCCCTCTGTCGGGTGCTGGTGCAGGCTGTGCTGCATCTTGCGGTGGAAGGTCTTAGACAGGTGGCCTCCTTTCCAAGCCTCCGTTTCCTTCTCTGTCATGGAGATAAGAATGACGTCCCTCATACTCCAATAAAGATGTTTAAAAAAAAAAAAAAAAAAAAGGATGACCTCCCTCTTACACTTGGTGAGAGGATGACATGGTGCATAAGAAAGTTCTCAGTGGCGTGGGCACATAGCAAGTGCTCTAAAAACGTTAGCTGCTATTATTATTACTAGTAATAGTCACAGTATTGTTATGGTTATTATTATTATTTAGCTCATTTAGGCATGAGCCCAAAGCCTGACTGCAGCAGAGTAAATAGGCCTTTCTCATGGTACATGTGTGCACTTTTTTTTTTTATTGTCATGGTGGTACACAACCCCAGTCTTCTGTTCTGTTCGTTTTATACCAGACAGCATTTTACCACAAAGAGCGGCTGCTGTTTCTCTAACAGCAGACACACACTTAATGCTTCAATTTCCACTTTTTATTTTATGCGTAATTTAAAGCCCGTGGTGCCTTAATTGTAAAATAGGCCTTATTAAAATAATAGCTTGAAAACCAGTGGGGCTCCCTGTGCCAAGCAATGAGTGTTTTTAGCTTAATGGCTGTTTACTAGGATTTAAAAAGAGACACAACCCAAATAAAGCTGTAAAGACATTTCCAGTGTGAGTGATGGGCCGAGGACCAGCTGATACTTAAGCTCCCCCCACCCTCACATGGTTTTTCTTTCTTTTGGTGCTGTCGGGAGCGTTCCTTAGAGATCCAAAGCACACCCTTTCCTGCTTTTATGATTGATGAGGCGGTGAGGATACTTCAGTACGAGTAAGCAACGTGGTGCTTTGATTAATGATGCTGGTGGGGCTCTCAGAAGACCGAAGAGAATAACACTGTTATCAGGAAGCAACTAAAGTTGCTGAGAGGGACAGCAGCTCCCAGCCCCGCGTAGACCTCTAGCCAGCCACGGGTAGGGTGGATAGGGTCTTTAACACAGCCTGAACCCAACCTCTCCTCCGGAGGGCCAGAAGCCAGCAGAGAGGGGACCAAATGGCATTATTTTTCAGTGACTCCAGAAAACTGGAACTGAGCACAGTGAGGTTTCCTGGAAATCTCAGAGGATGAAACATACGTGAGCTGTAGGAGTCCCAGGCTCTATCACATCATGATGGGTTGTTTTCAGTGTAGATCTTTCTCAGACAGCAACAGTCAGATGAAGAGATTTTATAGTATAAGAAAAATAATAGCTTCTATCCACTGAACACTGACTTTATGTGCACTTACACTGAATCCTCATAATAACCATGAGGTGGGTATTACTATTATTCTTCTTACTTTATGACTAAGGAAACCTGGACCCAGAAAGACTCTACATAGTACAAGTCCACATAGCTCTTGAGCTGTCACTATGCCTCAGATCCAAGATGGCCCCATGTGTAAGCCTATGCTCTTGGCCACTTCCCAGCTTCCAAGAGGAGAGTTGGGGGGTTCATGGGAAGACATCCGACCAGATTTCAGAACACATGGGTTTTAGGTCCTGCCTCTGTTGCCAGCTGTGTGACCTTAGGTGAGATGCTCACCTCTTTGTGTCCCAGTGTCCTTGAATAGGAGATCAGATACATCCTCTCTACCTCACAAAGCTTTTGTCAGGATCAGACAAATTAACATTTACAAATGCTGTTTGCAAGGTAAGAACCCCAGCGGACTATTCATTATAGCTAACCTGTCAAGTGAACCCACATAGAAACGCATTTATAAAGCAAATCAGCACTGAAAGGGCCAAGCAAATTAAGATTCCTGATTCCAGAGGAACCCAATATAATTTCTAACTCCTAGATGTATGACTTTGGGTAGATCACACGATCTCTCTGAATCTCAGTTTTCTGCCCTGTAAAATCAAATAATACCCATCTCTCAGCATTGCTGTGAGGATTCCATGATATTTGCCCACAGAGCAGCCTAAATACTAGCTGGCACATGTGCCCCCGGATGCTAGCTATTGTTATTACCTCTTTCATTTCTTTCCCTTCAAGCCACAGTACCCTTTTCATTACCCACTCAGGCAGGGCTGTGCCTGACTTTCAGGCTGTCTCTGTGAACCTCTGCAGCATTATAGACTGAAAAAGGAAATATGAGTGCAAGAGTGCCCCGAGGCTCCAACCCTGTGGTTTTAAAAGTCAATACACCTGTCAATAGCAGGACTCCTGGCGTCTCCAGGGACCACCCATGGCGGTACTGCTGAGTTTTGCAAGCCACCCCGCAAGGAGTGGTGATGGGAAGTGCTGCCCAGAGCAAGGGCTGTGTCATTGTCAGGCCAGAGCGTCTGCAGCCTCCCTTGTGAACAAGGATTTGAGCATAAGGCAAGCCAGCCCACATGTGCCCACTCCTACACCCCACACTGTCTCAGCGCCTGCACAACCCTTCACACTTTACAAAGTGTGTTCACATCCCACGTACTGGACAGTGAGTGGAAAAACCAGGGAAAGACACATTGGCCACTCTGGATCAGCCTGGACCAAAACTGCAAAGCAGAGCACGAGAAACAGCAGCAGCTTTCACAGTGTGTGAAGCCAAACAGATACGGGTTTGAATCACGGTTATGCCATTTCTGAGTTCTGTGATCTTGGGCAAGTTCCTTAACTTCTCAACTTTCTTTTCCTTCTCTAAGAAAGTAGTTTAAGCATAGCGGTTCAAAAGGCAGCTCTGGCATTAGAATGCCAGGGTTCAAATTCACATCCTAACTGACTTCTCAGATAATTTACTGATTTCATTACCTGTAGAACGAGAATGAGAGGCTGCTGTGAGGATGAAATGATATTAAAAATATACAGAGTCCTTAACGTAGTGGCAAGCACTAAATAAATGTGGGCTGTTGTGTTTGTTGGGATGCATCAAGCTCTGCCTCAGACAAAAATAAACCTTCACACCTCAGTGGATTAACACAATGAAAGTTTATTTCTCACTCATGTGAATGGAGGGATTTCTTCTCTATCAGCCAACTTGGGGATCTAGGATCTTTTCCTCTTTGACACTGCCCCATCACCCTGTGGCTTTCAAGTTTGCCATGGCCGAGAAAAAGAAGGTGAAGGAGGCTCCATGGCGCCTGCCTTTCTCTGCGCAAGCGCAGATGTGCCCCATGGCATTCCTACTCACAGTCCTACAGCCAGAGCTGGTTCTATCCCGCTAGTCTCACTGCATGCAAGTGGTTGTTACTGTAAATTAGGCTAAGTACCTACATCTCACTGTTGTTGTTAAAGATTAAATGAGGTTGTGTATGGAATGCTTAGCACGATTCCTGGCACGTGGTTAGTGCCTGTTGTGTGCTCTGATGATAATTGCTACTTTTGACTCAGCGCCTGTCTGACTTGATTCAGTGCAATTCCGACTCAGATCAAACCACTGATCACTCCCAACCACAGTCCATGGTAGGTCCCAGGTACTCTTAGTAGCCACGTTTGCCCCTCATCTTTTCAATGTGTCCCTACCTTTCTGCATGCTTCTTCCCTCTTCCAGTGCCCCCAGGGTGCCCAGTGTGCCCAGGTGAACACCCAGCCATTAATGCATCTTACTTGCATTCCACCATGTAACAGCTTCAGTGGTACGTGATCATTTTTGATGTTCAGGGTGCTCTCGTGCGTCTCTCGTGACACTGTACTGATTCATTCAGGAAGTTCTGATTGAATGCCCACCACATGCCAGGAACTAGGCCAGACACTGATGCTCACAATAACCCTGGAGGGTCACTCAGAATTCTCAAGCTTTTTTTTTTTTTTTTTTTTTTTTTGGGGTGCCCAGTGTGCCCAGGTGAACACCCAGCCATTAATGCATCTTACTTGCATTCCACCATGTAACAGCTTCAGTGGTACGTGATCATTTTTGATGTTCAGGGTGCTCTCGTGCGTCTCTCGTGACACTGTACTGATTCATTCAGGAAGTTCTGATTGAATGCCCACCACATGCCAGGAACTAGGCCAGACACTGATGCTCACAATAACCCTGGAGGGTCACTCAGAATTCTCAAGCTTTTTTTTTTTTTTTTTTTTTTGAGCAAACTGAAGCTCAGAGAGGTTAGAGGACTGCCTCAAGCCACACAGCCTGTCTGAGATGAGGGCAGAAACAACTCTGGATGACTTCCTAAAAGAGTCCTTTCTACTCTCTTTCTTGGCTCTGCGGTTGACCTCTGTCTATTCTCTGAAGTGGTTACACACATTATGGGCCTTTCCTAAGCCTTATTTATGCCTCTGTCCATCAGTGATTTAAACTTGGTAAATTTGTTAATTCAAACTAACCCCCTGCAGAAAATAACGTCTTGACATCTTATTCCTGTTTGGAACATTCTCTGGCTGAAGATGCACCATCTTAGTCCAGAGTCTGCTAAAGACTAATGTTGGATATCAAGCACTCACCCAGACACTGTTGATGCCATCTGCAGTCTTGATAGATATTGGGGAGTGTCTCCATGTCATAGCGCATAAGTAACAGATTTTCACACAAATGAAAAGCCTGATCTTTCCAGCCTCAGTGGCAGTATCCAAAAAGTGATGACTCAAATGAACACTGAACTCAAGAAACCTGTACTCTACATGGGGGTTCAGGACCAACATACACAAAGAAGGCGCCACATGGAGTCCTTCACACAAATATTATGTTTTATGCTTCGTAGCTCCCATTCACTGAATGCAGATTCCTGAGCCAGGTATGTTAGAAATATTATTTAAATCCTCACAACCAACCAACATGTGATGTCAGGATTATGTATCCATATTTTCCTTTGCAGATGAGAACACTGAGGTTCAGAGTGATTAAAGTGACTGGCCTAAGCCACACAGCAAATGTCAAGAGTTGGAATTTAACTCCCAAATTCAACACTTTCTATACTACCATCAACAGCAGGATGCAACAGAGGGAACTGACTTTGAACATAGCTAAGGGGTGGTTGCTCTTCTCACAGAGGTTCCCAGGACACTGGCATATGAATATAGCATCTGAGAGGTGATAGATGAGATAGTTGAGGGTGAGGCCAGCCAGGCAGGACTCTGCTTCCACCAGAGAAACTTCACTGTTGTATTTCCCCCACTGGGTTTTCTCATAAATATTTTGTTTGAAAAAATACGTTCTACTGCACGAGATAGAAAGAAAGTAAAAATGAAAATCAAAAAAGAGAACTAAAAACTATAGTTTTAGCACTCTGATCTCAATTTTAGGAACTAGACACTTAAGCTCAAGAAGTGAACAGATTTGCCTCATGATCAGACAAAGAGTTGTAGGTGACAAGATTATGGTTTAGAGAAGCCTCAGCAACCCTTCTCTGTAAAGGGCAAGATGGTAAATACTTGAAGCTTTGCTGGCCACGTAGTCTCTGTCACAACTACTCAACTGTATCACTAGAGCGAGAAAACAGCCACAGACAACACATAAACGAATGAACGTGTCTCTGTTCCAATAAACTTTATTCACAAAACAGGCTGACGGCTGGGTTTGGCCCTTGGGCCGTAGCGTGTAGACCTCTGGTTTAGAACGAAGGATTCTTGACTATTTATTTAACACTTTTTCCTGTAAAAGCAAAACTTCCTCCTAAAGGACAGAAGAACTGTACAGCCCTGTTATTTTCTTAATGTCGAGAAAAAATGGAAGACCAAAGTTGGAGAGTGCATGAGGGTTTTATAAAACAAAGCATATATAAAGAATAAGAGAGACATTAGACATGTTAGCATGGTTGGGGCTGGGCAAGTGGCAGTGGACCGAGCTCCTGGGATGGAGCAGAAAAGGAAATCATAAAGGGTCCTGCCCAGATAATGATGTTAATGTGCCAAGAACTGAGAAGTGTGACTAACTCGACTCTCTGCACCCAAGGTCTAAACTAAATCAATTTATTATGGAACTGGATAGAAGTGATGGTTGAACAATACTGTGAATGTACTAGATTGTATACTTTAAAGTGCTTAATTTTATGTTACGTGAATTTCACCTCAATAAAAAATTCTAAAAAATAAATTAGTAATTAAATATAAGAACACAAAGATTGAAAATGAAATGGTATGGTTCTATGTAGGTGATCTTTCATTTTGCTTCACGCCCCAGAACTGCTAAAAGTTTCCTTGGATGAGGGAGGAAACCATCTTCTGCGGCAGGTGGCAGTGTGGTGTGATTTTCTTCTTTTCCTGCTTTGGTGTCACATAGGTCTGCTTTTGATTCCTAGCTTCTTTGGGCCTCAGTTTCCTCATCGGTAAAATACTGGTCATCATGTGTACCATATAGGATTGATGGGGTCCTTAAATGAGATTCTGATATAAATGCTTAAATCTAAGAAATGTTCAATAAAACTAGCTTTTAATATCTTCATTTCTGGAAAGTCCGTGGCTTTTATTCCTTAACTCATTCATTCCCTTACTCATCATTCACTGAGCTCTTCTATGTTCCAGGAACTATAAGTATACTCATTTCTATTGCTGTGTAAAATACCACCCTCAAGATTTAGTAGCTTAAAGCAACAATTATTTACTATCTCACAATTCCTACAGGTTAGGAGTTTCAGGATTTAACTGCATGATTTGGGCTCAGGATCCCAGATGAGCTTGCCGTTAAACATGGACTAGGGCTTCAGCAATCTGAAGGCTTGACTGGGTCTGGTGGACCTGCTTCCAAGACCGTTTACTGATGTAGCTGTTGGCAAGAGACCTTGGTCCCTTGCTAAGTGGGCCTCTCTCTGTAGTGCCTTCATGAGGCAACCACTGTCTTCCCCCAGAGTAAGTGATCAGAGAGAAAGAAAGAAAGAGAGCGGACCTAGTCCCCTAAATAAAATATTGGTAGTTCCACCTTATTCTATTTATTCTAAGTGCTAGAAACGAGTCACTAAGTCAAGCCCATACTCAAGGGGAAGGTATTACATAAAAGCATGAACACCAGGAAGTGGAATCATTGTGGGCCTTCTTAAAGGCTGTCACAGTGCCTTAGTATAAGCTCTGAGGATACAGTGGTGAGCTAAAGAGCCATCTAACTTAGAGTCTAGTAGGAGAGACAGACATATACCAAGCTATACTGCACATGACATGATAACTAACTAGAATAAGACAATGAAGGAAAAGACAGTAAACTATGTGAGATATGTAACTAGAGCACGTCTCAGGAGGGAAGAACAGGAACAGAAATCCATTTGTGAGGAAGGTACACTTTTGTTGAGGTTTGAAGAATGAGTAGTCGTTAATGTTAGGTCAAAAACATGATGGTTGCCTCAAAAAGTTAAACACAGAGTTACCATATGACCCAGGAATTCCACTCCTAGGTATACACCCAAGAGAAAGGAAACATATATCCACACAAAAACCTGTATGTCAATGTTGATAACAGTGTTATTCACAATAACCAAAAAGTGGAAATAACTCAAATGTCCATCAACTGACAAATGGAAAAACAAACTGTGGTATAGCCATATAATGGAATACTACCTAATAATAAGAACAAAATACGGATACATGGTACAATGTGGATGAACCTTGAAAATATTATGATAAGTAAAAGAAGTCAGACACAAAACACAACATATTGTATAATTCCATTTGTATGAAATGTCCACCCTAGAAGACAGAATAGTGACACAAAGGAGATTAGTGATTGCCTTAGGCTGGAGGGGGGGAAGGGGCAATGGGAAGTAACTGTTAATGGGCAGAGGGTTTCTTTTCGGGGGTGATAATGTTTTGAAACATATTGTAGGCTAACATCATACTCAATGGTGAAAGGCTGAAAGCATTTCCTCTAAGATCAGGAACAAGACAAGGATGTCCGCTTTCACCACTGTTATTCAACATAGCTTTGGAAGTCCTAGCCACAGCAATCAGAGAAGAAAAAAATAAAGATAAAAGGAATCCAAATTGGAAAAGAAGAAGTAAAATTGTCACTGTTTGCAGATGACATGATACTATACATAGAAAATCCTAAAGATGCTACCAGAAAACTACTAGAGCTCATCAATGAATTTGGTAAAGTTGCAGGATACAAAATTAATACACAGAAATCTCTTGCACGTCTATACACTAACAATGAAAGATCAGAAAGAGAAATTAAGGAAACAGTCCCATTTACCATCACAACAAAAAGAATAAAATACCTAGGAATAAAACTACCTCAGGAGACAAAAGACCTCTACTCCGAAAACTATAAGACGCTGATGAAAGAAATTGAAGATGACACAAACAGATGGAAAGATATTCCATGTTCTTGGATTGGAAGAACTAATATTGTCAAGATGACTATACTACCCAAGTCAATCTACAGATTCAGTGCAATCCCTATCAATTACCAATGGCACTTTTTGCAGGACTAGAACAAAAATTTTTTAAATTCATATGGAAATACAAAAGACCCCGAATAGCCAAAGCAATCCTGAGAAAGAAAAACAGAGCTGGAGGAATTAGGCTCCCTGACTTCAGACTATACTATAAAGCTACAGTCATGAAAACAGTGTGCTGCTGGCACAAAAACAGAAATACAGATCAATGGGACAGAAGGGAATGCCCAGAAATAAACCCATGCACTTATGATTAATTAATCTATGACAAAGGAGGCAAGAATATACAATGGAGAAAAGACAGTCTCTTCAATAAGTGGTGCTGGGAAAACTGGACAGCTACATGTAAAAGAATGAAGCTAGTTAAAACATTCTCTAACACCATACACAAAAATAAACTCAAAATGGATTAAAGACCTAAATATAAGACTGGATACTATAAAACTCTTAGAGGAAAACATAGAACACTCTTTGACATAAATTGCAGCAATATCATTTTGGATCCACCTCCTAGAGTAATAAAAATAAAAACAAAAATAAACAAATGGGACTTAATTAAACTTAAAAGCTTTTGAATATCAAAGGAAACCACAAACAACACGAAAAGACAACCCAAAGAATGGGAGAAAATATTTGCAAATGAAGCCACCAACAAAGGATTAATCTTCAAAATATACAAACAGCTCATGCAGCTCAATATCAAAAAGACAAACAACCCAATCAAGAAATGGGCAGAAGATCTAAATAGACATTTCTCTAAAGAAGATATACATATGGCCAAAAAGCACATGAAAAGATGCTCAACATCACTAATTATTAGAGAAATGCAAATCAAAATTACAGTGAGACATCACCTCACACCAATCAGAATGGCCATCATCAGAAAATCTACAAACAAATAAATGCTGGAGAGGGTGTGGAGAAAAGGGAACCCTCCTACACTGCTGGTAGGAATGTAAATTGGTACAACCATTATGGAGAACAGTATGGAGGTTCCTTAAAAAAACTAAAAACAGAACTACCATATGATCCAGCAAGCCCACTCCTGGGCATATACCTGAAGAAACTCATAATTCGAAAAGATACGTGCATCTCAATGTTCAATGCAGCACTATTTACAATAGCCAAGACATGGAAGCAAACTAAATGTCCATCGACAGAGGAAAAAGAAGACATGGTACATATATACAATGGACTATTACTCAACCATAAAAAAGAATGAAATACTGCCATTTGCATCAACATGGATGGACCTAGAAATTATCATACAAAGTGACATAAGTCAGACAGAGAAAGACAAATATCACATGATATCTCTTACATGAGGACTCTTAAAAAAATGATACAAATTAACTTATTTACAAAACAGAGACAGACTCATAGACTTAGAAAACAAACTTATGGTTACCAAAGGGGAAAGGTGTCGGGGAAGGATAGATTGGGAGTTTGGAACTGACATATACACACTACTATATTTAAAATAGATAACCAACAAGGACCTCCTGTATAGCTCAATATTCTGTAATAATCTAAATGGGAAAAGAATTTGAAAAATAACAGATACACGTATATGTATAACTGAATCACTCTGCTGTACACCTGAAACTAACACAACATTGTAAATCAACCATACCCCAATATAAAATAAAAATTATACTGAAAATAAATAAATAATATATATTGTGGTGATGCTTGCACAACTTTGTGAACATACTAGCCCTCATGGAACTGTACACTGTAAGTGGGTGAACTGTACGGTATATGTCAATTCTTTTTAACAGAAAAAGAATGGTTGGAAGAGTGCTGCACAGAGGGAGTACCCTGAAATGGAAGAGATTTCAGGTGGTGTGGGGGAGAAACTCAGTGTGTCTGAGCTCGGAGTTGGAGGGGAGAAGGGATATCAGATGCGGCAGGAACTACACCCTACAGGCCTTGGTGACCCAAAAAAGGGTGTTGGTCTTCATCATTAGGGCAGTGGGAGGCCACAGAAGGATTTTAATCAGGGAGTCACATGATCCTACTGAAGTTTTTCAAATTTTATATAGTAAGTGCTCGATAAATTAAAGCTAATTTTATATTATGAATACATTAAGACAGCCGGTCAAGTATGGAAAACCTGAGTTTTCATCATTTTCCTGAGGAATGCAGGCCCCAAAGCTTTGGGGTAATGTTTGCACCCTTTGTCCTATGAGTGGCCAGCTTGGTTCTGTGTGCTTCTCATCCACTGTCTTGTGCCCTAAATGCTCAAGGGGCGGACAAGCTGGATGAGGTCACTCTCAGGTGCTGACCCCATGCTCCCATGTTGCAGAGTCCTTGGGATTTGGACTTTCACTGAGCTCTTTATCCTTCTGCAGATGGCAGAGGGAAAAAAATAACTGGTAAAATGTTCATTCCACCTCATTTAATGCGGTTTACATAGGTGTGGTTAAGTTGAGGCCTCGACAGGAAAAGCTGATTTCAAGTTCTGGCACAATGATTAGCTGATTCACAAGAGATGTGAGTCTCCGCTTCTTCCCTGCACATCTGTCCTGTCTGCTTTTAATTTGGAAGCACCAGTTTTAATTTAGTGGCAGGACTGTAAACTCCATTTCTGTGAACGCAGAATGACATACTTTGTGGAACGGGGGCCTCTGGCCAAGATCTGACTCTTAAATAATTGATGGCTAGTGACTAGCTGAGAAACACTCCAATGCGAACACTTTCCATGGCAAAAACCCTGTCATATCAGCTGGATTGCAAGCGAGGCTTCTGGGCTGCTGCCCATCTAAATACAGGTCATGTCTTTAAGCACAGCCTCCAGAGCCCAAAAGGCGCCTCCAGCTTCAACCTATACATCGAAGCTCTTTCCAATCCATAGCTTCCCTTTGTCTTTTGCACTGGTTTGGAGGCTGTGGTCCAATGCACAGATTTCCTCATCTCTGGAAATCAACCCTATCAGGAAGGAGGCTTCAGCATTAGGGGTTGTTTTGTTCTGGTAAAAAGGACACACTTTTCATCACATTTGAAAACCAATTTTTTAAAATCTCACTCATATCCAATATTCTGTGTGTAAGAGAGAAGAAACAGGCCTAGAGTTACATCAGTCCTGTGGTTTAAGAAATCTTTTTCACACTATGTAGACTGTTTCTGGGACTGGGATTTTTGGAGAGGGGGGGAAGGGGCAGAGCAAGAAGGACAGAGAAATAAGAAAACAAATCATCCTCCAAGTAAGAAGAAATGGATAAGCAAAGAGAATAAAATGAACAAAACTTCCATGAGTTTGGAATCTTCTAGATGCAGAGATAGCTAGTATGTCTTTTAATTAATAAATTTTATTTAAAGCCACCTATCTTAGATCACAACGGAATATCACCTAACATCACGCCTGCCATAAAGTAGGCTTAAATACATATTTTTGAATATTTAAATGAGGAAATTAGTAATTATTGGTCCTCACCATGTGCTCAGCACGGCTGTAGGTCACAAGGCATGGGAAACATAGCTGGTGAACTTATGGGCTGTCTCATGTAGAATAATAATAAGGGGCAGAGGCACTGGCGTTAGCTTGTCCTGGTTCTGGCTTTAAGTCCTGGTTCTGCCACTTATGAGTTATGTGGCCTTGGGGGGAGTTATTTAAGTTGCCTAATTTTCAGTTTCCTCAGATTCGACATGTGGACAATAATAGGATCCATCTCATATGGTTGTTGGGAGGACTGACTGAGGTAAAGGGTAGATGGTGCTCAGAAAAGTGCCTGGAACATAGGAAATGCTCAACAGTGGTAGCAGTTATCACACAGTTTGGCAATGGCACATGGCAGCCTCACGCAACAATCCTTGCCATGGCTCTCCCCAAAATATCCTTGAATCTCCACCTTTGTTTTACAACCAGTTGGTTGCCAATTTCTTTCCCAAGCCATAGTGAGGCCAACAGTGCACATTCCTGTTAGTTTTACTTAAGTGTGAAGAGCCCCATGGTCCTGAAACTAATGAGGGTTTTGAGAAAATCATTTCTCCGTGGAGGACAGTGGCACTCAGCTCCAGTGCAAACAAGAGAACATCCCAGATGGTTTGCAAAGTATTTCAGTTTTGCCAAACATGTTTTCCTCTAATTTTAAATTCCCTGTGTATTTAATCCACACATCCCTGGTCAAGCAACTATCGGGGATGCAAGTGGGGAAAGAATATGAGTGGATCCCAACACCAGCAATTAGAGAGATGGCAACATCTCAGGGGTGTGAGTACACGTGTGCACTAAAAAAGTGGGCTCTGGACTGGGAGGACAGAGGAAAGCGCTCTCCAGACTCTCTTCTCCCACCCATCACTCATCCACTCGCCTACTCCATGTTTATTGGGCCCTCGCTAATCCCACACCGTACTGGGCCCTGTGGGTCACATGTGATCCCTGTCCTAAAAGAGTTAGATTAGGGGTCAGCAAACTTTCTTTGTAAACGCCCAGACAGTAAATGTTTTTGGCTTTGTGGGATGTGTGGTCTCTCTGGTAATTAGTCAACTCTGCTGTTTTAGCATGAAACCACCCATAGACAATGTGTAAACAAAAGGGCAGGGTTGTGCTCCAGTAAAACTTTAATTTTATACACGTATATATGTATATAAGAGACAGTGGGGCCAAATTTGACCTATGGGTCCCCGATAGTTTGTTGAGCACTGGATTAGATTCATGGAAGACCAAACCATCACAGAGAAAACTCAGCGAGTAGGTAACTCAGCGCTAATCCATGGAGAGGCTGGCCCTGACTAAACAAGAATTCAGTGGCAGGATAGCAAGGGGCCTACAGGTGTACGTTTCAGGAAGAAGTGGATTCAAATCCCAGTCCCATCATTTATTAGCTGTGTGGCTTAAGACAAGCTACTGAATCTCTATAAACCTTGGCTTGCTCATCTGAAAAATGGATATAATAACACTATTCGTTGTACGTAGTATTAGAGTAACATTATGAATAAACATGATTCATTAATCTTATTTAATCTCGGGATTAAATAAGGCACTGTGTAGGGCTTCCCTGGTGGCGCAGTGCTTGAGAGTCCGCCTGCCGATGCAGGAGACGCGGG
>NW_006771758.1:799072-800280 GCF_000442215.2 Lipotes vexillifer
AAGGCAGAGAAAAAAAAAAAAAAAAAAAAAAAAAAAATAAGGCACTGTGTATAAAGATTGATTCTGTGATCTGGCCTCTAGTAGAAAGCTAGTATTCAGAGTGGGTAAAGCACAGTTTTTGGAGTCAGTGGTCCTGGATTGGACCTGAATCATCCAGACCAGGTCTCAGCAAGCTTTTTCTATAAAGGGCTGAGAGCAAACATTTTAGGCTTTGTAGGCCACATTGTTTTTGTTTTAATTTTACAACCCTTTAAAAACAAAAAAATCATTCTAGCATTCTTAGTTCATAAGCTGTGTAAAACCAGGCTGTGGGCCTCATTTGTTGACCTCTGCTTTCGACCAGCGCTGTCCAATAGAAATAGAGAGTAAGCCACATCTGGGAGGCACGGAAGTAATTTTCAATTTTCTAGTAACCACATTAGGAAAAAGTTTTAAAAAAAGATAATTTTAATATTTCGATTTATCTAATATACTTAAAATATTATCGTTTCAATAAGTAATTAATATTACAAATTTATTAATAAGATATTTTGCTTTTTTCCTTTTTTCCTTTTTGTACTGTCTTCAAAATCCTGTGTGTATTTTACATTTACAGCGTATCTGAAGTGCTCAAAAGCCACATGTGGCCAGTGGCTGCCGTGTTGCCCAGGGCAGCCCTGGACCTCAATAATTCTTCCTAAAATGAGAATAATGATAGCACTTAGTGTTTAGGGCCATTGGGAAGATTTAATGAGTTAGTGCATGGAAGGTGCTGAACATACTGCCTGGCACAAAGTGATCTTTAAATGCTAGCTGACCTTTGCTAACAAAAATCACTGTGCATTATAATAATGGTGATGATTATTTGGGGAGAAGTCTGTATCTCTTTCTTCCTTCTGGGAAAAAAACAAATTCCATCCTGGTGATCACAGGCCTTTTACAGGACCCCCAGCTTCCTTTATCATTTCTCCCAGGGGCCCAAAAAGATTGTAGCTACTCCTCTGAAATCACAACTGTCCCGACACCCAGGACACAGGTATGAGCCTTGGAAATCAAGCACGGAGTTTAAGGAATGAGCCTCAGCCCACAAACCCTCTGGGGTTGCAGGTCAGCACCACCTACTCTTTTTGAACACATGCTCCTAGGCCAGTGTTCCGGGAGAGCTTCTTTGGTCCTAACGTGTGTGTGTGTGTGTGTGTGTGTGTGTGTGTGTGTGTGTGTGTGTGTGT
>NW_006771758.1:800466-807314 GCF_000442215.2 Lipotes vexillifer
TGTGTGTGTGTGTGTGTGTGTGTGTGTGTGTGTGTGTGTGTGTGTGTGTGTGTGTGTGTGTGTGTGTTTCTGTACCATTTCTAATTTCCTTTTCCCCATGTAGATGCCTGGCCAGCATTCCCTACAGCTTGGCAGGAGAAGCAGACACATAGGTGTGCAGACAAGTTTTTTGAGAGGCTTGGGAAATCTTGCATTTAAGTTGGAGACTCTGGGGCTGCTGCCCTGTCCCCTGAAAATCTGGGAATTGCTGAACATCCTCAGGTGACCTGATCTATAGTCAAAAGTAGAGTAATCCTGTGTCATTCTAATATTAGGATGTAAGACTTAGTGGGAAAGGATCACCATACACCAAAAAGCAGCCTAGGTTTCTGGGAAAAGTCAAATTAGGTGGACAGAGAGAATGTTCTTATACTTAATACAGCAAAAGTTCTTTTTGCTTAAGGTCGATAGTACAGCTTCCTTGAAGAGGGGGTTTTAATATTAAACAACTTCAGTTCAGAGTTCAAATGACATCACCCACTCAGGAAACCCAATCCTTCCCCAAAAGTCCATCACTTAGCATTTAAAAGAACAAAGTCTCTGGAGCCTAATCCTTGCTCTGCCACTTAGCAGCTGTGTGACCTTGGAGCAATTACTGAACCTCTCTGAGTCTCGGTTTCTTCACCTTTAAATGTAGATAACAACACACATTTGAATTATGGGTAGGACTCAATTAGCTGGCGTAAGTTATGGGGCACGTTTAATTAGTTCAGCGCTTAGCATACAAAAGACACAAATAAAATGGTAATTAAGTATTGCTCTCTTTTCTTGAGTGAGGTGGTGGGCTACTTTGACCAAATCCCTTTCTTTTCTTTCCAATGCTGTGCCCAGGGCTCCCTCTGGCACCTAGCAAGATTCAAGATGCTGTCATGTGCATACAGGCTCACTGGCCCAGAGCCATCACATAAGGTGAGTGGAGACACATAGCCCAAGGGGCTTGGCTGCGAAGCAGTGGAGAAAACCGAATCACCCTCCTTGCCACATGATTTTTTCTCCCAACGGTACAGTCCGCCAAGTAAGCCAGCAAGTCTCTGACAGTAGCATTCACGTGTTGAGATACTGCATTTTGCTCCTTCTGCCAGAAAATACCTTAGCACTTAAGCAGGTGTAATAGTACTGATCTCCAGGACACAGATGATTTCTAAATCTCTGAGACCCACTGGATCACTGTTAGGCGAAACTGAATTACTTGGGGAAAGGAAGGTACAAACTGACTGCATCATTCATACATTTGATTTAATCTTTTTTATTATTTATTTATTTATTTGTATTTACTTTTGGCTGTGTAGGGTCTTCATTGCTGTGCACGGGCTTTCCCTAGTTGTGGCGAGCAGGGGCTACTCTTCGTTGCGGTACGCGGGCTTCTCGTTACAGTGACTTCTCTTGTTGTAGAGCACGGGCTCTAGGTGCCCGGGCTTCAGTAGTTGCAGCACGTGGGCTCAGTAGTTGTGGCACATGGGCTTAGTTGCTCCACGGCATGTGGGATCTTCCTGGACTAGGGCTCGAACCCGTGTCCTCTGCATTGGCAGGCAGATTCTTAACCACTGCGCCACCAGGGAAGTTCCCATTTGATTTAATCCTGATACAAGGGGTTGCCGCTCATTTCTATGAATGCATATTTTACCACAGCAATCCCAGGAAAGACTAATTCTGTTACTCCATCAAAAAAGGGAGCATTGGGCTTCCCTGGTGGCGCAGTGCTTGAGAGTCCGCCTGCCGATGCAGGAGACGCGGGTTCGTGCCCCGTTTCGGGAGGATCCCACATGCCGTGGAGCGGCTGGGCCCGTGAGCCATGGCCGCTGAGCCTGCGCGTCCAGAGCCTGTGCTCCGCAAATGGGAGAGGCCACAACAGTGAGAGGCCCGCATAACGCAAGAAAAAAAAAAAAAAAAAAAAAAAAAAAAAAAAAGGGAGCATTTTGTCACAATTATTACTATTTTCGTTACTATTAAAAATCAGAGTAAAAACTTATTACTAATGAACTGATATATTGACTTCCATGCTATATTAAGACTTTATTATAAAGACAAGCCCATCTTTCTGTTGAGTCAACAGCAAGCCAAACTTTGAATTAACAAACACTCTAAAAAGAATTTCAAGAATGCAATATTAACTCCTGTCTACCTCTAAAATTCCCCCTATAGTCTTACAGTCAGCAAATTTTTCTTGTGTGAAAGGCCAGATAATATTCACTTTAGGTTTTGCAGGGTATCTGGTCTCTGACATGATTGTTGAACTTTGTCATTGTGGCACCAAAGCCATCTTAGATGATATGTAAACTAATAAGTGTGGCTGTGTTCCAATAAAACTTTATTTATAAAAACATAAGGCAGGCTGAATCTGGTCTGTGGGCCCATGGTTGGCTGTCAAACAAATAACCAAAAAATAAAATCTCCGCAAAATTCCCAGCAAATTTATTTCCACTGTCTCTGCATTAAGTAAATGTGATAATAATAATGTGGGAAGAGCACGGAGGTGTACGTTAAAAGATTAAATAGCCCTCCTGTGAATGAGCCGCTATTTCACTTATTTTAGGGAACGCAAATATAAATGGTTGCAGACCCCAAGAATGGTAGAAATAAGGAAGGCTTGTGACTGAACTAAAGAAAAAAAAAAAAAAAGATAGAAAAGTGGTGTTAGTGTATTTATTCACTTATCACAAATTTATTAGAAACCTGTGGCATGCCAGACATAAAAAACATACTTTTAGTCATCAGCGACCAGGCTATGGGCGAGGTTTTTGTTTTTGTCTTCTTTTGTTCTGTTTGTTTGTTTTAAGACATTCCCAATACTCCTAAAATTTTTTTCAGACTATGAAAAATTCCCTGGCCTGTTTAGGCAAAAAACATAGTAGCAATTCTAATCCTGGCTTTCCATAATGAGAGTCCTGAAGTATACATGAGAATAATTAAAACCAAAAAAATTAAAAATAATAGGAAAAGCTGGTCCTATTAGTGTTGTAACTGGTCACTGACACCATATGACATAATTGGCACTCGCCTCCAAGCTTCTTCTGAATCCAGCATCCTAAAGCCCTTTCATAGCAGCCAAGAACATCTGCTCTAGAGAGGAGCTCTACACCCAGGCAAGAAGGATAGTACAGAAGGGTGTATTTTCCTTAAAGTGCAATAATATGTTATCAAAGTATCAAATACCCAGATTTGAAACAATAATTATACAAACACAGGCTAGAAGTCTGTAGGAAAAAAAGATATACCAATTAAAAAAAAAAAAAAACCCCACAGGAGACATAGCATTAGATATTGGGATAAGGGGCCCAGTTACTTTTCCTGAGCTGAAGTTGAACACATCTGAAAGGAATGAAGATGATCCTAGTGGTGTTTTTATTATTATGTCTTCTCCTTCAAGACTTCCTCACTTCGAACAAGAATTATTTATTAACAAGAGGAAATCATTACTTTGGGATTTTACTTAGCACAACATTATATAGAAAAAAATAGGCTCCCAAGCTGACTGCATGTCAGCATGTGCTTTCTCCACTTTTTCTAAATCGAGCTCATCTATAAATTTTTAGAAATAGTATTTTTAAAACCAACCAACAAATTTTCCATGCCACAGAATGCCCTTCTTGGTCTGACACAACTGTTTGAAGATTTTTCTACTTCTTTTTCAATCGGGAGAGAGAGGGAAAAAAAAGAGAAAGAAAGAAATAGAAAATAGGAAAATGGTGAGAAAACACTCTGATCACAGGGGATTCACTTACCCACAGTTTTTTTTTTTAATTGTAATTGTTTGTGGATTCATATGGTCTCTAGAGGATGGCGCAAGATGTATTTCATCAAAGTGTTGAAGCCTGAATGAGGTTGATGTACTACACATGTGTGTCCGAATGCACCAGGTCAAACACTGTGTGCTGGGTTCCCTTTCCAAGGTTAATGACACAAACTAGACTCTTGAGGAGGGGGCTGTCTCTTTAGCACAGTCGACTCTGCCAATGTTTAATGCTGAAAAGTTTAGAAGATTACAGTTGGATTCCAGTGCCTAGATTCTCTCAATGGATGGCTTTATCAGTGGAAGTTAAAATGGCAGCTGAGAGTTCCAATTTTCTTCCTTTATTCCCCCCACGGTTTCCTTGTAAGGATTGTTCAAGAACGGTGAGGGATAAACCAAAGGTACATTAAAAAGTGTTAACTATCTCAATGACAAACACACTAGGTCTTCGCCTATGTATTACGCTCACTAGTGTACACATTCCCAAACTTCAAACATGTTCATCTCACTTTCACAATTTCTGTCAAATTCACAAATCACTTGACTATTATTTACTTAATATTTTTCTTTAAAATGGCTCTTTTTTCCCCCCACTTAGATAAAGTTGCATAGAAATAAAACTTTATATTACTGCTATTAATGGAAAAACATTACCACATGCCATTAAAGAGTTTACCAGAAAAATACCTGAGCAAGGAAAACTGAACCATGTTATTAAAGTCTAGCTAAATTATGTGCCTGTTCTAGGCTCTGTGCCTGAGGGCTGCTCTCCCTTTAAGGAAAGGGAGATTAGCAAGTGTTAAAGATGTGCTGGAGACGTGCTAGCACCAAAGCAAGACTTGCTCTTTTTTAGGAAATCAGAAAGGGTGCCTGAGAACTGAAAAAGGATTAACTTTCTCACTATGTAATTCAACACAGTTTAATGCCCATCTCCTAAAGCGAAACCCTGAACAATGTAGTATGTCTCTCATCTCACCAGCTATGCATCCCACAATTTAGGGAACCCTGTTCACACTCCCATGCCTTTTAACACCTTTTCAGACTTGAGAAAGGGCTTCCATATACAATGTTCTATTTGGTTCTCATTATAACTCTGGTGATGGACAGGGACATAATTATTACTTTTATTCTACTGGAAATGAAAGTGCAAAACAAAATATTTTAAGCTCACATAGCAAGTCAGTAGCAAAGCTCTCTCTAGAATTTGGTATTTATTTTTTTGAAAAATACAGTTTGAAGCTTATGCTAAAATCTCCATTATATCTTGTATAATAAACTCTGAAGCCGCTACCAGTTTTCTTTTTTTTTTAAATTCATCTTTCCCTTCAAACAAGATATTTAAAAACTAAGTTCATTTATTTATGACTCAACACTCAATCTTCTGTGTTCAATGCAAAGATTGTAAAATCAATGCAAAGATTATGATGACCTGCCATATACCTCTCATACCAGCATTTTATACAGAAATGTAAATAGAAGAATGAATAAATGGAAAAAAATGAGGTTTTCAAGGGCAACTTTTGTAAATGGTAGTGCTTCTCATCTATGTATCACAGAAAACTAGCTATTTCCACCAAGAAAGGCTGAAACATGTGGGTCTCTGGTATACGGTATATATTACAGGACACACATCTGGTTGCAGAGTAGGATTTTATGAAATTCCCTGAGGTCTCTAAGCTTTGATTCACATTGTGCCTCTATTGTAATAACAAATTCAACCATTTGGAACCTAGTTGGTTTTATTTACTGGAATGAGTGCTGAACAAACTGATATATCACCAATCCAATTTGGTTATCTTGGATTACTGAAATAATTCTGCCACGTAAAATAGCCAATCCAGGGTATGATGACAGCAGAACTGGAGTGTCTACAGAGCAGAGGAGATGAACCGTTAACTTGATCAGCTGTATAAACAAAGTTTCTGACCAGTGGAAAATGTTAGCCAATATCCAAGGCAAGGAAAGAGATTTAGATGAAAAATCGGAGAGGCTGCAAATGGAATATAGCATGTCCCCAGACCCAGAGGGGAAAATAGAAGGCTCCTTCCCATGGTTAGTTTAAGGATCAGTAAAAAGACTTGAAGTTTGATGTGGCATCAGGCTGAAACACAACGGAGGCCATGCATCAGTGAGGCAGTTTCTCATCTGCCTCTGCTGCTCCTGATACTGTGTTGATTCTGAGTCTGAGTCATCATGTTAGAAAGATGTGTTGTTCATAGCTGGAGCCATATCAGATTTAGCAAGGAAAGGACAGAATGTAATAAACATGTAATAAATATCTTCTGAATCATGTTATTTTAGAGATGTCCAAAAATTGTGAGGACTGGAATCGTTCTAACAAAGTTATTCACATAATATACACCAATCTAATTCAACTGGAAAGTTCTACAAATCTTAACGATTCTGCAGAGGGCTATGTACAATTTTGGAATAAGTTCTATTGTTATGACAATACCAGGTTCATTTGACTACACACATTTAGCTTATCTGGGGGTCACCACATGTACTTATCAACAAATTACCTACAGAGAAGACCAGAAGCTCTTTGAGAGTAGAGGCCCGGTCTCCCTCTCCTTTTTCTGTCACCAGAGTATCACGCAGCACCATCACATGATAGTCATTAATGAATCTGTATTTCATGAATGATATGGTGGATTGTATATTGACTGACAAATCTTTCTTTAGTCCTCTTGTCCAAGACACCAAATTAAGAGAGGAATTAGATGTAAAACAACAGCCTCACAGTAAGTGTGAAGATTAGCCTGACAGGTAAGTTACTACAATCAGTCACTTCCAAGTGTAGCCCATGAATTAGCCCTGAGCCCAGATGGCTCAGTCTTGGCTGACCTAGTATTATTTAAATCAGAAAAAAAAAAAAAAAAAAAAAAAACCCCCATTTCTTTGACTAAATTTTTATTAATTAAAAGAACTTCTATTTTTTACTCCAAGTAGTCTTAACAAGTGATGAAATACTTTAAGATACTTTTAAAATTAAAAAAGTAAAATTAAAAATAGTTTTAAGGGGCTTCCCTGGTGGCGCAGTGCTTGAGAGTCCGCCTGCCGATGCAGGAGACGCGGG